>NC_058131.1:516573120-516605620 GCF_016433145.1 Gracilinanus agilis
TCTCTCTCTCTCTCTCTCTCTCTCTCTCTCTCTCTCTCTCTCTCTCTCTCTCTCTGTCTCCCTCTCTCTCCCTTCTTCTCCCTCGGTCTTTCTCTTTCTTTCTCTTTCTCTGTGTCTGTCTGTCTGTCTGTCTGTCTGTCTGTGTTTCTCTTTCTCTCTCTCTGTCTCTCTCCCTTTTTAATTTAACCAGGCTTCCTATCACCCCAGCATGATTGTATTTGCTCTGAAGAAAGAAACTAAGTTTATAACAATTATTGATTCAGAGACAAAGTTGTTAGTGCAAACTGTCGATGCAGGTTTTTCCAACACTTTCTAAATAATAGCAATGATTTTGCCAGGTAACCATGGCCCAGGTTGTATTTTTTCAGTTGATTGCCAATCTGTAACATAAGTGGATTTGTTTTTATTATTACTAGATCCAAAGAGGAAAGTTTTCAGGAAGTGATTGTTTGGCAAATATTTAAGTGTGTATTGCTTTTCTGTATACAGTAAGAAGAATTCTCCATTTCCTTAAAACAAAGGTGTTTATGAGAAGTCACAACCTCCCAGTAGTTCCTATGACACTGAACTGAATGAAGATCTCTTTCTATACAGGTGTTAGAGGAAACTCCTACCCCGCAGTCTAGCATGCAAACCTATACTGATCTCTGTTATTCCACAGAAGACAGTATCAGTATAAAGTGTCACTGATCTGGTCACTATCTCTGGGAGCCTGGCAGAGTTCCAGCACAGGCTTCTTAGTGTTGGTGAAGGAAGCCAATTAAGATCACAAGATAGTAGCTGGTAATAATAAACTTCTAATGATGTTCCTGACTGAAAAGAGGTAATTAAAATGTGTATGTGGATGACCCCAGCTTCTGTCAGCTCAGTGTAGCTGTTACACTGACAATATCCATGTTTTGTTTAGGAAAAGGAGTTAATGTTGTCCAACAACAATAAAATAAGCAATTTAATAATACCAAAAAAAAAAAAGAAAAAGAAAAAAGATTTGTCTTAGAAAAGCAAAGTTGTTGCAACATCTTTGCATTCCTGATTGGGCTTCAGATGGTTGCTGCCTATTTAGTGGCTAACTGACGTTGAGCTGTCTCTCTCTCACCCTCTTGACAGCCCACCTTCTCTCTGTCCCCAAAGCAGAGAACCCCCTCTCTGAGTTTGTCCGTTTCATTAGGGCTGCATCTGATTTCCTATGTGTGCTTTCTGAAAATCAGATTGTTTCAAAACCAGAGACAATTAATTAGGTAGGAAAGGGAGCCATCCTCTTTATCATTTGATCTGGCTATTGACATAAGTATTTCACACTTCCCCCTTACCCACTCACCCCCACACACGCCCCGAAGCCCAGAGCTTTCCTGTACACCTGGGCTCTTCACCCCATCAATTTCCTTCTTTAAGCTTGTCCACTGAGAGGTGGCAATGACTCTCCAAGAAAAGAAGGAAAAATAAGCAACAGAACTCTGCTCTGAGCCTTTATCTTGATCACACTGTTTGTTTTCTCATTGATGTCTGTAATGAAACAAAGAGGATTTAATCGTGTTAAACAAAAGCCTATTGGTACCCAGAGGGATCTCATTTAACTCTGCTCCAAGCCTTGGAGTTTCAGGTTTCACATCTTCCTCTTTGCCGATCCACCAGGCTGAGTTTCTTACCTGGGGCTTAAAATTGCGAGGTGCGAAACTCTTCTTTTGTTTTGACAGGTGCTCTTTGCTAAACATCAGCCTAGCATTGATGGTGCTAATACACAGAAAGAAAAAAAATTCGGAGATGCTAATGACTGTAGTTACCCAACTACTGCCTTTAATGGGTTTTATTAGCTTCCCTCACTTGAAGTTCTTTAGGGTAAAGTGGAGAAAACAAATGGTTCTGAAGGAGATGGTGTGTGAGAAATAGTCTTTGGTGAGAGAAACCAAAAACAAGTACAGTTCTCCACTTGGCTTCCCAAAGGGGGAAGGGGGAAGGGGGGGGGGAAGAGAAAGAGGCACAGAAAGGTCCTGAGACTGACACTTCGTTGTCCTGGAGGCCAGCTACTAGGAGGGCCAGAGGCCCTGACCTCATTTGGAAGAGAAGATTGACATAGGTAGATAGATCTTTGGATTAGGAGTCCCCGGAAGTGCCCCCCAAATGACGGACTCAAAGTTTGTTGGTCTCAAATCATACTTAGAGGGTAACAATAATAATGGTGTCTCTATGACTACAGTCTCAGAATTTAAAAAATTTGTTATTATGGCTTTTGATCTTCTTTCCCTTGAATCCAGTAATGGGTCTTCCACCTCTCGTCTTCTTGGAGTCAGTCCTGCTCCTGCCATTCTGAAGAAGCACCATTTAAAGAATTACAGCCTCTACTCATAGTTTAATTTTCCCTTGGGGTGACTGTCATGGCCTTCCTAAGTTTTGATCCCTGATATCACTCTCCCATCTGAGTGAGAACACTTTCTCTTCTGGCAGACTGAGATCTGCAGCCTAGACAAGCTGGGGAAGCTTTGGAGCTCCCTGACAGTTAAATATGGTTGACGTTTTTGTCTAATGTAGCTAAGGGTTAGAGTTAAGGTTGATGTGCTCCAGTTGCAATTTGGGTGAGAACTCCAAGGGACAGAGTCATCTACTTTACCAGCCCCTGGCCTAGCATTTGATTAGAGTGTGGAATGGAGGCATGGACACAAGGATCAAGAGTGTAGTTTTAAACCTTAGAGACTTTAGAATAAAAATGTCAATTCTAAATAGATTTAGATAATTTCTCTCTAGGTAATTCAATAGTTATTCTAAAGCTCCCAGGGTAGGGATTGGCTGATCCTCCAAAGGAAATTTCTGAGCTCATCAAAACTCTACTCCTTCCACGCCCCAGGTTCAAAGCATAGCAATTATACTGCATTCTCTCTCATCCCCAACTCCCCCATAAGGGACTTTGCCACCA
Organism: Gracilinanus agilis; assembly: GCF_016433145.1. Taxonomy (NCBI): domain Eukaryota; kingdom Metazoa; phylum Chordata; class Mammalia; order Didelphimorphia; family Didelphidae; genus Gracilinanus; species Gracilinanus agilis. The sequence goes on from NC_058131.1 coordinate 516,576,029, forward strand.
TGTTCTATCAATTTCCTTTCTTTAATACTTCTCATATTGGTCCCCTCTCATTTGCAACCTAGTCTAGGCCCTAATCACCTTTCACCTCTACTGAGGCTTTCTAATTGCTTTCCCTAAATCCACTCTTTTCTCTTCTATAATCCAACCTTCACAGAGCTGCTCCCAAAAACAATATTTCTAAAGTACAGGTAAGACCACATTTCTTTCTCTGTTTAAGAAGCTTTGGTAGTCCTCCATTCCCTTCAGGAAAAGAAAAATACAAACTCCTCTGTTTGGCATTCGAAGTCCTTCACAATTTGGCTCCAGCCTACCAGTCCAGCCTGTTCACACATTTCTTCCCCTGAAGCATTATAAGTTCCAGCCAAACTGTTGTCATTGCTATTCCCCATACATAATATTTAATCCCGCCTCCATGTATCCTCATATTGGCTGTCTACCTAGAATGCTCTCCTTCTTCACTTCATCTTCATCTCCCTTCAAGTTTCAGTCCCCATGCCACCTCCTTCAAAGGCCATCACTGAGGAGTATGATGAAGAAGCCTTTATTAATTACGTATTATGTGAATGAATGAAAAAAAAGATTAAACATTTGCAAGTGCAAAAGCTCTGTGCTAAGTGCTAGAGATACAAATATAAGAGACCAATAGAGTCTGTTCCTTCAAGAAGTGTATATTCTAATGGAAAAAGATAATACAGAATAGGAAACAAGAAAGAGGAGATGGGGAGGGAGAAAATTGGAGGTCTGGTTACATTTGAAGTGAAAATTCACCTATGAAAAGCCAGGATTATTCCAGAGTCAGAGTGGAGGCTTCTGGTAGGACCTGGATGAGGGAGGTGAGGGCAATGGCCAGCATGCATGATTTAGAAATGTCAGGAGAGATTACTAGATATACCTAAAGAAATGTTTTTGCTGATAAGAATGTGTGCACAAATGCTATATGTGTGGGAAATGGGCAGGGCGGGGTGGTGGATTTCTTTTTCTTAGAGATGGGAAATGTGTGAAGTCCATTAGTGAGCAAATTAGATGATAATTGAGGGGAAAGCTTAAGGAAGCTTAACCTGTAGCTTAAGGTAAAATAATTTTCCACTGTGAGTTTTTAACAATAGAGAAGGGAAAAGAGAAGGAAGCCCTAGGAATAAACACAAAAATCAGCCAACCATCGACATATATTTATTTAGTACCATCTACATACCCAGTATCACCCTGGGTATGAGAGATACAAAGGCAAAACAGAGAGTCTTACTGTCATGGAAGTTACATTCTACTAGGAGGACGCAACATATTCCCAGATAAAATGGGGAATGATGTCATGTCATCATACAAAACTTGACTTGAAGTCAAGACTGATGATCATGATGATGGAACATTTATTAAATAGACTCATATATACCTATTTAAGTACATATTATCTATATGGACCTGGGCAAATTACTCTGAAGATGCTGACCCCTCATGGGTACAGGGAATGTTCTTCTATACTAGTTACTTATATCAGTGAAATCACAAATACTATTCTTAGTCCCACACCATGTATTTATTTCACTGGGTCACAGAATTTTAGAGCTGCAAGGGAACTAAGAGGTCAATCTAATCCAATTTCCTCATTTTACAGTTGAAGCACTGTGCACTAATTCAGGTCAAGTGACTTGTCCAGGGTCACCTGTCTAAAGGCATAAGAACCCGGGTTCCCTAATCTTACTCATTCCAAGTCAAGCATTCTGTCAAGTGCACCAAGATAGCTCTCTTGTTCATCCGAAAAATGTACTTATTTCCTTAGTACAATGGAAAAACCTTTGCAATCAGGAACTATTCCTTTTTTATTTATGTTCCAAGGAAGTAGGACTTTATGAAGCACATAGTAGGAGCTACATTACTTTTTGCTAGTGATTTTTTGTATATTTACTTGGAAGTGATCTTTCCTTTTTCCTTTTTTCAACATAGAAAAGTGACATCTGAAGTCTGGAACTCTTTCCTGGCCTATTCCATTCCATACACATAACATGTATACACATTCATATCACCAAATGCACTTAACTGGAGACACTTTCTTCCCACTCTCCACCCCTCTTGCCAAAACCTTCTCCTTTGACACAGTATTACTATTGTGAATATAATGACATTTTTTTCATTTCAGTTTAATTCAAGAAGAATTTGCTAATCCCTACTAAGTGCCAGGTACTAGGTTAGGGCCAGGGATGCAAATACACAATAAAGCTCTTTCCTTCAAGAAACTGATTTCTTTTCACTGACCAAGACCTGAAGGCAAAAGCTCTTTACTTTCTTATCTTCAACTTTTTCTATCCTCTCACTCATAGCTAGTACTCATCAGTACTACAGATGCCCTTTGTCCTCTCTCTAGGCTTCCCTCAATAAAGTTATATTATCAGTATTAAAATTGGGAACAACCTGGCCCAAAGTGCCTTGCAAACAGTAGGTACTTAATGAATGCCTATTCTTGACACATAGAAAGTACTTAATAAATGTTTATCAACTGCTTGAATTATATGTGGATCTGAGCAGTAATTTTAGAAATTCCTAGTTTGTCCAGACTGTTAAAGCCAGTAGTAATGTTTCAAGTGGATTTCTTAGAAAAATGTAAGCTTCAGGTCTGGATGCCCTTAACTAAGCCCAGAGGGCTTCCTTTAGCCATGCTTAATTTTCTCTTGAAAAGCTTATTGCAATCCTTGCTAAGTCATTTTTAATTGATAACTTTGTAGAAGACAAAGGCATTGTTTTCCAGGACACTGAGGCAGGTGAGAAATGTTAGTTTAGTGACAGAGATCAGCAGCATGGGTCTGTTTGTTTTGATAGCTCTTTGCCAAGACAAGAAAATAAAAGGCAAACCCCAAATCTATTCGATTCTTCACATGAAATACCTGGAATTAAGCAACAGGCTGGCTAAGGGAAGAAGAAAGAAAGAAAACTGTAACCCTGACTTTCTCCCAAACAAGAATATTCTCATCCCTAGAAGCTGCTTTTATTCATGGTCTCTGCACTGAATCCTGGATTTACTTTAAAAATAACAGTTAACACATGAATACCAAAGGGGGCATTCAAACACCAATTACCTAATCTGAACAATTCAGAACTGAATAGCTCTGAAATTGAAATGAGTAACGTGGCAAGCATTTACTTCAGTGTGGACCTGATGTTTAAGTCCTTCTCAATTAAATTGTGAAGGAAAAAAAAAACACCACATCCTGCACAGTTCCTTATCTGACATTTGAATCATCAGAAGCCACGTTTATTTCTCCAAATTCTCTTTTTCTGCTGCAGCAGATATGTTGGACCATTCCATTCTATTCCTCTTATTGTAATCTTGCTACTTCGTATAATTGGGTTTTCTATGAGGATTTATGCTTGCTTTCTTGTAATAATGATGGAAGCTAGTTCAATTCACAGAATGGAAAAAAAAAGGTAAAGAAAATCATTTTTTTCTACCCATTTTCTCCCCAGATAAGAATTTACGGATTTGAAAAGAGCAAAATTTGTTTTTGCTTGTTCTCCTCCCCACACTGAACATCCTGATACAGGGAACACCTGGGCTTGCCAAGGTATTCAAATATACAGATGGCTGCAAAGAACTCATTTAGGACAGTCTAATTATTTTGTTAGGCTGCCACCTCCTGGCAACAAACCGCAAAGCTTTTCTCTCTCTCCTTAGCAGGACTGGATAAGGGAAGGAGAAAAATGGGAAATATATTACATTTGACCAAAATTCGATTGTCAGTTTTCTGTTGTTCACCTCTAAATCCTCCACTCTGTTAGCCTTTTACTGGTTCCTCATTGTGGGGTGGAAAGGAACCTGGGTTCCTTATGCCTATGCCTCTAGAGCACAAGCTCCTACCAGGCTGGAAAGGCTTTGAATAAAGGTCTAGTTACAAACTACCTGTCTGTTGGGGGAGAACCAACTGTGAGCAGTTTGAAGAATATCTCCACTTCCGGGCTATCCATCGAAGGATGGAACTCTGGGGCATCAGCAAGTCATGAAAAATCAAGCAACAAAGGATCATGGAATTAGAGCTGGAAAGGAAATTCAAGGCCATCTACTTCAATCCCCTCGTTTTACAGATGAGGAAACTGAGATCCATAGAAGCTGGAGGATTTGCTCATCACCACACAGGTAATAAGTAGCACAGATAAGATTAAAAAGTAGATCCTCAGATTCCAAATCTTGCACCCTGCGCCATTTTGCCTCCCCATCTATTAGTATTACTAATTACTAAGGCATAGTAACAATAGCATTCAGCCTCACATTTATATAGTGCTTTATAATCAATCAGCAAGTATTTATTAACAACAGGACAGTGCCAGACACTGGGTTAAGTGTTATAAGTTTTATTCCTTAGGTCAGGCTCTCATATGCAGAATCTTAGGCGATTGCAACAGCCTAATGGGTCTTGACTCAAATATCTCACTATTCCAGTCCAAATAGAGTGCCTATTTTGCTTAAACTGAGATCTGCCCTGGAGTTCCATCCATTGATGGACAGCCCTAAAGTAGAGATATTCTTCCAATGGACTACAGTTTGTTTTTCATCCATCAGACAGATAGTTAATAACAAGACCTTTATTCTTATTCAACCCATTCCAGAGCTTGGGTGAGAACTAGCTGTGATCAGTTTGAAGAATATCTCTACTTATAGGCTATCCATCAATAGATGGAACTCTGGGGCATCAGCAATTCATTAAAAAAAAAAACAAGCACCAAAGGATCATAGATTTAGAGTTGGAAGGGAAATTCAAGACCATCCACTTCAATCCCCTCGTCTTACAGATAAGGAAACTGAGATCTATAGAAGTTGTAAAACTTCTATAGATCAATAATAAACCACTCTGTTTAGCTTTTAAATTCCTCGACAATCTGGCCCCATTCTCTACCCTCATTGGACAGAGATAGGGAAGTTTAGAAGAGGGGAGAGAGAGAGGCTTGTCTCTTGAGGAAAAGAATCTAGGTTCCAAGCCCACCTATACTACAAGTCACCTAACCTCCTTATAGCCTAATTTCCTTATATATAAAAAGAAGATTTGATAGGTTCTGAGGTCCTTTCAGCTCTAGATCTATAATGCCATGAATACGGAAAACATTTTTCAGCCATATGCTGGGGCAGGGTTCTCAAACAATTTTCTTCACAATATGTTCTGTGGTGAGAAATTATGGCACACTGACCATTTCTGTTGTCAACATAGAAGGCCTCCTGGGCATTTGGGCCTCTGGCCTATTTACTGGGCCTTGAGATGACTCAGCCTCTCCTCTTTACCTTCCCCATCTTTCACCTTCCTCTTTCCTTACTACCACTCAGAGCAGAGGAGGCTGTTTTGTGTCTCAGAAGAAAGAATTGCTATTATGACATGCCTGGATACTAAGGCAGCAATAGCTGGCAGCAAACTGTGTTGGGGGCAGGGGATGAGAATGGAGAAGGCTTGGTTTCTAGAGAAGTTTATGAGACATTCTCCAAGAATCAATGATATCGAGGGCAGCTAGGTGGCTCAACATTTTGAAAATCAGGCCCAGAGATAAGAGGACGTGGGTTCAAATATGGCCTAACTCTGTGACTCTGGTTGAGTGATTTAACCTCCCTTATTGCTCTTCTGCTTTGGAACCAATATACACTATTGATTCTAATATGGAAAGTAAGGGTTTCTTTTCTTTTTTTTAAGAGAATTAATGCTAGTAAGGAAGTAGTCATAATGATATAATATTAAAGAAAAATATTTATTCCCAAGAATATATTTTTATATTATGATGTTTTGAATGGAAGAATTATCTTCAGAAATAATTATTTTTTGTGTCCATTGAAATTTCTTTTAGATATGAAAAATGAGATGAAAAGTATTTCTAAGGCATGTTCTACTTTGTAGGGAAAAATCAAGTGATTGATAGATACCTGAAGGATTGGCATGAGAATGCCTTCCAGCAAAAAACAAAACAAAACAAAACAAAACAAGCTTATAGACCCACCTAGGTCTTAGGAATTGCTTAAGGTACTTGGAATTTTTGTAACTTGCCAAATGCCAAGCAGCTAGTTAGTATTAGAGACAAGATCTGGAACCAGATTTTCTCACTCCAAGTCCAGTAAAGTATCTACTATGTCATATAACCTTTGCTGTTACACACATGCCACTATATTCAGTAGTCTTTTTTTTTTTTGTAATGACCTCAAACAATTTTCCTGACCTATTCTTCTGATATATTAGGAGTAGGCTGGGTACCACAAAAGCATGAGTTCTTATCATTTGTTTATGCATCATTTTGTAGAAATAGTATTATTGGGACAACTAGGTAACACAATCGATAGAGTACCAGGCTTGGATTCAGAAGGACTTGGGTTCAAATATGACCTCAAACAGACATTTCCTAGTTGCGTGACCATGGGAAAATCACTTAACCTCAATGGCTTAGCCCTTACCATTCTTCTGTCTTGGAATCAATACTTGGTATTGATTTTAATGTTTTTAAGGTAAGAGTTTAAAAAATAAAATAAAAATATTAATAGTCTATATCTGAGAATTGAGGTACTGATTTTTCTATCTACACCACAGGTATTTAATTTATACATTAACAGATCTGACTAGCTGATGCAATAACTCTTCCATAACTCAATGAAAGAAATGTCAAATGCTAATTTCATTTTAGAGTGGGAAACAGAAACAAAATGTGGTACAGCACATAGAGTAGAGGATTCAGTGTTGGGGAAACCTCAGTTTAAATCCTTCCTATTAGATATGAGAAACTGGGCAAGTAGTTTAACTTGTCTTGGCCTCAGTTTCCTCATATCAAAAGAAGTGATAATAATAATACCTACCTCACAGAGTCTTTGTGAGAATCAAATGATATAATGTTTGTAAAACACTTTGCAAAACTGAAAGCATTACATAAATGCTAACTTTTATTAAAGAACTGGCCATGAAAACAAGAAAACCTGGGTTTAACTTTTATCCCTTACATATAGTAGCTGTGTGACCCTGATTAAGTCACTTCATCATCAGTGCTCTAGACATCTAAGACTATAAATTATAAAGAAAATCCTGACCTGCACTGGAAGAGAGATTTTCCTCATTTTGCAGTTCCTCATATCAATGAAAGAATGAGTTCATTCACCCACCCAAAGATTACATAGATGTTTCTTGCCTACCATGCCACACTGTTGCTTCATCTTAAGCTTGCAATCAACCAAGACCCTCCTGTCTTTTCCACATAAACTATTATTTGGCCATTTGTCCCCAATTCTGTATTTTTGCATTTCATTTACTTTAAGCCAAGTGAAGGGCTTGACATTTTATCTCTTAGGTATCATTTTATTAGATTGAACCCAACCCAGTAGCCTGATGAGATCTTTGGAATCTCAATTCTGTCATCCTATGTGTCAGGTATTCCTCCTAGCTTCAAGCCATCTGGAAATTAGCTTCATGTCAACTTCAAATTTGACAAGCATGCCATCTATGCTTTCATCCAATCACAGTTAATAATGCTGGCACCTATTTGTTCCTGATCTGTTTAGATTTAAGTTTCTCTAATCTGAAATTGGAGTTCATTCTTTAATTATTCAGAAAAATGAAAGAATTTTAATTGTTTTATTTGCCTTTATAACAACTTAAATACATAAACACCAAATTAGTTCATATCTAAGCACAATATCTAGTCACAAACCAATAGGATCACATTATCCCATGGTGCAATAGTCATCAACAATGTTCTTTACCTCTTGAAACCATCCATACTTATTTGGTTGGTTGGTTGGTTGTGGGTTTTGTGTTTTTGTTTTTTTTTGTTTTTTGTTTTTTGTTTTTGGTTTGTTTTTTAAAGCCTTACCTTATATCTTACTATCAATTCTAAGACAGAAGAGAGATAAGGAATAGGCTTCAGGTTTAAGTAACTTGACCAGGGTCACAGAACTAGAAAGTATCTGAGGTCAAATTTGAACCCAGGTCTTTCCAACTCCAGACCTGGTACTCTATCCACTGTGCTTCTTCACTGACCCCAAACCATACTTGTGTATTACTGTGTCATTCAAGTCCAATCACTGTTAATCTCAATGCCCTACTTCTTTGATTTACTTTCTTATTTTGATTGATTTATTTTCTTATAGGGGAAGTGAAGAAAAAATGGTCTCCTTCAGCTAATGTCAAAGGAGAGCTGTTAAGTGGTGTAGTGGATAGAGTGTTGGACCTGGAGGCAGGAAGACCAAAGATAAAATCCAGTCTCAGATATTCATTAAGTGGGTAACCAAGGGAAAGTTACTTTAATCTCTGCCTCACTTTCCTCCCTCATCTGTAAAACAAAGACAAAAATAGTAGCAGCATCTACCTCCCAGGGTTGTTGTAAGGATAAAATGAAATAATATCGGTAAAGTGTTTTGAAAATCTTAAAGTGCTATATAAATGTTAGTAATTATGATAATAATAATAATAATTATTATTATGGAAATTTGTTTATCCCAGTTAATAAATCAACAGAGAAATATAAGTAGGCAGTCCTTGGCAAAATACCATTGGAAACCAATGTTTTAAGCCTGTGACTCCGAATATCTTTACCTATATTTTCTGTTCTATTTTTTTGGAGGAGTGTGGAAGAAGGTGGGGAATAGGAGGTATCAGAAAAGAATTTTTGTTGCTCTGAAGGTTGGAACTCATTTTGGCCCTTTCTAGTTTATCTCAGGAACAACTATGATGGTGAAAAGCACTTTAGATTTGAAGGAGGAAGACCTGACTTTGAAATCTAGCTCTGTAATTTGAACTAGCTTTGGGACTATGAGGAAGTCATTTATTTAACTTTCCCAAACTTTGGTGTTCTCATCTGTAAAGATGATTCAGTTGAATTTAATTGAACCAACATTTATTAAGGCCCTTTAAGAGGATAGGGTACTGTGCTAGGCCATAAAGATAAAGAAAAAAAAAAAGCACAGTTTTAGCTCTCAAGAATTTACATTCTACAGGGGAAATGGGTGTGGGAGGAGGATACAACATACCCACCAAATAGTGAAATGAAAGTATATCCAAAGCAATAATAATAGCTAATATTTATATAGAGTTTACTAGGAGCCCAGCACCATACTAAGGGTTTTGCAATAATTATCTCACATGTAAGAAATAAAATTAATCTATAAAAAGGATAACTTTAGGAATATTATGGGTTTTTAAAGATTTACTAGTAGTCAATAGAAAATAAAGCCATGTGCCATTCTGGTTTAGTCAGTTTAAAAGACGTGTGTTATTACCTCCTCTCCTTATGGTGGATCAGACACCAAGAGAGCAAAGAGCAAGTGCAAAAACAGCCACTCAGTTTTATCTTCCTGCCTATGTCATCATGTAACTGTCTACATCATCATGTAACGACAGGAAACCAGTGGGCTCACAGGAAATGTAGTTCAGAGATCCCAAAATTTCCAATAATACACATTGGACCTTCGCAACAACCTTGGGAGGTAAATGCTATTGTCTCAAATTTATAGATGAAGAAACCAAGGCAAAAAGAGGTTAAGTGACTTATCCAAGATCACACAGCTACTAAATATCTGAAAATTTCAAGAACCAATCTCATTGAGTTGTTGTAAAGATCAAATGACACTGTGTATATATAATATTTATAAAACATAAAGCTACATGTTGATACAAACTTTATTATTTTTAAAAGCAGAGATGTTATATTCATTAAACTAATATTTTATTAGTCTTATTAAACTAATGCCAATGTCTTATCAATAATGTCTAATTAAATGGCAGACAATGATTTAGCACTCAAAGAATAGAGCTGATTTGTGCCTTTGTTATTGTTATATTCATGAAAAGAAAAATCTTATATCACAATCTCTACCCGGGATTTGTGCACAATAATCACAAGGCTTCATCTTTATCTCCTTTTGATGCCATTACTTTATTAAGATGTATTAAAATTTGTGAGGTATGAGCTACCATGGTAGTTAAGGGCATAAGACTCTTTATATTAGACCAAACCAAGTATTCTTCACTTGTGTGTGTATGTGTGTGAGGAGAAGTCTATGGATGCCTTCTTAAAATAGTATTTTTAAGTGCATAAAAAAGGATTAAAAAGGAAATCAATTATATTCAAATGAAATGAAAAAATTTAAACAAAGTTCAGAGGTCCCAGTTTTAAAACCTCTGGCAAAACTTAAAGGTATAAAGTCTAAACTTTTCTCTGTGGTTATTCTAAGCTGAGATTATACTTTTAAGTAGAGTTAATGGTTCTATGATGCACAATTGGTGCCACCTGTTGGGAAGTAGATTTTTTTTAGAAGACAGACATTTTAAAGAATTATTTTATTGTGCTTGCCCCTGAGGCTTTCTTTAAGCCAAAGGAGCAATTTTAAAGTTCTGACATGATTAGGAAAAAAATAAGCTGGATTAGACAAGATTTCTCAGGACCTCATGTCCTAGAACTTCTCAGAGGTCCATGGAAAATAGTGAGCAATTTGGAATTTTTTGACTATGGGAAGAATAAGTGAAAAAATTCATTGTTTGACTATTTCTGTGACTCTTGTCTTGAAGTAGTAGAAGCAGCAGTTATGGATCTGTGCCTTTGGTTCTGGAGAAAGTAGCAGGGCAGAGAAAAGTTGTATGTAAATATAGGAAAGGTTACTGGGGTCCCTTTGGTGCCTTTTACAAAGACCAAGGAGCCTTCCTGTTGAAAAGACTGTTGAGCTTCAATCTGAATATATGTGAAATCCAAAGGAGCAAAAAGCAAGGCCATTGCATTAACCTTTTGTACCAGAGCACCCATTTTTCTGTCATTTATTGTATCATTTTCTTTGAAAAATCTTATTGGAAATTGTGCTTGGAAATGCTACTATACATAAGACATGCTTTCGCAGGAAGTGCTATTTTGTGTAATTTATAACTCAGACAGATACATATGCTCTAGCCTAAACTCGTCATTTAAGGTCTCATTTTCAGCACACTTTCATTCCCATAGTCACACAGGTAGTGTCAGAGCCAGAATTCAAATACAGCTCCTCTGATTCTGAAACCAAAGGTCTTTGCCACAAAAACACTGCCTCTAACATACTCGGCTTCAATCTGACTTAAAGAATGACAAGAGACCTTTCCACTTTTGGTACTGGCTTTACGACAACATTCTGAATATCTTCGTTTTGTCCCAATCCCATGTGTCATAGACATCTTAAAGGAACTCTCTGGCTTATAAATCATCATCATAGAGAATCAGCAACTTGTCTATTTCGAATCCCCTCAGTGCCTCATGGTATGTCCCCCAACTGCAACTCCTGCCATTGTAGGGAGACTGCTTCTGTGAGATTTCAACTCCAAATAAGGACCAAATGGCTTTATCCTCCTTGTGTATGTTAACTCTAGAAGGAATGAATAGTCCTATCCTGATTATTTTTTTGTCTGCACAACATTTTTTTTACAAAATGCTAAGTAAATATTGTACAAGTATTATTATTGAACAAATCCAAAATCCTAATAATAACTCAATAATAGCACACGTAAAATATTTTATACAATTTGTCTCATTTACTCTTAACAATCTTGGTAAATGAGATATCCCCATTTTACAGAGGAAAAAACTGACACTCAGGTTGAATGACTTATCCTGAGTCATACTTAGCATCTAAGTTAAGATATGAATCCATATCACCCAAATTGTAAGTCCAACATTCTCTCTTCTAGTCCACTAAGACTAATGCATGGTCTTCCAAGCCAGTGGCCAGACAACTTTTAGCCTTTAAACTCAAGTTCCTAATACAATATATAAGTAGCAGTGATTTGGAATGGGGATTTGTGGCTCTCTAGCAACTACCCATTACTTTTGTATGAGAGAGGATAACAGGTTGCAGCTGTACTTAATTACAAAGTATTTGAATAGCATTAGATTTCTAAGGTCTCATTATAAATCTATGATCTTTAGAAGTTGAGGAACTAATATCCATTTTTTCACTTGCGTATTTGAATATCTAAGAGTAAGGAAGGACTTAGGAATGATTTTGCTAAGTTACTGTATTTCAGGAATATAAGTTATTATCCTCATTTAATGTTGAGATGGTACCTGGTATGTCATTTCCATTGGAGAATTTCGTAAACCACCCAAGAAGGGGTGGCAACCAACAGGCTAGAATTGAGGGGCAAATTACCAAGAGTTTTTCTACAACCTTTTAAAAATAGCAGTTGAAACATGTAGAAATTCATGAGACAAAATTCAAGAAAGAAGCCAGTTGTAAAGTGCACAGCCTCAAAAGTCCAAGCAAAAATTTAGGCAATGGGCAAGGTTAACTACAGGACCAATGTGTAGAGGAAAAGTTCTCTTCATAGTTATCACTGGGATTTGTTTGGGTCTGACATAAATGGGAATTGGTTCTGTGTGAATATACACATCCAAAAGAAGGAGCACAGGTAAAAGCTGGGGAGAGGTAGCATCCTATATTTAACAGCTATATTCAATTGATGGAATTCAGAAATAGGAAGGGGAAATATGTGGGAGAACATTTTATGAAGATTAGTAAAGAAAGGAAGAAAAATAATTTTGCCATAGAAGTTTTCTACAGATCACCTAGACATAAGGAGAAATATTCATAGTCTCTCCTTTCACTCCCAGCTGATTTGCTTAAATGATAATTTCATTCTGTTAAAGGTAAAGGAATCAACAAGGGACAGAATTTATTCCCTATCTGATTCTCACTAAAAAAAATCAGATTTTTTACTAGGATAGAAAAAATGTAACTATGTAGGGGAGAGTGGTTAGAAAATGCGGATAAATATCTTATTGTCCTCTATCCCTGGACTTTCTGATAGAGGAAAGCTGAGCATACTCTAACATCTATCCTAAATTTGTTGAAAATGAATTTCAAGTAGTTGAAAGGAAGCATAGATAGTATTTCAAAGATTAGAATTTTGGTTGGGAGGAGTCATCCTAGGATGGTTGATAGCCGCAATGATAAATTCTGAAGGCCCAAAGAAAAAGAATTCTGTTAAGTGAGGAAATGGAAAATTGTCTAAAGAGACGATGATTCACAGAAGAGTAACAAATTTCTTAAAGATATATTCATTAGACAGAAACAAGGTCAGGTAACAGAGGATGAATACAAAAACATGACAAAGGATGTAAGAATAGTGTCAAGAGTATTAAAGTGCAAAATGTGCCAAAGCTAGGAAGGAAACCAAGGGTAGAACTTCTCAAGACTTCCAGCTGAACTGAAATAGGTAGAAGTTAAATAAAGATCTCTATAGCAACTTCCTTAATCAATTCTTATTTATCTCAGTTGAAACTTACTATACATCTCTACGAAGGAGCCCTGTGCAGTTACTCTATCCATGGGAAAATTTTCCTCCATCCTCTACCACAGTATAATGCTGCTTTATCCATCCACCATAGTTTTATGGTGACTAAAATAACCTCCTAGAATGTTCATCCTACTGTGCTTAAGAAATACAATCTATCTGTAATATTTCCCTAAATATAGTTACATTGTTGGAATGATGTTCCTGTTCATTTAAAAATATAATCATTGATCTCATTCTTCATAATTCTGCCTTAGGACAATGATTTCTTCTTCTATATGAAAATTCCTACTGAAGGCAATAGGGAATTGGAACAAATATAAAGGAGGAGGCTAGTCCTTGTGGGTTTTTCATACTGGTATAATTTGATCCTCTCAAAGGGAAATCAAAATACTTTCTGAGAATAGTATAAAGCCCTTCGTGTAGAAGATGATACCACCAATCTACCATCATCAAAGCATGTTCTTAGAGTTTTTTGTTTTTCCAGTAGTGAGGATGAAATTACAATGATACAGCTACATGGTTTCCCTCTGGTGACCAAGGTCATGTATTGGCAAGATAACTGGCTTGGGTTAAGGGCTATTGTCTGTGGCCTTGGAACAGACAGCAGTTAATCAGCCCACATGGGAAATGAACCCACGACCTTGGCCTCATTAGTCTGGTACTTGAACCAATTTAATTAACCTTCCCTCCATCAACCTCTCCAAGTTACCATGTATTACATCACCACATCATTCTGGTGCTTGAACCAATTGAATTAACCTTCCTTCCATCAACCTCTCTGCTACCATGTATTACATCACCACATCATACTTGTATTTGAATCAATTGAATTAACTTTCCTCCCATAAACCTTTCCAAATAACAGTTTATTTCATCAGAGGAATCACACTACTCTCTAGCTGACAGAATTCCTAAGTATATTACAATATTATATTACATTACAAATAATATATTTCAGTATAACTGGAAAATGTTTAATAAAAATAACTAAAAATACAATATAACATAGATAATGTTAATTTGTGGTTTTTTATATTAACTTGCCATCTACAGGAATTAGTTTCTATTCAAGTTTGACATCATTGAATTGAATAGCTGAAGAATCAGGACAAAGTTTTGGAGTGAGCTGAGTACATCTAAAGGAAAAACTTACAAATCCCACACCAATACCAAAATGAAACCAAACCAATATTTGGAAGAAGGGCAAAATATTCTCTATGGTACCTAATACTAGTGTGAGGAGTTCTTTTAACTTTCCTCTCCTTACCCCACCAAGGGTACATATATTTTGACTTCTCTTATTATCTTGACTATAAATTAAGTACTTGGAGAGAGATCAAAAAGTAGTGTACAAACCAGTATTCAAGATTATAGAATATTATTCTTAAGTCCTCATGCTATCTCCGAAAACAGAATAAGAAAACATGCATTCATACACTAGTAGAATTTACATCTTCAGACAACCCATTTTTTTAATCCTGTTTAATTATGGGGCCTGACTTCTTGTTATTTGTTTTCAAAATGTAGGAATTATTGAAATGGGACATAACAGATCCTAAGAACAAGTTTTCCATAGGTAATGAGCAAGAAAACTAAAAGCAGGAACTAATTGTCAGAAAAGCATGCATTAACATGCCACCTTTTGGAAACACCATTAAAGTCTTAATACACTCATAAGGCAGCTAGATTTTCAAAATGCAGTCTAAAAGAAAATCTAGCACAGCTGCTCAGTTTGCTAACGACTAATAGTGTCTCCTATATCATGAACCTCTTCTGCTTAGGAATGACACTAGCAATAGCTTGTTCCAGTTACCCCATTGTCTGAACCCTCCAGAGAGTAAAATGCAATTCGGAATCTTGAGATTCTATGAATTAATGATTTTTAATGATAACGCTCAGATATTTCTTCTATAAAAAAGAGTAAAATAAGAAATTATTTTCACCATATCTTTTGGTATAGACACTGACGATATTTTGTAAATTTACAAGTAAACTGAAATCAATTCCTATTCAAGGAAAAATGGTGATAAAATAAAACACGTGAATAATCATGATTATAACAGGAAGAATATAATCTCACCTACCTAAAAATGTAGCTGAATTATGTCAATAATCTAGTCAGAGTGCCTACAATTCTGAAATTTTCCAGAATTCATTCACTGCTGTACCATATTTCTCATAAATTTGGTTAGAAAACTCCTAAATTATAAGAAGATAGTTTGTTATAGTCATATGTTCAGATTATGCTCCTCTATCATTAATATTAGTTTTTCCCTAATTTTTTTATCTGAAAAGGAGACATAGCTATCAACATAGCCAGAGAAAAACAGAGAAAGAGAAAGAATGAGAATTGGATGATGAGTCACTTCAATGGAGGTGGATAACTACTCCCTTATTTTTACTTTTATTTTTGCATTGTCAAAATTTTCAGTGTCACAGGGTAGAAAAATGGCAAAGGTTTTTGGAAAATGTGTTGTTAAGTCAAAAAGGATTTCTAGTGAATCAACAGGGAAGTTAACAGGGAGATCAGCAACGCTACCATCTCAAACATGATCATTAAAAAAAAAAAAAAAAAACAAAAAACAAGAATCTTACTTCCTCCTATTTAATTGCCATAGACTGAAGGGGAAGTAGAGATGTAGGAGAATGGCCTGTAAAGAACATAGGCATGGGCATAACATTAGGAAATCTGTCAATTCAAGCTACAACATATATGGAGTTAGTCATGCACATGTCTACAATAGCCACAAGGTGGCAAAGTATTCAAATCTACATCCTTGAAGTTATTTCCATCAATAATCAAAAGTAAAAAGAGCCTTCCTGTTTCAGCATTAGTTGAGCTACTGGTTGAATAGATACAGCTCTAAAATTATGTAATTGCTCTAGAACTCTAGCTCCTATATAATAGTCATATATTTTTTGCCATCTAAGCCTGATTACTATTTAGAAAATCATATTTTTTATCATTAGGAGACAAAGTTTTGAAAAGTGTTTCATGTATATGACCCCATTTAAGCCAGTCAACAGCCCTATGAGGTAGATAACACAGAGGTTTGGGTAATTTGTCTTTAATTGGATCTAGGACCTCCCGACTCTATGATTGGCATTCTATGCACTGTTCCATAAAGTCTCTGATGTATTCAGATAGTAAAGTTGAAGAGATTGGTTCTTTATAAATTGTGAGAAAAATCATGAAAATGCTCATACTTTTTTTACTCACAATTACCAGTATTAGGACTATGTATGCATGTGTTTCTGTGTTTGTGTGTATGTGATCAGCAAAGATAGTTTAAGAATAATCCCATAGATATCAAAATACTCAAAGAAATAGTTTTTAATGGATCAAAAAGAATGAAAATTAAAGAAACAAAGAGACACGGCCTATAAAATGGATTTAAAGTATGGTATTATGAAGGTAACAGGATCAATGAACATGCAAAATTAGAGAAATTTGGAAGAAAATATGAACTAAACAGAACCAAGAAAAATATATATGACCACAATAAAATAAATGAAAATAAAACTAAAAAAATCAGAATTCAGAATGATAATTCTTGGTTCCAAAAGATTAAAATAGGAAAGACTTCCTTTCTCTCTATAGAAGGCAGTGGAGTATGGAAGCAAAATGCATTATATATTCTTAGGTATACTTGATGTGTTGGTTTTGCTTAAGTTTCTCATTGTTACAAGGGAAAATTATTTTTTTAAAACTCTTACCTTCCATCTTGGAGCCAATATACAAATTATTGACTCCAAGGCAGAAGAGTGGTAAGGGTAGGCAATGGGGGGGGGAGGGTCAAGTGACTTGCCCAGGGTCACACAGCTGGGAAGTGTTGAGGTCATGAGGTCAGATTTGAACCTAGGACCTCCAGTCCCTAGGCCTGACTCAATCCACTGAGCTACCTATCTGCCCCCTATAAGGGAAAATTCTAAAGGTAATACAAGAGTTATACTCAACTTACAGTAAAATAAAATATGAATAATACATTTCTAAAGGCTTGCTTTTTCCTCTTCAAAAATTATTTCTCTTCATTTTGTATGCAGAAAAAATGTATGAGTACAGAGGGAGAAACAGTTAACCAATTCAAAACTAAGTATAACCATGTATGATTAAAATACAATTACATTAAAACTCTGAAAGAGGTCTAATTACTCAAATATACAAGGAGCTAAAACAATTGTATAAAAAATCAAGCCATTCCCCAATTGATAAATGGGCAAAAGACATGAATAGGCACTTATCAGATAAAGAAATCAAAAGTATCAATAAGCACATGAGAAAGTGTTCTAAATCTCTAATAATTAGAGAAATGCAAATCAAAATAACTCTGGGGTATCACCTCACACCTAGCAGATTGGCTAAAATGAAAGAAGGGGAGAGTAATGAATGCTGGAGGGGATGTGGCAAAATTGGGACATTGATGCATTGCTGGTGGAGTTGTGAACTGATCCAACCATTCTGGCTGGCAGTTGGAACTATGCTCAAAGGGCTATAAAAGAATGCCTGCCCTTTGATCCAGCCATACCACTGTTGGGTTTGTACCCCAAAGAAATCATAGATAAACAGACTTGTACGAAAATATTTATAGCTGCGCTTTTTGTGGTAGCAACAAACTGGAAAATGAGGGGATGTCCTTCAATTGGGGAATGGCTGAACAAACTGTGGTATATGCGGGTGATGGAATACTATTGTGCTAAAAGGAATAATAAACTGGAGGAATTCCATGTGAACTGGAAAGACCTCCAGGAATTGATGCAGAGTGAAAGGAGCAGAGCCAGAAGAACATTGTACACAGAGACTGATACACTGTAGTACAATCAAATGTAATGGGCTTCTGTACTAGCAGCAATGCAATGATCCAGGACAATTCTGAGGGATTTATGGTAAAGAACGCTACCCACATTCAGAGGAAGAACTACAGGAGAGGAAACATAGAAGAAAAACAACTGCTTGAACACATGGGTTGATGCGGACATGGTTGCAGATGTAGACCTAAAATGACCACACCAATGCAACTATCAATAATATGGAAATAAGTCTTGATTGATGACACATGTTAAAACCAGTGGAAATGCACGTTGGCATTGGGGGGGTCGGATAAAGGGGGGGTGAAGGGCATGATTGGGGATGTAGACTGGAAATGACTTCACCAATGCAACTATCAATAATATGTAAATAAGTCTTGATTGATCACACATGTTAAAACCAGTGCATTGGAAATGCACGTTGGATCTGGGGGAGGGGGGTGGCTGAAGGGGGGGAAAGGGGAAAGTAAACACAAGAATCATGTAACCACGGAAAATGTTTCTGAAAAAAATAAAATATCAAAATAAACAAATAAATAAAAAATAAAATAAAATACAATTACAATAATATGTGTTAAGATGGTTTAAGAAAGTGAGATTATTGGTAAGAATATGCATTATTGCTGAAATTTTTATTAAAATGATATTTGGGGACCAATTAAGGAGATATTTTGGATAAATAAATTACACTGGATGAGATGATAAAGACCAATCTAGGATAAACCCTTGCTGACACAATATCTTCCTTGTCTCCCCTCTTCCTCCCATGTTCAACCCAGTCAAATAAAACTTTTTCAAACTCTTTTCTTCAGATTTTCTTGCTTATTGCTTCTATGGAGGCGACTTGATCAGAGTCTCCTTTGCTTAATTAATTCTGCATTAGACAAACCAGTCTTGTAAATTAAAGCCTTGAAAGCATTTCTATGCAATTAACAACTCTTCCTGGGTGCTATGGGGAATACTAAGTGGAAAAGAAAAAAAAACACTTAAAAACAGCCATAGGGAGAAAAAAAATGTTAATATCCTCTGGAGTTTAAAAAGAAGGAAAGAATTTCACAACAATATCAGAGTTACTAGAAAATTAAAAACTTTAACCTGGATAGTATTACATTTAAGTCAATGTTAGAAATTCAAGTAAAAACACCCATTCTCCCAAAATTTTATTGTCTCTCAAAGAGCAAATGAGTACAAGGCAGAAAAATCACCCCTTTCCTTTTCCTGCTTCTTTTCTTTCTTCTTTACTTCCCTCCTTTCCTAAGGAAGAGAAATTTTACGGATTTTGGAGAAATAACTGAAGGCCAAGAAGAGTTAACTTAAAAAATAATTTCAAAAAAACCCAATCAGATTTAGAGAAGATGACTTTCATATTCTACTCCTTGTTACAATTAAATTTATTTAAGTACCTTCTGATTTCCTTTTCTTCCTGAAATTGTTTTTCTTTAATCCATTCTTTCACCTTACAATCTACAAATATGAGAGTATGTTTTAGGTACCTGGAAAGAAAGAAAAATATGAAAAGGAAGAGAAGAAGAAATTGAGAATCCCAGGAATTATTTTCCTAACACCATTAAAAAATGTAGGCCATAAAACCACAGATTTAGAGGTAGAAAGGGTCTTATTGCCTATGTAGTATAACCTCCTAATTTTACAGATGAAGAAACTGAGGCAGAGAAGTTAATATGACTTGTCCAGCATCACTCAGCTAGTATCAAAAACAGGAAATGAACCCAGATTTTCTAGTTGAACCCTGACTCCAAGTCTAGCACTATTCATAATGCAACATTGTTTCACAATATAATGTTTTGGTTATTATTTTGTGTTCTCTGGGACTAAGGAGGTCTGATATTACTTGTTCAGTTATTTCAATCTTGTCTGACTCTTCATGGGATTAGGAGGTTTTGGGATTTTTCAAAGCAAAGATACTTGAGAGGCTTACCATTTCCTTCTCCAACTTATTTTACAGAAGGGGAAACTGAAGTAAAGAGAGTTAAATGGCTTGCCCAGGGATCACACAGCTAATAAGTGTCTAAGGTCAGATTTGAATCTATGAATATGAATCTTCCTGACTTCAGGTCCAGTGCTTGAATCACTATGCCAAATAGCTGCTAGAGAAATAATGTCTAAAAGACTGGAAATATAAGGATTACAAATACTCTCATCATATCATCAAGCATTCATTAAGTCTTCACTTTATGCCAGGCACTTTAAGTGCCAAGGATGGAAGGAAAGGCAAACAAAACAAAACAAAACAAAACAAAAAACCAAAGTCCTTGTGCTCAGGAGTTTATATTCTAATGCAGAATACAACATCCTTATAAGATATGTATAGTTTAAGTAGGAGGAAATCACAGAGAAAAGAATGGGAATGGAAAGCAGGTGTAGAGATGGGGATGTGAAAGGTCTTTTATAGAAAATAGAATTTAAACAAAGTCTTAAATAAAGGTAAGAGGCAGAAGTGAACAAGAAAAGCATTCCATGAACTCAAGGACAATCAGAGATATAGAGAAAGATGAAATGGTATATGTGAGAAAAGCAAGAAGGCCAATTGCTTTGGATCAAAGAGTACTCAGAGGGAAGTGAAATATAAGAAAATGGAAATGTTGGAAAGAGGCACAGTAGCCTACAGTTTTTGCTGCCTGAGGAGGCTGAGGCTGATGAACCCTTGAATTCAGGGTTGTGATCCCTAGGAATTAATACAAGTGTCTGCACTATGTCTGGAATTAATATGGTGAGCTTCCAAAGAGGGAAGGACTACCATACTACTTTAGGATGAATAAATTGGCCAAGTTCAGAAAAATGATTCATTTTAAAGCTTTCTTGTCGATCAAGTTTGGAATCAGCTCTGTGGGTAGCCCATGTACTTTTACCCTTCAGAAAGGAAAATGCAGAAGAAGGAAGGAAGAAAGAAAAGAAGGAAGGAAGATAAGGAATGAGGGAAGGAAGGGGAAAAAGGAAAGGCCTATGCATGACACAAATTTTATTGATCAATATTGTCAGAAGAATATCACTTAGCTCTTTCCTTTCCATCCCATGCATGTTTCTTGAAGATTCTGGCATTCTTATAATTCTATTTATTCCACAGTCTATGGCCACCTCTTTGTCTTCAGTATTGTCTAAATGTCACAATCCATTTCCCCTCATTTTTCCATCTCAATCTAGCTTCTGACTTCCTTACTACTGTTTCCATAACCTCTTATTCAGTGATTTGTGCCAATGCTTCCCCTACAAATGCTACCCATTATTTGGTCTTTTCCTGATAGACTAATGTCTTTGGGCCCTAAATCACTGTAGAGACATGGAGTCCTGAAATACGAGGCCCAACTCATAACAAGGAAAAATTCTATGAAGTACTGTAGTCACCCCTTATCTACTATTTTACTTTCTACATTTTCAGTTACTTGTAGTTATCCCAGGGAAAGGAGGGAGGGAAGAATGGGTCTGCAGCTAGATGAGGAAGGGGGCTGGCACAGGATTCAAGGACACATGGAGATCCAGGCCAAATCTACAGCATCAGTATGTCTGCATGTTAGTTCTTCTAATTATGGATTTTTGGGGGGGTGGAAGACTGAAAAGTACCAAGCCAAGGAATGGGAACAGGAAGAAAGAACACGGTACTATATAGTAAAGTTAAGATAGGTATTAAAAGTTAAAAGTTCCAGCAAGAACTAGTTTTAGGCACCTAATGAGAGTCTTGGAATATACCCCCAGAGTAGAAGGGGAAACTACTATATAGTATTATATAATAATGTACGTATATATGTGGTTTTAGTCATCCACAGTAGGTGTTGGAATGCGTTCCTCTTGGGTATAGGGTCCTAGTGTATTAGATCATGCAAATGTAGAGCTAGAAGGGGCATTAGTGGTTATCCAAACCAACCTCTTCATTTTACAGATAATAAAACTGAGGCCCAAAAATGTTAAGTGATTTATGATCACACATGTAAGTAGTAGATCCAGAGTTCTAAGTTGATTCTTACAATTCTAAGTTCAATACTCTTTCTACCACTCTACTTTATAATATGCATTTATATTACATATTATACATATAATATATATATATATATATACACATTTCTGACATTTTAGTCAAAAGACTGGCCTATCTCTAGACCCTTGATGATACAATTGACTCCATGTTTGACCAGTGATTGACCTGAAAGTTTCTAAATATCAATATTGGTTTGGAAAGTTACATTTAGGCAAGGAATGCAAAGCCCTCCTGATCAGAAATCAGTTCAGCAAACGCCATCTGAATAACCTGTTCAAAGTTAGTAAACTTTTCAAGACACAATGCCCTTGTAGTCAATAGCTGTAGAGAGAGTGAGAAGAGACCAGACAATTTGTTTATTAACAATCCCTTCTTAGTTACTGTACCAATCCTAAAAACAGCAATCTGATATTGATCCAATCTGACCCAGAGATCTAGGTTTTCAATCAGGGTTTGCATCAATTAGGATGGCCATGCCACCATCTGTGTTGGCCATGGGACTGTAGAGCTAAGGAGTTTCATATGTGCATGCCTCTGAGTAATAAACTGCCTGACTTTATGAACCTTTGAGCTCTTGTATTCCTTCTCAGTTCCCCACCCTTGTTTCCCCAAGTCAGGAAACATGGATTCTAATCCTGTCTCTTGTTACTAAGTGATTTTTGGTTGGGGGCAAATCTTTTCAGTTTCCTCATCTATAAACTTGGGGAGGTGAATAAGATGATTTCCAAGTGTCCTTCTAGCTCTAGCATAGAGGAGATGTTACAAAAATGTTTGTTAAATTTATTTGGCATTTTCTGTTTTATAGTTCTGTGAATTATGGTGATATCTCCATAAATGCCCTTTAAAAAGATGAATGTATACTTTCATTAGTTTAGGGAATTCCCAGTGATAAAACTGCCTCTCCAAAATAGGTCTGTACCTGTTGTGAAAACTATGATCTTAAAGACTTTCTTGTAATCAGAAAATAAAGTATCAGAATGCATGGTAAGGGGAAAGAATTAATAGGAAAAAAACCAAAGAATTTTTTTTTAGAAAAACATGCAAGAGGAAAGGCCCACTAATGAACAAAAGAAATTATAAGAAAGTCCAGGAGCAGGGAAATTTTGAACTAACCGTTTTAAATGAAGTGGGGAAACAATGTGAAAAGAAAGGAAGAAACAGATAAAGAAATTTAAAAATTAACCTAAGAGAAATTTCAAAATTAGGGAAAGGGTTGACAAATAGGAATGTGAAAGGATAAGGGGAAGAAAGCTTGTGGGAATAAAACATCTAAGTAGTTTCATCAAAACGAATTTTCTGGACAAAGTATTGACATAGAAGAGGAAGGAGATTAAAAAGAAATCTCTTAAAAAACAACCCAAGTCATACAAAAATGAATAAAGGTATAAATTGGGGGCAGTTACATGACTCAGCTGATAGAGAGCCAAGTGTGGAGATGGGTTCAAATCTGGTCTCAGATACTTCCTGGCTGTGTGACTATGGCCATTTCACTTAATACGCATTGCCTACCTCTTATCGCTTTTCTGTCTTAGAACTAATACATTGATTCTAAGATGTAAGGTAAGGTTTAAAAAAAAAAGAAAGAAAGAAAAAAGACAGGCATAAACCTAATTCATAACTTTAAATGTGGATTCAGTAAAATAAAAGTGTTAAAATGAATAAAACCTCCCAAACTTCCAAACTGTTACTTAAATATATCTAAAATGCAAACATCTGTATAGAATTAAAATAAGAAGCCAAAAATTATATATATATATGCATATATATATAAATATATGTGTGTGTATGTGTGTGTCAAGTAAACTCAGAAAAATAGCAGTTAGAATTATGTTCTTCAGAGGAAAAAAAACTCAAGGCAACTTTCTTGTGACTTTGAAAAACCAAGTAACCTGCCCAGGGTTAGAAAACTAGTAGTTTAAATATAGGTCTTCCTGACTTCAAGGTCAACTTTCTCTCTATTTTGTCATACTATGTCTTCACAGTAACTTTTTAAGAGTTGTCATCTCTACTTTTTCTGTCAGCAGCTGAAAAAAAAGGGCTAGAGTTGGCCCTTCCTAGAGAGAACCAAAAGGGGTAACAGGTGAAATGGAAAGAACACTATATTTGGAATCAGACAAATAGGGCCCCAAAATCTGCCCCTGCAATGTACCAACTGTGTGAACATGGGCTTTTCTGTAGATCTCAGTCAACTAACCTATGAAGCTATGGACCATAGTAAATAATCACTGAAGTCCATTCTAGTTCTAAATCCCATTATCCATAAATCCAGTGGCATGTGGCTGACTCACTGACTTTTTAAAAAAATACTTCTAATTTTATGTGTCAGTTTGTTATCTAGAAAATGGGCACAAAGGAAGGTTTTTCATATCTCTCCATGAAAAACATGAAAAATAAGATTTTTAATCCTTTGAAGTTCAGCCAAAAGTGAGATTTAGATGCTCCAGTATTTGTTCTGGAGAAGAGCATATAAAATGAACACCATGTTCTACAAAATACTTTCTCAAATGAATATAAATGAATGCAATTAAAGAAAATTTATGATCATCTGCTGATTTTCTCTAGAGGTGAGGAGGAAATCTTTAGACCAGAACTCAATCCAGAAACTAAGTTTGAAGACCTCATGTAGCTTGGGTTAATTACATATTGAATAAAAGTTCATTCATTTTAGTTTGACTGAACCAATCACTTGGGATTTGCCTATGTTATGATTTACATAGTAAAATCCTATAGGAAATTATAATTCTTGCTTCCTTTTGGTCCTCAAGTTGTGAAATGATCATCTTCTTTCCAAAGGCTTGAGGGAATGCCACTCAACCGAAATTGCTTTCAGGACTGTCAAATGTCCCCAACTTAGAAGATTTGAGTATATTCAGAGCAATAACTATGTCAGGACAACTAAGGCTTTGCCTAAGGCTGCCCAATTTTAGAAAATAATGATAATGCATGCAGTTCTCTGGTAGCACAGAATAGAGCTTAATAATAAGTAAGGATGAATAATTAAAAACAGAAGTTATTTATGATCACCTACTGATTTTCGCTAGAGGTGAGTAGGAAATCTTTAGATCAGAATTCAACTTAGAAACTAAATATGAAGTCCTGACTCCAAAGTCAACTTTCTATCTACTTTGCCATACCTTGTCCTTGGAAGTAGCCTCACTTTATTATTAGTGTATTTCTGCCTTACCTATACTCTACCCCCATCAAAGTGCTTTTTTTAATGTGTTGCATGACTGTAAAATATTTTATGGTACTTTCTCCAAGTGTAAAGATTTGTAATTATGATGCTCAGCATATTTTTCCAGTTGTAGAGTAGCACATTTTCTTAAAATTAAGTAATTCATAGAAGAGAATTTCATTAAAATCTCATAAATACACATCCCATTTATCTTTGATAATTAGATGGGGGTGGGATATGAAGGGAGATGTGGAGAGATGAGCTGATTAGAAGAAAAAGTCATACTTCTAAGAAGAGATCTGCAGAAATGATCTGTGAGATTTAAACTCAATTTCCCTTCTGAACAAAAGAGTCTCAAGTTTGCTTTTGTATGGGTCCAAATTTATTCTTTAATGCCTATGATGAAATCTTCGCTATGTCACTCATTTGCTAGTTGTTTGACCATGAGGAAATTTCTTTGTTTCTCTGGGCTTCAGTTTCATAGAATTATAGAACCACAGAATTCAAGAGTTAGAAGGGAACTAGATGGCCATCCAGTCCAACCTGTCAGTGAAAGGAGTTCCCACTCTAGCATACCATTATTTGGTCTAGACTCTGCCTAAATATCTCCAAGGACATGGAAAACTGCCACATTTTAAATCTGTACATTCCTGTTTTGGAAAACTCTAATTAGATCCAAGTGGATTTGACAGTCCTAACAAGGAACTTTTTTTCCTGTTATGAAATCTAAATTTCTGAATTAGCAGTTTCTACCCATTGCTCTTATTTCTGGGACCAAGAAGAAAAAGTCTACTCCCTTCATATATCTTCAAATATAGCAGGACCTCCCTTATTCCCACCTTCACCTTCTGTAATTTCAGCTATCTGCAACTGACCCAAGAAGTTGGAGATCTGCCTGAGAAGTGCCTGTGGCAGTGGTCTGTCCCCACAGAGGTCTCTTCTGCTTTTGCTTCTTCTTTTTTTAAGGTTCTTTTTGAGGAAGGGGCTCAGGGCTCATTGAGCACCAAGGTGAGGACAGGAAAAGAGAAAGCGCTCATATCTATGGGTGTCAGCAAGTCCTCACTTTTATCTGCTGTTTCAACGGTCCATCTGTCTTGGAATATATCTCCTGCAGACGGGGGGCCTTACTATATTTGAACACAGGTAACATGCCGCCTTCTCAAATCTTTTCTTCAGATCAAACATGCCCCATTACTTCAGTAAGAGCCTCAAAAGATCTGATCTGCACGCCCTTCATTGTCCTCTTCTGATTTGTCCTGCCTTACTTCTTAAACCAAACCAGATCTGTGCCCAGAAATGAAAACAGTAGCATTCCAGATGAGATAAAATGAGGGCAGAGTACAGCGGGACTATAAACTCCTTATTTCTAGAAATTAAACCTCTCTTAAATTGCCCACCATCACATTAACTTTTTTCATGGCTACGTCACACCACAGAATTCTCTGCAAAAGGAGGGCGTCAGAGTAAGCAGTTCAATTCATTAAGGTTTGAAGTCTTTGATCCTATAAGCAAATTAATCACCATAACTATTAATACAAATAATTTGGCTCTCAATTTTTATGGTAGCAAAGAACTTGAAATAAAGTACATGCCAAATTAATTGGGATATGGCTAAACAAGTTGATGCACAGATGTAATGAAATATTATTGTGCTTTAAGAAATGAAGAATATGAAGGATTTAGAGAAACATCACAAGACTGATTCAGTAGGGAAATGCTAGTCAGTTTGTATCAGTTTGTAAGAGATGGTTGTAAAATCTTCAGAGCATTTAACCTTTGATATCAGCAAATGCTACAAATAAGAGGTCAATTTATTGCTTTCTTGATTGTCTAGACTTCATAAAGTGATAGAGAAAATTGTTAATTATGTAGATTAAATTTCATAGTGTGAGGTACAATTGTGTACAGTGATAAAAGATGCTATCTACCTCCAGAGACAGGACTGATGAACTCGGAGCGGAGATGGCAGCATATTTTCTTGCCTTTCCTTGTTTTTCTTGATACAATGGATATCATGTGTCTTGCCTTCTTAAACAGTGAGAGGTGGAGGGAGGGAGAGAATTTAGAGCTGAAAATAAAATACTAAAATATGTAATAAACAAGATTATTTAAATATTTAAAAATTTTTAAAGTATAAAGTGAGGTACAGAACTTTTTTTTTCTTAAAGAGAGCTGGTTTTCTTAAACCCTTACCTTCTGACTTAGAATCAATACTCACTATGGGTTCCAGGGCAGAAGAACAGTAAAGGAGAGGCGATTGGGGTTAAGTGACTTATTAAGGGTCATAAGCTGGGACCTGTCTGAGGTCAGATTTGTCTAATACCTCAGTGAAGTGAGTATTCCTTGATGTCTTTCCACATTGTTCTGGGCCAGAACACGGCTTCACCTTTTTGTCTTCGGGGTTTTGCTGCTATAGGATTTGTTTTGAGGTTTTTTTGTTCTTACTTGGCCATTTGGAAAGTAGTTGGCAGGCTCAAAGTGTTTTTTACTCCCCCATCTTAGCAAATACAAGTCAGCTCTTAGTAACCCAGGCTGTCTTGTCTCCGGGCCTGGCTCTCTATAAACTGGCCCACCTAGCTGCCTCTTTACTTCTCTTCCTTTGAAGAAGTTTGAGGCTATAAGTGCTGCACATTGCATAAATATACTAGTACATATGTGAAATGTTTTGCTAAACTACTTTTTTCCTTTTCTTTTCTTTTTATCCTTTCTTTCAAAGGATCAAGGCTTGCACATGGGAAAAATCTAGAAATGAGGCCAAAATATTAATAACATTTTTTGAGACTAGGTCTATTTCACCCTTGATTTGAAGTGTAGTGGCCACTCCTGGCCCTATTTCCGTTATTCATCATCATAAGAGCTTCAATCTTCTCTTTTTCCAATCTGGTCTAGTTTTTCCTTTTTCCTTAGATAGCTTGGTGGCCCTCTGATAGAAGGGACTCACCATACTGGTACTGGACTTAGAGTCTAATCAGCTCAGTTGGGATCTCCTGAGTTTAAATAATCTACCTTTTTATCCTCTCACATAACCACACTTGTAGTCATGAGTTAATAATGCTGAGCAATAATATCTTTTTTTATTTGAAAAACTTCAATCAATCAATCAATCAATCAATTAATTAAGAATATTTTCCATGGCTACATGATTCATGTTCTTTCCCTCCACTCCTCCCACTTACCTCCCATAGCCAACAAGCAATTCCACTGGGTTTTACATATGTCTTGATCAAGACCTATTTCCATATTCTTAATATTTACATTAGGGTGATCGCTTAGAGTCTACATTCCCAATCATATCCTCATTGACCTATGTGATAAAATAGTTGCTTTTCTTCTCTGTTTCTACTCCCATAGTTCTTTCTCTTGATGTGAATAGTGTTCTTTCTCAAAAGTCCCTCAGAATTGTCCTGGGTCATTGCATTGCTGCTAGTAGAGAAGTCCATTACATTAGATTTTACCACAGTGTATCAGTCTCTGTGTACAATGTTCTCCTGGTTCTGCTCCTTTCACTCTGCATCAATTCCTGGAGGTTGTTCCAGTTCACATGGAATTCCTCCAGTTCATTATTCCTTTGAACACAATAGTATTCTATCACCAACAGGTACCACAATTTGTTCAGCCATTCCCCAATTGAAGGGCATCCCTTCATTTTCCATTTTTTTGTGACCACAAAGAGCAGGACTATAAATATTTTTGTACAAGTCTTTTTCCTAATTATCTCTTTGGAGTATAAACCCAGCAGTGGTATGGCTGGATCAAAAGGCAGACAGTCTTTTAAAACCCTTTAGGCATAGTTCCAAATTTGAGCAATAATATCTAAGAAGAAAAGAAAAAACTGCTTTAAAGATTCAATTACCATCTATCTAAAACTGATAGATGTATTATAATTTTTTATCTATTCACTAAAGTAACTTCTCAAATCAAATTTTTGTTGGTTTAACAAGAATAACTATATATATATATGTATATATATATAAAAGGCAATAATACCACATATTTCCTAAGAAACTTTATCATTTAGATACTTTATTAACTCAGATTGGTTGGTTAACTGCCTACTCACCCCTTTTCCCATCCTTATTCCTACCTCTGTCACCACCAGCATGACCAGTTATTACTAATTTGTGCTGAGGGAATCTTCCCCTGAGTGCTCTTGGTAATATGGCTATTTCATTAGTAAGTTATCAATTCAGTTCAATACAAATCAATAAACATTTATAAACAATGTAGCGGGGGCAACTAGGTGGTGCAGTGGATAAAGCACTGGGCTTGGAATCAAGGAAGACTCATCTCTCTAAGATAAAATCTGGCCTCCAATGTGTACTAGTTGTGTGACCTTACTGGGCAAGTCATTTAACTGTTTGCCTCTGTTT
>NC_058131.1:516608120-516625600 GCF_016433145.1 Gracilinanus agilis
TCAGTCTATCATTTTGAATGCAATGGATGAATTCACTTGCCTTGGTAGTATGTACTTTCCAGTGATGCTCACATAAATGATAAGGCTGATACATGCATTGATGGAGACTTGGAAAGAATATGTGGGAGAAGAGGTATTAAGAAGAATGCTGAACTGAAGATCCACAGAGCTGTTATGCTGACTACAATGTTGTATAGCAGTTTAACCTGGACAGTCTACCAGCACCATACCAGAAAATCAAACAGCTGCCATTTGAATTGTCTGAGAAAGATTCTGAAGATCATATGACAAGGGAAGGTGCAAGACACTGAGGTTCTCTTTCAAGCTGATCTTCCAAGCATTCAAACTCTACTGCAAAGGA
This sequence comes from Gracilinanus agilis, assembly GCF_016433145.1. Classification (NCBI taxonomy): domain Eukaryota; kingdom Metazoa; phylum Chordata; class Mammalia; order Didelphimorphia; family Didelphidae; genus Gracilinanus; species Gracilinanus agilis. The sequence goes on from NC_058131.1 coordinate 516,608,482, forward strand.
TAGAACTCTGATGGGCTGGCCATGGAGGCCAAATGCCAAGCCTAAAAGACTATTTACCTAGTTTTCCTAAAAGACTATTTTACAGAGAACTCGCATGAGGCAAACATTCTCACAGAGGTCAGAAACAGTACCAGGATATTCTAAAGATCTGTCTCAAAAACTTTAATATTCAGTGTGGAGCCTGGGAGACACTGGCAAAGGAATGCCCTGCCAGACAAAGAAGGGGCTGTACTCCAGGAGCAAAGTTGAATCACAGTAGCACAAAGGAAATGTGAGATTAGAAAATCTAGAGACATTTCCATCCCAAATACTCTAACAGAATATTTGTATTTGACCTGACTCATATTGGACTGGTCAGCCACAGATGAACACATTGTAGCTGACCAGAATATTGTGATGCTATTGATTCTCTTTGAATAGAAAAGACATAAAACAATACTGGTCATTCCAAACTTAATCTTCTCTCTTCAGAGTTGTCCTATTCTCACAATTGAGGCTCTCTTCTATTTTACAGGGAAAACAAATCTCGTTCACTGTATGCTCCCTCTTCTCTTATTTTCATTTCATAATGCATCCTTTCCTTTCCTCCAGGCTCAGATGAAGAGATAATGCTACTCTTTACCAAGGCCAACTTCACTATAAGCATCTTTGATATCATTCCCTCTTTTCTTCTCTTTAACAATTATTCCTCTTTGCTTCCCCTATCTTCATTCTTTATCTCCTATTTTCTTTTCTACTGCCTTTAATCATGCCCAAGTGTCTCCTATTAAAAATAAATTTTAAAAATAAAAATGCTCTCTAGATCCTATCATTCCTTCAAGAACTGGCTTACACCTCTCTTCTTTTTCTCTATTTAACTTCAGAAGAAAAAAAAAGCTATCTGTATTCATTGCCTCTACATCCTCTTTTCTCTTTCTCTTAATCTTTTGCAATTTAGCTTCTAACCCCATAATTTTATTTAAATTGTTCTTTCCAAAGTTATTAGTGATCAATAAACTGCTGAATTTTACTGCCTTCTCTAATCCATCCTCCTTGACCTCTCTGGAGTATTTTAAATACACTGCTGTTCATCCTCTCTTATTAGATCTGTATCTTATCTTAGATCTTATCTGGGTTTTGTAACACTCCTATATCTTGGTTCTCTTCCCTTCTTTCTAACTATTCTCTCATTCTCCTCCTGAACCATCAGCTCCCTTTTATTTAATTTTATCTTCTATTTACTGATAACTCCTGATCTTTATAGCTAGCTTTAGTCTTCCTCCTAATCCAGTCAATCTTCTTTTGGGTATTTTAAGCTTGATGCCCTATAAATATCTTAAACTCAACATGTCTAAAACAGAATTCATATTTCTGCCAAACCTATCTCTCTACAAAATACTCCATATCTGTTAAAAGAAGCACTGTCCTTCTGGTTACCCAGCCTTATGACCTTGATATCATTTTTTTTCACTCTCTCAATATTGAATTAGTCACACTTCTTGTCATCTCTATTTCTCTATCATCTTTTCAGTAATCATAAATCATAAAAGCAATACTGGTAAAGGGTCTTGACTTTTTTGATCAATACATATTAGGCAAGGAAATGGTAGAAATTAATTACACCACCCCCCCAGAGGTGGTAAAAATTCCGCATATACCCAGTACCTAGCAAGATACAACCTGGTGGCTAGAATAATGCTTCAAAGGCTATATTTCTTTCATTTGATAACAAACAACAAGTTACCATATGACAAATTCAGGCATCAAAATAATGTAAATAGGACAATAAACAAATGTTATAAGAACAAGAGCAAGATCAGAGTTGAAACTATTGCTCAAGGTTGATCTCCAAACTTTGGTTCATAAAAATTCAATAACATTTTAGTTGTTGTTGTCATAATAAACTCACAATATCCCAGTTATGAGGAATTTAAAAAAAACTCCTTCAAAACAGAGAGACCTAAAAGATTAAATCAAAAGGAGAAGGGAATAAAATGAGGTACAGAGCATTCTGTCTGCTATTGGTGATGTCCCAAATATACTTTTAGTGATTATACAGGAAAAGATCATAGACTTAGAGCTAGAAGAGTGTTTAAAGGCCATGGAGTACAAGTCCTTCATTTTACTGATGAGGCAACTAAAGAATTGAAGAGTTAAGTGATTTCATCAGGATTTCAAAGCTATTTTATTCAAAGCTATAAAACAGGATTTGGACCCTGGTCTTCCTGACTCTGTCTACTTCCCTATTAAACTGGTTAACAAGCACTTATTAAGCACCTACTGTGTCTTGGTATTTTGTGAGCTAAAGGCTGGGAATACAAATAGGAAAAAGAAAGAAAAACAGTTCTAGCCCTTTAAGACATTACATTCTACTGGAGGAAAACAACCTATAAAAGGAATCTGAAAGGGCTAGGGGTTGGTAGTATAAGGAATATTTTAGAGAAGTTTCAGAGTGAAGGCTAGAGAGAAATGAAACATGGACACCTTCTTTAAATAGAGGTTCTCTGAGGATCTATCCAATAAGATTGAGGTCATAGGGACAAATGTTCCTTCACTGTTTGAATTCTAGGTGTCAAATAAGGCTTCAGTGTGAAAAGCTGGGTCATGGAAAAAAAGTCTAGAGTGTGATTTGGAGAACAATTATTTTTTATTTTTGCTTTTTTCCCCAAATTTCATGTAGATACAATTTTTAGTACTTGTTTTTTGACAGTTTGCAACCCATATTCTCTTCTTCCCTTCCAACCCTGTCCCCTCCCAAGAAGGCAGGTGGTATGATATATTATTATAATATAATACAGATTTCCATGTTTGTCATGTTGTGAAACAAGACTCATTATTACTTAGAGAAAAATTCATGGAAGAAATAAAGTGAAGTTTGGTATGTATGAAACTGCATTCAGACTCGATGATTTGCTTCTTTGGTGGTGGATATCCTTTCTTCATCATTATTCCCTTGGAGCTGGCCCTAGATCCTTGTAATAGTTAAGTTATTCACAATTGATCATCATATATTACTGTTGTTACTGTGTTCAATGTTCTCCTGGATCTGCTCACATTATTTTGCATCATAGATGTCTTTCCAGGTTTTTTGTGATCATCTTGTTTGTCATTTCTTATTGCACAATGGTATTCCATTGCATTCATAGACCACGACTTATTCAGTCATTCCCCAATTAATAGATATCCCTTCAGTTTCTAGTTCTTTGCCATCACAAAAAAAGAGCTGCTATAAATATTTTATGCACATAGGTTCTTACCAATATCTTTTATCTCTTTGTGATACAGTCTGAGTAGTGATTTTGCTGGGTCAAAGAGTATGAACAATTTTATGGCCCTCTGGGCAGGGTTCTGTTAGTTTACTTTTAACTATTACAGTTCCAAATTGCTTTCCAGAATGGTTGTATCAATTCACAACTCCACCAATGGTGTATTGGTGTCCCAATTTTTCCGTATTCCTTCCAATATTTATTATTTTCCCTTTGTAGTTGTTAATCAGTTGGTAGGTATAAGAGTTGTTTTAATTTGAATTTCTCTAATTATTAGTGAGTTGAAGCACTTTTTTCATATAAATATAGTTTTCATTTCTTCATCTGAGAATTGCCTACTTATATCCTTTGACTATTTATTTGTCAGCTGGGGAATGCTTTCTGCTTTATAAATTTGACTTCATTCTCTATATAGTTGAGAAATGAATCCTTTGTCAGAGAGACTTGCTATAAAGATTTTCCCATTTGTTGTTTCCTTTCTAATCTTGATTACATTTGGTTTGTGGAAAATCCTTTTAATTTAACACAGTCAAAGTTATTTTATATTTCATAATGTTCTTTATGACTTATTTGGACCTAAATTCTTCCCTTATCCATAGGTCTGAAAAGTAAAATATTTTGGTTTCTCTAATTTTCTCATGGTACCACCTTTTATTTCTAAATCTTGTATCCATTTTGACTTTACCTTGATATATGGCATCTTGGTCTATACCTAATTTCTGTCATATTGTTTTACAGTTTTCTCAGAAGTTTCTCAGAAGAAGAGAATAGCGAGCTCTTCTTCCACACATATCTGAGTTAGCAAGATACTGAAAATAAAATAATTTTTTAAAAACTGGTCTACTGAGAAATGTACAAGTCTCAAATTGACCTCTAGTTACATGTTGTTCTTAAGACTACCCATGTTACAAAAATATGATCTTTCTTGGAGTGTTTGTGAATAGCTCATTTTGTTCTCATTAAGAATGATAAGTACTTGTTGTAATAGAGCACTACAAATTAAAGATCTCAAGCCTAAATTCTTAAAAGAAGCTTTGGGATAAATTTGTTGATTGTCAGATATTAACAGATGAACATTTTATTTTTATTTATGTTTTGAGGCAGCTGGATAATTCAGTAGTCCTGGAATGAAGAAGACCTGAGTTCAAATACAGTCTTACACACTTACTACTTGTATGATCCTGCACGAATCATAGTCTGTTTGCCTCAGTTTCTTCAAGTGTAAGTGTGATAAAATAGCATCTAACTCACACAGTTATTGTCATACTCAAATGATATAATGCTTGTAGAACACTTAGCATAGTGCCTAGCAGATACTAAGATCCTTCTTCCTCTAGAAGAATACCTCAGAATTTTAACTATGAACAAGGATTTATTTATCTGATTATGTTTAAAAAAGTAACTATTTGCCACCAACTAGAGGAAGAAGAAAGAAAATCCCAATTCACAAATGGTTTTCTATTTCCTTTTTAGAAAAGTCATTTTAGATAGTTAATCTAAGTTGGACATAGTTTGCATCAAAGGATGTATCAGTCTTTAAAAAAGCCCTCCTTCTTGCCAAACTGTCTTTTCTTCTCTCTGCCCTCCTGACGGCATATATTAGTTGTGGGAGCCAAGTTTTCCACTGTTTTTCCAAGTGAGTGAGTAAGTAGGTGGTGGCAATGGAAAGGGAATGTTAATTGTTTTTGATTTGTGTAACTAAAATGCCCAGAATGGGCTTTGGAATGTGGGGAGGGGGTTGAATAAAGGTCTTATGCCTCTCATATATCCCCAAATGGAAGACAGATATAAAATTATCCAATGTTCCAATTATTCAATGAATACATACAAACACATATGATTAGTGTGAATATGTAAATATGTGTCTATATATCCCTCTATAGCACATGCCCCACAGACTTATTTTCAGTATCTCTTTTGTGCTACTTTTACCATTTGGACAATTCTGATTTTTAAGGAGTTATTATCTTTAGCATTTTTGATGACTTTTCCTAAGCTGTTAATTCTCTTTTCTTATTTTGATAGCATCACTCTCAATTCTTTCCCCCAATTATCTTCCAATCACCTTTATTTGATTTTAAACTTATTTTTCCTGTCTTTTCTATCTCTTTCTTTAGTTCCTCTAGAAATTCTTATTGGACTTGTGTCCAACATGCCTTTTTTTACATTTGAGGCTTTTCTTGTAGATGTTTTCAAGTTATTGCCTTCTTTTGAGTTTGTTTTTTGAGCTTCCTGTCACCATAGTCATTTTATTTTAGCATTCAGGTTCTTTTCATTATTGTTTTTTGTTCATTTCTCCAAATATTTCTTGATTCTACACTTTGTTAGAGTTGGACTTTGCTCCCCTCTGGGGGTAGGGGTGGGATGTCTGGCTTTTATATCCTTTTGTAGCTATCAAAACTCAAGGATGATTGAAGTTTTCAGTGCTTCCAAAGTGGTATCACCTGGGGAGAGGTATGGTCACTTCCCCTCCTGGTCTGTGCTTTGGTCTTTTTTGTTTGTTTCCCATAAGAAGTGGCGTAAAATTTTTTTACATATCAATATGATTTTTAATATTCACCTTCTAACATTTTGTAATCCATGTTCTACTCCTCCCTCTCTTTCCTTTCCCTTCCCTGAGATGGCAGGTAACATGATAAAGGTTATACATGTGTTATCATGCAATATACATTTCCATGTTTTTCATATTGTGAAAAAAGTCACATTCCTTTTATATAAGGAAAAAAAACTTATTAAGGAGATAAAGTGGAAAATAGTATGCTTTGATTTTCATTCAGACTCCATCACTGCCTTTTGTGGTAGTGGATATCTTTTTCATTATTTCTTAGAGTTGTCTTGGAGGCTTGCATTGCTACCAATATATGCTCTGATTGTTACACAAGTAGTTTCTCTGCTCCCTTGTGACTGTGATCACTCCTTGCTACTCTGGAACTATGACCTGGAATTTGGTAACATACAATAGAATTGCCACATGGCACCTGATCCTCTGTTTAATGATAATATAGGGGTTTCCTGGGATCTATTTCTGACTAGGTATTCAGTCCCTTTACCATCTCGAAGGGAAGAACTACTTCTATTTCCCATTACTACCATCATACCACACTTCTGACCAATACCCATCCCAGTGTCCACAGACCTCTTTCTACATTCCTAAACTATCCTGGACAGGAAAAAAAAGACTTGCTGTTACATTTTGGTTGGTTTTCCCACTCAGAATTTGGTTTGCTGAGTTAAGCTGTTGAAAAGTGGGGCATGTTGGAAGAGCCTAGCAGAAATTTTGGTTCATTCCCCCTCCTTTGCTCTGCTTCCTCAAATTTGATTTACCTAAAGTTTTTTCTAATACTTTTCATAATGCTCTGAATTTTAGAAGTCTTTAATATATTTGACTCTCTGATTTCAGAGCATAGGGAATCCTGTGTGAGGAAATTCCCTCTAACAATGTAAGTGGGCTATTCTTCTGAAAATTATAGTATTAGCATGAAAACGAAACAGGTTAAATAACTTGTCCACAGGAAGTATGGCAGCTAGGTTGTCAGAGGTGGGACTTTAATCCAGATTCTTTCAGACCCTAAAAAAAAAGTTCCCTCTTTGCTAGCAAGCCTTACTAAATATGTATTAATATAAATATAATAGATACATCTATAAAGTATCTTTTATAAATAAAACTATGTATTTATAAATATAATTTTTGCCCCAATTTGTGGTAATTTCAGTGAAATTGGGTATTCTAGGAATAAACACTCCATCAACAGTCTATCTAAAGGCAATGATTACCTGAAGGCTTTGCTTTCTTATATGATAATATGTTATATTATTGTTTTATTCTAGCAATGAAAATCCTAGACAACTATAGTAGATATAACCCTCTGCTGTTGTCATTTAAAAAAAACCTCACTGTCTGTTTTAAAATTAATACTAAATGTTTGTTTTAATGCAAAAGAATGGTAAGAGCTATGTAAAAGGGGTTAAGTGAGTTGCCCAGGGATACACAGCAAAGAAGTTTCTGAAGTCGGATTTGAACCCAACTCCTCCCAAATCTAGGTCTTGCACTCTATTCACTGAACTATCTAGCTGTCCCTGCTTCTGTCTTTTTATTTTATTTATTTATTTATTTATCTGTTCGTTCATTTATTTATTTATTTATCTATTCATTCATTCATTCATTCATTTGTTTGTTTGTTTGTCTGTTTATTTTATTTATTTGTTTGTCTGTCTGTTTGTCTGTTTGTTTCTTTGTTTGTTTCTTTGTTTCTTTCTTTCTTTCTTTCTTTCTTTCTTTCTTTCTTTCTTTCTTTCTTTCTTTCTTTCTTAACCCTTACCTTCTATCTTGGAGTCAATACTGTTTATTGGCTCCAAGGCAGAAGAGTGGTAAGGGCTAAGCAATGGGGGTTAAGTGACTTGCCCAGGGTCACACAGCTGGGAAGTGTCTGAGGCCAGATTTGAACCTATGACCTACCATCTCTAGGCCTGGATTTCAATCCACTGAGCTACCCAGCTGCCCTCCCCACTTTTCCCGCTTCTGTTTTTTTTAAATGTCAGAGCCTGGTTAGTGACATTTATACGTCTGTCTCCTTCTAATCATCCTAGAAAGAAAGTAGAGATAAAGAAGGAAGCAGGTCAGAACCATTTGGATAGTAATGTGCAGTGACTCCTTTTCTTTTAGCCAATGACAGTAGCTACTTCTTCAATATATCACATACCTCTTTTTAGTTGTTACCTTTCCCAATTAACACAAATACAGTTCTGCTAATATATGACTAGTGAACATAGACTGTTTGCTATCTCCCATCCATGCCATGCCTACAACCTTCTTGCTCCCTTGCCTTTAACTCATGCTGTTCCTCTTGCCTGAAACACCTTTCTAATTCCCTGATGTTGATTTACCACAATCCTTGAACTGCATCTGATTTATTTCAATCATTTCTATTAAGCTTGTCTAATTTGCTTTTATCATTCTAGTTTATTATTTTATAATGATATGCAGATTACTATATTTCAAAATATATACGAATCACTTTAACATATACACAAATCACTATGTTAGAAATGTGGGTGTATGCGTGAGTGTGTGTACACAGAGAGAAATTGCTATGTATGATTGATGTTGTGGGAACAAGATTGCAAAGGGACAGAATTTAGAAAAAAAAATGAAAGCAGAGCCAAGCATAAAGCCTTGGAAGTCATTCTGCTTAAGGAAGTGAGAATAGGATGAGAAAATGAGCAATCACAGAGCTAGGAAGAGAACTAGGAGAATGGAGCATCATTAAAGCCAGCGGAGGAAAGTCTCTAAGAGAAAGAATTGTCAATAATGCCAATTGCAAGAAGAAATAATACTGTTAGGAAACATTAATGATTTGACAAATAGGAAGTCATTGGTGACCTCAGTAAAGTAGTAGAGAAAGAAGCCATATTGAAACTATTGGGTATAGAAATCTTTTCATAAAATTTGGCAACGGAGGGGAAAAAATAGAATGGCAGTAACTAGCTGGAGACAAAGGTTTAAAGAAAGATTTTTTTAATTTATATTTTTGTTTTTCTTTTTAGCATTAGGGAAGTATAAATCTGTTTATTTGCAAATGGGAAGGAGTTAGTGGAACTGGAAAGAATAAACATTCATGAGGGATAGGATGAGCAAGAGCAAGGCTCTAGTCTTAGGAAATAGGAAGGGAATGAGATCAAGACAAGAACAGGGATCAGCATCCTCTCACACAAAATGAAAGGAAGATAGACTGGATAGTGACCCCAAGAAGTCTTGAAGAGTAGATCAAGGGAATTGATGGAGTTCCTGTTAGTCTTGCTTTTCTCAGTAGGTGAATGTCTTCTGAACTAATATGTATGGTCAGCATGGGGGTTCCAGTAGAGAGGAAAATGGCAGAGCCAACTATTATAGAACAAAGGAATTGCCAAGGAGCAATGAAGGTTCTACTAAATCAAAGAATGAGATATTCCTTATTCTAATGAGAAAAGTATAGAACCAAAATGTTCCATTTCACAAATATTATATAAATGGTGTCTTCCCTGTTAGGCTGAGAATTCCTCCTTGGAACTCCCTTAAGGCAGAGAATTTCTATTGTTGACTTAGAATCCTCTTTACCTGGCACATTACCAACTGTATTCTGTGGCAGATGATTAATAAATATTTCTTTGATTGTTTAATAATACAAAGAGAGGTGAAGATTTCTGGTAAAGGCGGTGATATGGTATATTGTGATTTCATTGGTGTGACTCCTTCCATCACTTTATTCAGATTGCTTTTTTTCCTATGCAATTCTCATCCATGCTTCCCCATAAATCTCGTATATCCCCAATGTGTTAGAAGGCTATATTTTCTTTTAGTTCCTTAGGAAGTACCATCTGTTGTCTCTTATTGTTCAGTATCTGATTGCTTTACCTTCTAATAATGCATGCTCAAAATTATACCTTTTTCCCCACTTCTTGTCAACATCATTGCCAGGAATTTCTTACATCTTGCTTTTGGCAACATTGCATTCATCTATTGCTCTTTTGATTGTTTGTCATTTTAGTTCTCTGAGAGAGTTGTGTTCCTTGATTCATGGCCATGTAGCATCATTCCAGGAAATATTGGTATTAAATCATCCTATTTCAAAAATATAATATTTCATGCATTTTGGTCTGAAACAAATGGATTCTGTTAACACTTACTAAGGCATTGCACCACCTTGTCTCATTATTCTCCTATATATCTCTACATAAAAAACCATAATTATCTACCTATGAAAAAGAATGTGAGGGGGCAGCTGGGTAGCTGAATGGAGTGAGAGTCAGGCCTAGAGACGGGAGGTCCTAGGTTCAAAACTGGCCTCAGACACTTCCCAGCTGTGTGACCCTGGGCAAGTCACTTGACCCCCATTGCCCACTCTTACCACTCTTCTACCTAGGAGCCAATACACAGAAGTTAAGGGTTTAAAATGTAAAAAAAAAAGGATGTGCCCCTATAAATTCACATTCTTTTAAAGACACTTTTTAGTATCTTACTTTTTAAGATGCAACCACAAATTTTTAAAAATGCACTGTTGCCAAAAGCAGGGATAGCAATGAGGCTATACTTTATTAAATTTCATTCAGTTTCATTGCCTAATATTCAACTGGTTTATAACCTTTCCCATTAGGTTTGCCCTGATTTCCGTTAGACTCTGGAAAGATGGACTTGACCTTATTTTGCTGGGTGGCCTACTGATTAATAATCAAGAAACTTGGGCCCTTTCCACAGATTGGATTCTCACTGAATGATTCTCAAGTCATAACCTTGAGTAAATAGCATAGTTCCCTCAATCCATCAATCACTCTGGCTCTAAAATGCAGTAAATAGATTTTCCTACCTAACTTACAAGATTAATGAAATCATGCTTGTAAAATGTTTTGAGATCCTTTAAAAACAAGATGTAATCAAAGCAAACACAAAATGCTGTTATTATTAACCAGACACTGTTTCCCCACCTTGCTTGTAAGATAAAGTTTAGGGCTGACTTAATTTTGCACATCATTTTTTAATGAATTATGACAATAAAATGTTGAAACATATAAAGTGAAGCATGTGTGGTAACGAGGCTAAAACTTTGTAATTAGAGTTTCAAGCAGCAGTCTGTCCAAGGATAATTGGCTCTAACGATTATGTTTCCATGTATACAAGCCACAATTTTATGAAATCCAAGTGCAGCTTGGTTTGCAGTTTCATCAACTGAGCATATGCCATATAGCTCTCAGCTCTGAAGTAGACTTAGCTTGCTCAGGTGACTGAGTGGAGGGGATCCAGTAGAAGTACTTGTTTGATCAGATAATAGCTTAGATTGTTATCTAGCTCTCACATTCTATGATTCTGCGGTACAATAAGTATCTTTGTGGGTAATTTATTTCAGTCCGTTTTTTTTTTTTTAATTTTTAAACCCTTAACTTCTGTGCATTAGCTCCTAGGTGGAAGAGTGGTAAGAGTGGACAATGGAGGTCAAGTGACTTGCCCAGGGTCACACAGCTGGGAAGTGTCTGAGCCCAGACTTGAACCTAGGACCTCCCGTCTCTAGGCCAAACTCTCAATCCACTGAGCTACCCAGCTGCCCCCTCAGTCCGTTTTTAATGTCTTAGACTAATAAATTCTTGGCATTAAAAAATGTTCTCCTTTTAATGTCCTTAGCTAAGTAAGCATGATTGGAACCCAGGCAAAGATTTCATGAGGGACTTGTTTATGTGTTCTCTGTTACTGCAAATAAAGTTCTTTGGCTCCTCTGATCCAAAATATTTTAATTGTTTCTACTATATACAGGATTCTATTTAGATTTCTTTTTGCGATATCCAAGGTCCTCTATACACAACTATAACATTCCAACTTTCTCACTAAGTCCTTCTTAATATCAGTTGCTCCTAGTCATAAATGCAAGCCAGATTCATTCCAGATTCTGTGACTTTTCTTACATTACTCCTAAATAAAATATTCTGTCTCTTTCCTTGGCCAAAACTCAATCTACCTAATCATTGTTTACAGACAAACCAAGAATAACATTTTATTCAAAAAATTTCATTGTCTTGGCCTAAAAGATTGGGGCTGGAATATCTATCCTTAATCCCACTTTCTAAAGAAGTCTCTAATGATAGGACCAAATAGCTTGATAAGCACTCAAAGGCAATTCACATTTGAATTTGGGAATGAAGTTGGGAAAAGATAAAATATTTGAAAAATGGCACTACCACACAATAAATTAAACTTTCTCCAATAATTGGGAATGATAAGCATTTAGGATATAAATCATCCTCATTATCCAATCAATGAAAAAAGTAGACATTTCATTAAAAATAATTTTAGTGATTTTAATTGTTTAATTATTTTATATCCTTATTTCTGAACACATTCCTTCACCTTTTTCTTTTACACTGTCAGATATTCCTTGTAATAAAATGTTTTTAAAAGAGAAGAAAAAAAGATCAGTTCCACAAAACTAACACTACATCTCTGTTCATATTTGTATGTGTATGTGTGTGTGCAATCTGCATATATTTTCAAGTGTGCAGTTTTATGGTTTTTTTTGTTTTATTTATACTGATGTAGTCATTTTATGCAAGATTTTATTGGTTCTACTAACTTCACTTTGTAACGATATATTTAAATTTTAGGATGCTCTTCTTTATTCAGTAGAATCATCGTTTTTTATAGCATAGTGACATTTTATTATATTCATGTACTACAATTTGTTTTAGTTCATTGTTCAAATGTTGAACATACACTTTGTTTAGAATTCTTTGTTGCCACAGAAGTACTACTATGAATATACAGAGGGCCTTTCTTATCTGACTTTCTTCTCCTATGTACCTAGTAGGGGGATCTTTGGATCAGATAAGTTGGACATTTCAGTCACTTACTTAGCATTATAACAACCCAAAATGGTTAGACCAGTTCTATTCATTAATTAATTAATGTGCCTATCTTTCCACAGTCTTTCAAACATCAATTATTCTCATTGTTTATCATCTTTTCTAATTTGCTTTCAGGGTAAAAAAAAATCAGGGTAGTTTCGACTTACATCATTTATGTTATTATTGGTAATTTAAAACCATATTTTATATACTTGTTGTAGTTTGCAGTTCTTCTGAGAAGTTATTGTTTTTATACTTTGGCCATTTAAGCGTTGGGGAATGGCTTCTGTTATTTGTATTAATTCCCTCTGTATGCATTGTCAAACACACCCCAGGATGATTTTGTTCAATCGCCAACTTCCCTCTTTAGTCTAATTGCATTAGTTGTGTTAGAATGAAAACTTTTCAATTTTGTATAATAAAAAGTACCTATTCTGTATTTTGTGAGAAATTCTAACTCTGCTTAAGAATTCTCTCTCATAGTTTTCTCAAAGAATCAGTTTTTGTGGGGTTTGTTTTCCAATTCATCATTCTTCTCCGATTTACAAAATAACCTCTCTTGTGCTTATCTTCTGTTTTTCAGATTTTTAAAAAGAGCATAATCAGTTCATTAATCTTGTTTCTTTTTCCTAAGTGTATACTTATAAAGATATGATTTTTTCCTTGAAAGACTGTATTTGTTGCATCTTAGAAATTTGGTATATTATCTCACCATTACCATACTCTTTCATATTGTTTGAAATTTAAAAATATATACTATATATATTTTTTACCTACTCATTATAGATGTAATTAGGAGGCATATGTTTAGATTGATAGATTTTTTGTTTATGATTTTTCCTTCATTTATACTTTCCTTGTGCCCTGGAATTAATTCTTTTTGTAAAGGTGCCAAATGGTGCTAAGATTTATGAATATTCCTTACTGTTTCTATCTAAAAGATGTCATGTATTTCAGCTAATTCAAAAGTTATCCTAATTTCTATATTTTTTGTATTTCTCTTCTTTTAGATTTGTCTAGCTCTAAGAAAAATGTAAGTTTCCTACAATTATTATATTATTCTGTGTGGATTTTTTTATTGGAAGGTTTTTTTAAACATTTATTAATATTCATTTTTAACATGGTTACATGATTCATGCTCCTACTTTCCCCTTCATCCCCCGCACTCCCCCCACCCATGGCCAATGCACATTTCCACTAGTTTTGTCATGTGTCCTTGATCAAGACCTATTTCCAAATTGTTGGTAGTTGCATTGGTGTGGTAGTTTCGAGTCCACACCCTCAATCATGTCCACCCCGACCCATGCATTCAAGCAGTTGTTTTTTTTATGTTTCCTCTCCTGCAGTACTTCCTCTGAATGTGGGCAGCGTTCTTTACCATAGATCCCTCAGAATTGTCCTGGGTCATTGTATTGCTGCTGGTACAGAGGTCCATTACATTCAATTTTACCAGAGTATATCAGTCTCTGTGTACAATGTTCTTCTGGCTCTGCTCCTTTCGCTCTACATCAGTTCCTGGAGGTCTCTCCAGTTCGCCTGGAACTCCTCCAGTTTATTATTCCTTTTAGCACAATAGTATTCCATCACCCGCATATACCACAGTTTGTTCAGCCATTCCCCAATTGAAGGGCATCCCCTCCTTTTCCAGTTTGTTGCCACTACAAAAAGCGCAGCTATAAATATTTTTGTACAAGTCTGTTTATCTATGATCTCTTTGGGGTACAAACCCAACAATTGTATGGCTGGATCAAAGGGCAGGCATTCTTTTATAGCCCCTTGAGCATGATTCCAAATTGCCAGCCAGAATGGCTGGATCAGTTCACAACTCCACCAGCAGTGCATTAATGTCCCAATTTTGCCACATCCCCTCCAACATTCATTACTCTCCCCTTCTTTCATTTTAGCCAATATGCTAGGTGTGAGGTGATACCTCAGAGTTGTTTTGATTTGCATTTCTCTAATTATTAGAGATTTGGAACACTCTCTCATGTACTTATTGATACTTTTGATTTCTTTACCTGAAAATTGCCTATTCATGTCTCTTGCCCATTTAGCAATTGGGGAATGGCTTGATTTTTTTATACAATTGCTTTAACTCCTTGTATATTTGAGTAATTAGACCCCTGTCAGAGTTTTTTGTTATAAAGATTTTTTCCCAATTTGTTGTTTCCCTTCTGATTTTGACTACATTGTTTTTGTTTGTACAAAAACTTTTTAGTTTAATATAATCAAAACCATTTAATTTACATTTTGTAATTTTCTCTAACTCTTGCTTGGTTTTAAGGTCTTTCCTTTCCCACAGATCTGACAAGTATACTATTCTGTGTTTACTTAACTTATTTATAGTTTCCCTCTTTATATTCAAGTCATTCACCCATTCTGAATTTGTCTTGGTATAGGGTGTGAGATGTTGATCTAGACCTAATCTCTCCCATATTGTTTTCCAAATTTCCCAGCAGTTTTTGTCAAATAGTGGATTCATGTCCCAAAAGTTGGGCTCTTTGGGTTTATCATACACTGTCTTGCTGATGTCATTTACCCCAAGCCTATTCCAATGATCCTCCCTTCTGTCTCTTAGCCAGTACCATATTGTTTTGATGACTGCTGCTTTATAGTATAGTTTAATATCTGGTACTGCTAGGCCCCCTTCCTTCACATTTTTTTTCATTATTTCCTTTGAAATTCTTGATCTTTTGTTATTCCAAATGAAATTTGTTATAGTTATTCCTAATTCAGTAAATAAGATTTTGGTAGTTTGATAGGTATGGCGCTAAATAGGTAAATTAATTTGGGTAGAATTGTCATTTTTATTATGTTAGCTTGTCCTACCCATGAGCAATCAATGGCTTTCCAATTGTTTAGATCTAGTTTTATTTGTTTGGAAAGTGTTTTGTAGTTGTTTTCATATAATTGCTGTGTTTGTTTTGGTAGATAGATTCCTAAGTATTTAATATTGTCTAGGGTGATTTTAAATGGTGTTTCTCTTTCTACTTCTTGCTTTTCTAGTGTGTTGGAAATGTATAGAAATGCTGATGATTTATGTGCATTTATTTTGTATCCTGCAACTTTGCTAAAGTTGTTGATTATTTCTACAAGCTTCTTAGTTTATTCTCTAGGATTTTTTAAGTAGACCATCATATCATCTGCAAAGAGTGATAGCTTAGTCTCCTCCTTGCCTATTTTGATACCTTCAATTTCTTTTTCTTCTCTAATTGCAACTGCTAGTGTTTCTAGTACTATGTTGAATAATAGAGGTATAATGGGCATCCCTGTTTTACTCTTGATCTTATTGGGAAGGCTTCTAATTTATCCCCATTGCATATGATGTTTGTTGATGGTTTTAGGTATATACTGTTTATTATTTTTAGGAAAGGTCCTTCTATTCCTATACTTTCCAATGTTTTCAATAGGAATGGATGCTGTATTTTGTCAAAGGCTTTTTCAGCATCTATTGAGATAATCATGTGATTTTTGTTTGTTAGACTGATGATATGGTCAATTATGTGGATGGTTTTCCTAATGTTGAACCAACCTTGCATTCCTGGTATAAATCCCACCTGATCATGGTGGATGATCTTCTTAATTACTTGTTGGAGTCTCTTTGCTAGTATTCTATTTAAGATTTTTGCATCTATGTTCATTAGGGAGATTGGTCTGTAGTTTTCTTTCTCTGTTTTTGATCTACCTGGCTTTGGAATCAGTACCATATTTGTGTCGTAAAAGAAGTTTGGTAGGACTCCTTCTTTGCTTATCATATCAAATAATTTGTATAGTATTGGGATTATTTGCTCTTTGAATGTCTGATAGAATTCACTTGTGAATCCATCAGGCCCTGGCGATTTTTTCTTAGGGAGTTCTTTGATGGCTTGTTCAATTTCTTTTTCTGATATGGGATTATTTAGGTATTCTATTTCTTCTGCTGTTAATCTAGGCAGTTTATATTTTTGTAAATATTCATCCATATCTCCTAAATTTTTATATTTATTGCCATATAATTGGGCAAAATAGTTTTTAATGATTGCCTTAATTTCCCCTTCATTAGAGGTGATGTCTCCCTTTTCATCTTTGATACTATCAATTTGGTTTTCTTCTTTCCTTTTTTTATTAGATTGACCAGTACTTTGTCTATTTTATCTGTTTTTTCAAAGTACCAGCTTCTAGTCTTATTTATTAATTCAATAGTTCTATTAATTTCGATTTTATTAATTTCTCCTTTGGTTTTTAGTATTTCTAATTTAGTTTCCATGTGGGGATTTTTAATTTGCTCGCTTTCTAATTTTTTGAGTTGAATGCCCGATTCATTAATCTCTGCCCTCCTTAATTTGTTAATATATGCACTCAAGGATATAAATTTCCCCCTGAGTACTGCCTTGGCCGCATTCCACAGAGTTTGGTAGGATGTCTCATCATTGTCATTTTCTTCAATGAAATTATTGATTGTTTCTATGATTCCTTCTTTGAGAAATTGGTTTTGGAGAATCATATTATTTAATTTCCAATTAGTTTTTGAT
>NC_058131.1:516630596-516754929 GCF_016433145.1 Gracilinanus agilis
GCCTTTAATTAGGATGTAATGACCTTCCCTGTCTTTTTTAATCATATCTATTTTTACTTTGGCTTTGTCAGAAATCATAATAGCCACTCCTGCCTTCATTTTTCTCATTTGATGCCCAAAAGATTTTGCTCAAGCCCTGAACCTTAAACTTGTGTATGTCCACCCGTCTCATATGTGTTTCTTGTAGACAACATATGGTAGGATTTTGGTTTCTAATCCACTCTGCTATTTGCTTCCGTTTTATGAGTGAGTTCATCCCGTTCACATTCAGAGTTACAATTGTTAGTTGTGTATTCACTGACATTTTTTGTATCCTCCCCTAGACCCACTCCTTCTTATTGCACTATTTTCTTTTACACCAGTGGTTTGCTTTCAGCCAGTATCCCTTATCCCCTCCCTTGATTACCTTCCCTTTCTACCCCCTCCCTTATTTTTCCCCCTCTTTTTGTTTTTAAAGGCCTTATGAATTCCCTCCCCCTTCTTCTCCCCTCACTTTTTTTGACCTCCCCACTCCCCTGCTCCCCTTGGTTTATCCCTTCTTACTTTCTCAGAAGGGTTAGATAAGACTTTTATGTCCCAATGGATAGTATAGCTACTCTTCCCTCTCCGGGTTGATTATACTGAGAGTAAGGTTTGATTATTACCTCTTAATGCTCTCTTCCTCTCCTTCTTATAATAGTATTTGTTCCCTTTCCTTCCCATGCCCTCTTTGTGTGTAATAGAATATCCTATTTTCTTATTCACTCAAGTTTCTCTTGGTGTCCCCTGCTATTCACCCCCTCTTTCCCATCCCCCATGTTATCTTAGATTATTTAGTGTTCCACCCTCACCCTGTGAATTATTCTTCTGATTACTATAATAGTGAATACTATAATAGTGAATAGAGTTCACTACAGAGAATTATACATAACATTTCTCTACATAGGAATACAGATAATTAGATCTCACTGAGGCCCTTAAAAAGGCAAATTTAAAAATTATAAGTTTTCTTTCTTTCCCCTCTGTATCTTATTTACCTTTTCATGTTTCTCTCGATTTTTGTGGTTCGATATCAAACTTTCCATTTAGCCCTGGTCTTTTCTGTGCAAATACCTGGAATTCTTCAATTTTATTGAATGCTCATACTTTCCCCTGGAAATAGATAGTCAATTTTGATGGGTAGTTGATCCGTGGTTGCAGGCCCAGCTCTCTTGCCTTTCTGAATATCGTATTCCAAGCCTTGCGATCTTTTAGCGTGGAGGCTGCCAGATCCTGTGTGATCCTGATTGGTGCTCCTTCATATTTGAATTGTCTCTTTCTGGCTTCTTGTAAGATTTTTTCTTTTGCTTGGAAACTCTTGAATTTGGCAATTATATTCCTGGGCATTTTCTTATCTGGATCTAATGTCGCGGGTGTTCTATGGATCCTTTCAATGCCTATATTGCCCTCTTGTTGTAGGACTTCAGGGCAATTTTGCTGAATTATTTCTTTTAGTATGGAGTCCAGGTTTCTATTAATTTCTGGTTTTTTAAGAAGACCAATGATTCTCAAATTGTCTCTTCTAGACCGGTTTTCTTGGTCTGTCACTTTCTCATTGAGATATTTCATGTTTCCTTCTATTTTTTCAGTCTTTTGACTTTGTTTTATTTGTTCTTGTTGTCTTGAGAGATCATTAGCTTCTAATTGCTCAATTCTAGCCTTTAGGGATTGGTTTTCTGCTATAATCTTCTAGTTTC
This sequence comes from Gracilinanus agilis, assembly GCF_016433145.1. Classification (NCBI taxonomy): domain Eukaryota; kingdom Metazoa; phylum Chordata; class Mammalia; order Didelphimorphia; family Didelphidae; genus Gracilinanus; species Gracilinanus agilis. The sequence continues at coordinate 516,632,312 of NC_058131.1, forward strand.
CGGCTATAATCTTCTGGTATTCCTTTTCAATCTGGTCATTTCTGGTGTTCAATTTGCTTATCAGTTCATTTGGTTTCTGAGCCTCACTTTCCAATTGCAAGATTCTACCTTTTAAACTGTTATTTTCTTGCCAGATCTCTTCCATTTCCCTCAAAATCTCAGTTTTGAACTCTTCCATAACTTGTGAGGAGTTTTCCTTATTTGAGGAGGGTCTGGATGCTTGTTTGTTCTCCTCCTCTGTTTGCTCGGTTGTCTGGATTTTCTCTGTGTAAAATTTCGAGTGTTAAAGACTTCTTTTTCTTGTTGTTAATCTTTCTCTTCTGAACTTCCTGAGACTGGGTAGCCATAGTTAGCCCTGCAGCTTCTCAGGTTTATCCTCACGCTCAGGGTCTGTCCGCAGTCTTTTGGCTCCTGAGGTCTGAGTTCTGGTTTTTTCCAAGGTCAAGCCTCCTGGTGGACCCCCTTGCTTGATCCTCTGCTGGAGGTTTCTTTACAAGTCTCAGGGCACTGCTTCCACAGTCGTATACCTGTCTGCACTGGTTCCCCACTCAGGGTTTCAGAGCCTTAGCTCGCGGCTGTGTCTGCCTCCACCCACGCTTCCAAGAGCGTCTGCGCTCTGCTCCCGTGCTCTGCACCCTGTGCCCGTGCTCTGCGTCCTGCTCCTGTGCTCAGAGTTCATGTGCGTTCTTTAGCTTTTTGGGGTCCTAAATCTTGCTGCTCTCAGGAACAGGCCCTGGAGCTGCCAATGACTTGATGGGTGCCCTCAATACAGTAATTTTAGAGTCTCAAGTCAAGAGCTTACCTATAAAGTAAGAGTTAACACTGTTGGGGCAGCTGGGTAGCTCAGTGGATTGAGAGCCAGGCCTAGAGACGGGAGGTCCTAGGTTCAAATCCGGCCTCAGACACTTCCCAGCTGTGTGACCCTGGGCAAGTCACTTGCCTACCCTTACCGCTCTTCCACCTATGAGTCAATGCACAGAAGTTGATGTTTTCTCCCTGTAGTTGGATTGGCAGGTCCTGTCTGCTGTTGACTGTGATCACCTCGGTCTTCTTCTTGTTGATCTTCAGACCTGTCTTCTCCGCTTCTTCAGAGAGTCGTGCAAGTTTGGCTTGTGCATCCTGCTGCTTGTGAGAAAGGAGACAGATGTCATCTGCGAAGTCAAGGTCCTCAAGCTGTTTGGTATGAGTCCATTGAATGCCCATATTGTTGTCCTTGGTAATTCTTCTCATGGTCCAATCTATGACCATCAAGAAGATAAGGGGCAAAAGCATGCAGCCTTGCTTCACTCTGGTCTTCACTGTGAAGGGAGTCATCAGTTTCCCATTATGGATGACCTGGCAGGTAAAGTCTTCGTATAACCAGTGGATGATGTTGATGAGCTTCGGGGGAATCCCGTAATGCTGCATCAATCTCCAGATGATGTTCCTGTCTACGCTGTCAAATGCCTTCTCAAAATCCACGAAAGTCATGTAGAGGGGGGACTGCCATTCGATGGACTGTTCGATGATGATTCTTAGGGTGACGATATGGTCGGTGCACGATCTGTGCTGATGAACCCCTGCTTGTTCTATTCTCAGCTTCTTGTCCAAGGCCTCCTTCAGTCTTTCTAAGATTACTCTGGTCAGGATTTTGCTGGGAGTGGATAGAAGCATGATTCCTCGCCAGTTGCTGCATTGGGATAGGTCACCTTTCTTGGGTAGCTTCACCAGGTAGCCTAGTTTCCAGTCTGTCGGGACTTGTTCCTGTTCCCAGATCTTCTGAAGGAGGGGTTGTAGCATCTCCGCTGACATTTCTGGGTCTGCCTTGAGTGCCTCAGGGGGGATGCCGTCTGGACCTGCAGCCTTACCATTTTTCATGGTCTTGATGGCTTTGATGATCTCAACTTTGGTAGGTGGGCCCGTGTTCACCTGGAGCAGTTTGGTGGCTGGCGGTATGTCCAGAACAGTTGGTGAAGGCGGTTGGTTCAGGATTTCTTCGAAATGCTCTGCCCATCGGGCTCTCTGCCCTGCATCGCTTGTTATTGTCTTGCCAGTCTTGCCCTTCACTGGCTTGCTAGGGTTGTGATTCTTTCCCAATAGAGTTCTTGTTATTTCGTATAGCCTCTTCATGTTCCCCTGCCCAGCTGCTGTTTCTGCTTCTTTGGTCATATTGTGAATGAACCGTCTCTTGTCATATCTTGTGCTCTTCTTGACTTGACGGTTAATTTCCCAGTACTGTGTTCGAAGTTCTTCTTTCTCCTGTTGATCTTGGCACTGGCTGATCTTCTGTTTCAAATCTCTTCTCTGTTGTATCTTGGCCCATGTCTCTTGTGTTAACCATTCCTTGCGCTCTCTCTCTCTCTTTCTCAGGACTTCTGCGCAGGTGGTCTTCCAGGTCTGCTGGAGTTTGGTCCAGTGGTTTTCAACTGTCTCTCCCGTGAGTCCTGTCAAGGCCGCAAACTTGTTCTTGATTTCGCAATTGAATGCTTCTTTTTCCTCTCTGGACTTTAGATCTTGCACGTTGTACTTGTGGTGTAATCTGCATGAAAGGTCTTTGAATGATTTCAACTTGGTTCTAAAAGTTGCCACCAGGAGTTGGTGGTCCGAGGCCACATCTGCACCATATCAGACTGGTCTGGTAGCTTCCATTCCATCTGATCTCACATAAACAGAGGACCCTGATGTCGTATCTTTTCATCTCATTTACTACCTGAACGATTTTCCGCTTTCTTACATTCCATGTCGCTATTCTGGTTTTTGCCTTGGTCGTCAGAAGATTTATCGGAGAACTGGCTTCCCAGAGGCTTTCACCAGCATGCGTCATGGACTCTGTTGGAGAGCAATCCTCCAGACTAGGCGATCATCGGTTTTGTTGGTTTGGTGAGGTTGCGGTTTCTATAGCAAATGTGATTTTTTACGGGGTGGGGTTGCTAGCCCCACGCCCAACCCTCCTCCTTTTTCAGCCGGGCTTGGGACCGTCCTTGGCGGAGTTCTTCCTAACTAAGGGCTCAGCATACTATCCACTGTCCCATCTAGCTACCCCATATCATCAAAAAGCTCTTTCCAATTGCTCTGATAAATTTATCTTCCTAGGTTTAGTTGAACTTTTGTGTTGGTATTTCAAATACTCAGCCCTAGTCTTTTAATCAGAAAAGCTTAAAAGTTTTCTATTCGATTAAGGGTCTATTTTTCCCTTGTTGGATAATGCTCAGCTTTTTAAGTTATTCTTAGGACAAAGCTGATTTCTTTTGCAATGCATCCTCCTTCTAAGGTCTTTTCTCATTTGTAGTAGAAGCAGTTATGTCTTATTAGATCCTAATAGATTACTTGGTTCATGAATTCTTTCTTTCTGGGTGCTTGTAGTAATTTTCTAGGACTGAGTAGCTCAGAATTTTGGCTGATTCTTTGGACTTTTCCTGTAGGACTTTCTTTAATGAGGTTATGTGAGATTCTTTCTGTCATTATATTTGCTCTAGTTTTAATATTTCTGAGTAGTTTTCACTTATTATTTCTTGAAAAGTGGAATTCACCTAATATGATGTTAATACCTTAACCAGAGGGAGAAAAATCAAACAAAGAAAACTATAGATCAATCCCCAAAGAAATATTAATGCACAAAATTTAAATAAAATACTAGTATGGAGATTATTGCAATACATCACAAAGATCATACACTATGACCAATGCAGTGATGGTTCAACATCAGGAAAACCATCAGCATAATTGACCATATCAATAACAAAATCAACAGCAACCATAGTATTATCTCAATAGATGCAGAAAAGATTTTGACAATATTCAACTGCCATTTCTATTAAAAAAAGTGACTCTGAAACTTAACCCCCATAACCTAGCCCTTACTACTCTCCTACAAAAGGTAAAAGTTTAAAAAAAAACAACTGGAAAAATATTACTTGCTTATGAATAGACCAACCCAACATCATAAAAATGAAAATTATATCTAAATTAATTTACTTTTTCAGGGCCATACCAATAAAACCACCTAAAATTATTTCATAGAGCTAGAAGAAAACATTAAATTAATTTAAATGAACAAAAAGTCAGGAATATCAAAGGAATTAATGAAAAATATATGAAGGAAAGTGTACCAGATCTCAAACTGTATTATTAAGTTGCAATCATCAAAACAATCTGGTATAGGTTAAGAAATATAGTATTGGATCAATGTAAGAGATTAGGAACTCAATACACAGAATTAAATGACCATATTAACCTATTATTTTATAAATCAAAAGGCTTATTCTTTTGGAAGAAGAACTCACTACTTGACAAAAAGTGCTGAGAAAACTGGAAAACAGCATGGCAGAAATTAGGTACTCTCCAGCACCTCAATATCACATACCAAATTAAAGTAAAAATGGATATACACTTTAAAAATAAAAGAAGAAAACCATAATCAAAATAGTGGAACACAGAATAATTTACTAGTCAGATCTATGACTAAGGAAAGAATTTATGTTCAAGCAAGAAATAGAGAAATAATGAGATGTAAAATAGATAACTTTGATTACACAAACAAAATCAATGCAACCTAAATTAAAAGGGAAACAACTAACTGGGAAAAATTTTTAGTAAGTGTCTGATAAAAGTTTTGTGTCTCAAATACATAGAGCAATGAATCAAATTCATAAGAATACAAAGAATTCCCCATTACATAAATGATCAAAGGATATGGACAGTAATTCTCAGATGAAGAATTTAAAACTATTTTTAGTCATATGAAAAAATGCTCCAAATCCTATTTATTAGAGAAATGCTAATTAAAAAACATTGTGATACCACTTTGCTCCTATTAGCCTGGATGATATGACAAAAAAAGGAAAATGATAAATGTTGAAGGGGATGTGGAAAAATTGGGACACTAGCACACTGTTGGTGTAGCTATGAATGGATACAACTCTTCTGAAGAACAATTTATAATATGCCCAAAGGGCCATAAAACCATGCATATCTTTTTACTCAGAAATATCACTACTAGTTCTGCTTCTCAAAGAGATAAAAGATAGGGGAAAAGAATCAATGTGTACTTAAATATTTATAGCAGCTCTTTTTGTGGTGGCAAAGAACCAGAAATCAAAGGAGTGAGCATCAACTAGATAATAGCTGTGTAAGCTGTGATATATGAATGTAATGGAATACCATTGCTCCAAAAGAAATGAGAAACAAGATGGTCACAAAAAACCTAGAAAGACTTACACGAAGGGATGCAAAACGAAGTGAGCAGGACTAGAAGAATGTTTATTGTACACAGCAACAGCAAAAGTACAATGATCAACAGGAAATGACAATTATTATCAGCGAGGCAAGGATCCTGGACAATTCCAAGGGTTTTAAGAGGAAGTGAAGTAGGCATATAGTGATTGGGTATTATGCCTCTGATCAAATAGATGTATCTTCCTTGACCTCTTAAAGGATTAGTTCAGCTCACATAATATAGAGAGTGTCCTTACATCCTATTCCCTAAGATGTTTTAAGGGACCTTCCATCAATAAAATATTAAAATGAAATGAGCATAATAGGAATAGTTTAAGGCAAACTTAATATCATAATATAAAAGCTTCCTTGAAATTAGGGGCACTTCACAAAAGTCTTTTGGAATAAAAACAGTCATTTTGGCTGGGAACAATACCCAAAACATGCAGTCCACAATATAAAGTGCCAATATTTTCTGGGGTATTACTTTTTCATGTCATAAATTGGGAACACTTAGGAGGTTATAGGTTTCTTGCATTTAAGCACTAATAGGACCTAGTTGCTATTGGAATTTACTCCCATATTTTCACTCATCTGCTGTTCTTCAGCCCATCAGTAAAACTTCTCTCTTCCCCATCACTGAAGCCCCATTAGGAGGATGGAAACAGATTTTATCCTCTTCAAAGAATTCTACTGAGAGTCTACCATTTATCTAGGGACACAGAATTATAAACAAGTCACAATCAATCAATATTTTAAAATAATTTCACTAATTTGTTTGTTACATTAAAGTTCCCAGTGATCTTCCATTTTCCCTCTTCTCTCCATACTAGAGTAGGTATCATTTGACAATATATAAAGATGTATGAATATATACATATATACACTTATGTGTATAATGATGTCATCATTGTTTCTATTTATCAGTTCTTTCTATAGAGGTGGATATACATAAGTTATTATCCAATCAATATATATGTTGCTGTATGTAATGTTCTCTTGGTTATTATAGACCTACTTTGTGCCAGGCACTGTGCTAAGTGCTGGGGGATGTAAAGAGAGGCAAAAAGTGGTCCATGCCGTCGAAGCAGCTTATTATCTAGTTAAATCAGGTTTACCCTTGAATTTAAAACAATGTACAAGAGAGTAGTGCTTGTCTGGATGAGAACCCTCCTGGGGAAAAGAGTGGGTTCCTTTTTGGCCTGGGGGGGGGGTCAATACTGTTTTCCTCATTTAGAGAACATTGAAATTTAAAAAAAACAATATGTTAGTTGTTTTTAAAATGTTTTTGGCTAAGTCCATATTTTCCATTTGGTCTAGAGGAGGTGCAGATGGATGTCTTTCTTCTATTAAGAAGTAGATTATTGTTCCAGAGCATATGGTTGGTTATACTTACAAAATCAGCATGGGACTGACTGTCAAGTCCAGAGGACAAGGCTTTCTGGAAGAAAGGTGTATGTAATAGGTGGCAGTCTTTAGTAGATCTACCTAGAAATGCTCTTCTGCCCCTGCCACTGGTTCCATTTACTTGGTGATTGGCCAGGAGAGGGAAGGTAAGCATGTTTTGACTATAGTTGATCTTGTTCTTTATGTATGTGCTTTCAGAACTTGTCTCCTTTTGTTCTGTTTTGCCAGCCTCTTGTGTAATAACACTTGCCAGGTTTGTCCTGAAGGGTACCCCATATCTTTGTCACATTTTATGTCTATGGCATTGAAGCAGGCCAAGTACAGGTCATATGGAAGTAATGGGTAAGGATGCAAATCTACTTATTTCTCTATCTAAAGCTTTAATAAATATGGCCTTGCTTCTAAAAATCAACCACTTCTGGTTTGTAAAGACTGTTACTCTTAGAGATAAAAGCCAGTTGTTTATCCAAACCCAGCCATAAAACCAGGAATATATATATATATATATATATATATAAGATGAAATTAGCTCACCCCTATATATTCTTTAGATTTTAGCCACTGGGAACATGTACACCCCACCCCTCTTAGAATTAAGTGGTGAGGTCTGTGACCCATATGTGTTGGTGATTGACAAATCAGAAAGAACTGACTGTCCCCTGGGCAGTCCAAAGAGAGATTCAGGCTGCCATTTGTCCACATAGAACTGGAGGGTGGATTCAGGAAGTGACTCAAAGAACTATCTTTTAAATATGATGGTAACTACCTGTGAAGAGGAACTTTTCCTTTTGAACTTGGCCTTGGAGGAGCTCAGGTGTGAGACCACAGACTGCTTCCTTTGGATTGTCACATGAGTGAGTGAAAGGCTGACTCCTTTTCCTTGGCTTTTCTGGAGGCACTAGTCTTTGAAGTGGCCTCCTGTCTTGGAAGAGGCCTTGTGGCTGGAAGCCTTGTTTAATTATCTTCTGTGCCTCCCTTTGCTGAGGCCTTTGAAGCACGACTGGTTCAGACCTTTGGACCAGGCTGGAGTAACTCACACATTTGTTCTCGTTCTCTGTCTCTCTGTCTCTCTGTCTCTCTCTGTCTCTCTGTCTCTCTCTCTCTCCCCCCCACACACTTTCACTCTTCCTATTTGTAAATAAACTACCATAAAAGTCAACCTGAGGGTCTCAAGGATTTCTGGTTAAGATGGCGGCAGAGTAAAAAGCAGCTGCTTAACCTCTCCTAACCAAAACATATAGGACTCCTGAAGAAAGCATAAAAACAAATCCAGAGGAGCGAAGGGACCCCACAACAGGGTGCAGAATTGGAGGTAGTGGAATTGGGGCATTTCCATGCTATAAAGGGGTGAAACAGCTCACTAAAACGCAAGATAAGAAACTAACTCCCTCATCCCACATCACCTACAGTGCCAAAGCCAGTGCACAAGAGTTAGAGCAAGTTTGGGGCACGCATTAAGTCCTTGGCAGCTACCTGGGGTCACCAGGGCCTGCTCCAGAGAGAAGCAAGACTTAAGACCCCAAGAAGCTAAAGAACGAGTGGACTTTGAACACAGACCCTGAGCGCAGGCACCAGTACGGGCATGGATGCAAGCCCAGACAAGCAGGCGAGGACTCGGATCTTGAGCTCAGGTGAGGACCTGCAGTGGGGTGCACAAATGTGGAAGCAGCTCTGTAAGACTGTTAAAGGAGCCTCGGGCAGAGGAACAAGCAAGGGGACCACCAGGAAGCTTGACCCTAAGAACAACTAGACCTGAGACCTCAGGAACCTAAAGAGCGCAGACAGACCCTGAGTGTGAGGATAAACCTGAGAGGGCACAGGGCTAACAATGGCAAGCCAGAGACAAGAAACCCCAAAAGAGAAAGATCATCAAGAATAAATCTGTAACACTCAACAACTTTTATACAGATGAAATCCAGACAATAGAGCAAACAGCAGAGGAGAACAAACAAGTAATCATATCCAAACCTTCCCAAAAGAATGAAAACTGGCCACAAGCTATTGAAGAGTTCAAATCTGAGATGATGAGAAAGATGAAAGAGATCTGGCAAGAAAATAACAGTTTAAAAGGCAGAATTTTGCAATTGGAAAGTGAGACTCAGAAATCAAATGAACTGATAAGCAAATTAAACAACAGAAATGACCAGATTGAAAAGGAAAACCAGTCCCTAAAGGCTAGAATTGAGCAATTAGAAGCTAATGATCTCTCAAGACAGCAAGGAGAAATAAAACAAAGTCAAAAGACCGATTAAATAGAAGGAAACATGAAATATCTCAATGAGAAACTGACAGACAAAGAAAACAGGTCTAGAAGAGACAATCTGAGAATCATTGGTCTTCTTAAAAAAGCAGAAATTAATAGAAACCTGGACTCCATACTAACAGAAATTATTCAGCAAAATTGCCCTGAAGTCCTACAACAAGAGGGCAATATAGACATTGAAAGGATCCATAGATCACCCTCTACACTAGACCCAGAAAAGACAACCCCCAGGAATATAATAGCCAAATTCAAGAGCTTCTAAGTAAAAGAAAAAAATTTTACAAGAAGCCAGAAAGAGACAATTCAAATATCAAGGAGCACCAATCAGGGTCACACAGGATCTGGAAGCCTCCATGCTAAAAGACTGCAAGGCTTGGAATATGATATTCAGAAAGGCAAGAGAACTGGGTCTACAACCATGGATCACCTACTCATCAAAACTAACTATATACTTCCAGGGGAAAGTTTGGGCATTCAATAAGATAGAAGATTTCCAAGTATTTGCACAGAAAAGACCAGGACTAAATGAAAAGTTTGATATCCAACCACAAAAATCAAGAGAAACATGAAAAGGTAAATAAAAAACAGAGGGGAAAGAAAGAAAACTCATATTTTTAAATTTGCCTCTTTAAGGGCCTCAGTGAGATCTAATTATTGGTATTCCTATGTGGAGAAATGTTATGTATAATTCTCTGTAAGGAACTCTAGTCACTATTATGGTATTCACTATTATAGTAATTAGAAGAATTATTCATAGGGAGAGGTTGGAATACTAAATGGTCTAAGATGATATGGGGGTAGGAAAGAGGGAGGTGAATAGTAGATGACACCAAGAAAAACATGAATGAATAAGAAAAATAGGATATTCTATTACATACAAAGAGGGCATGGGAAGGGGAAGGGGATGAATAATATTATAAGAAGGAGAGGAAGAGAACTTTAAGAGGTAATATTTAAACCTTACTCTCAGTGTAATTAACCCTGAGAGGGAAGAATAGCTTTATCCATTGGGATATAAAACTCTATCTAGCCCTAATGAGAAAGTCAGAAGGGATAAACCAAGGGGAGCAGGGGAGTGGGGAGGTCAAAAAAGGGAGGGGAGAAGAAGGGGGAAGGAATTCATTAGGCCTTAAAAATAAAAAAAAGGGGAATAATAAGGGAGGGGGTAGAAAGGGAAGTTAATTAAGGAAGAGGACAAGGGTTACTGGCATAAAGCAAATCACTGGCTTAAAAGGAAATAGAGTAAGAAGAAGGCGTAGAACTAGGAGACTATACCAAAATGACGGCGAATACACAACTGATAATTATAACACTGAATGTGAATGGGATGAACTCACCCATAAAAAGGAAGCAAATAGCAGAGTGGATTAGAAACCAAAATCCTACCATATGTTGTCTACAAGAAACACATATGAGGTAGGTGGACATACACAGGTTTAAGATAAAGGGCTTGAGCAAAATCCTTTAGGCGTCAAATGAGAAAAAGAAGGCAGGAGTAACAATTATGATTTTATCAAACTAAAAAGCTTTTGTATAAACAAAATCAATGTAGCCAAAATCAGAAGGGAAACAACAAATTGGGAAAAAATCTTTATAACAAAAATCTCTGACTCAAATATACAAGGAGTTAAACCAAATTTATAAAAAAAATCAAGCCAAGGGGGCAGCTGGGTAGCTCAGTGGATATAGAGCCAGGCCTAGAGACTGGAGGTCCAAGGTTCAAATCTGGCCTCAGACACTTCTCAGCTGTGTGATCCTGGGCAAGTCACTTGACCCCCATTGCCTACCCTTACCACTCTTCTGCCTTGGAGCCAATACACAGTATTGACTCCAGGATGGAAGGTAAGGGTTAAAAAAAAATCAAGCCATTCCCCAATTGATAAATGGGCAAGAGACATGAATAGGCAATTTTCAGATAAAGAAGTCAAAAGAATCAATAAGCACATGAGAAAGTGTTCTAAATCACTAATAATTAGAGAAATGCAAATCAAAACAACTCTGGGGTATCACCTCACACCTAGCAGATTGGCTAAAATGAAAGAAGGGGAGAGTAATGAATGTTGGAGGGGATGTGGCAAAATTGGGACATTAATGCATTGCTGGTGGAGTTGTGAACTGATCCAACCATTCTGGATGGCAATTTGGAACTATGCTCAAAGGACTATAAAAGAATGCCTGCCCTTTGATCCAGCCATACCATTTTTGGTTTTGTACCCCAAAGAGATCATAGATAAACAGACTTGTACAAAAATATTTATAGCCGAGCTTTTTGTGGTGGCAAAAAATTGGAAAATGAGGGGATGCCCTTCAATTGGGGAATGGCTGAACAAATTGTGGTATATGCTGGTGATGGAACACTATTGTGCTCAAAGGAATAATAAACTGGAGGAATTCCATGTGAACTGGAAAGACCTCCAGGAATTGATTCAGAGTGAAAGGAGCAGAGCCAGAAGAACATTGTACACAGAGACCAATACACTGTGGTAAAATAGAATGTAATGAACTTATGTACTAGTAGCAATGTAATGACCCAGGACAATTCTGAGGGACTTATGGAAAAAACACTACCCACATTCAGAGGAAGAACTACAGGAATGGAAACAGAAGAAAAACAACTGCTTGAACACATGGGTTGAGGTGGACATGATTGGGGATGTAGACTCGAAACTACCACACCAATGCAACTATCAACAATTTGGAAATAGGTCTTGATCAATGACACATGTTAAAACCAGTGGAAATAGGCATTAGCCATGATGGGGGGACCTCGGGGGGTGAAGGGGATAGTAAGAGCATGAATTATGTAAACATGTTAACTTTTCTAAAAATAAATATTAATAAATGTTTTTTTTTTTAAAAAGTCAACCTGACTTGAGTAACTTGGACCACAAAACAGGAAAGTAATTCTTTCTCAAATGTAGTGTGATAAATGGCCACTTCCAGGAGATTCTGGATCCAGAAACCTAATGGTAATTTGGTCAGGCCACCATTTGTTGCCTGCCAAAGTCACCTTTCATCCTAGTCTTATGAACAAAGAATTGCAAGAATATAAACTCTACAGAGTATTATATGGGTTCAAGTGATTATGATGGCAATGAGCCTGACCCTGAACCCTTTTTTTTCTATTTGTAGCATAGGCATTCTTTTTAAAGGCATCTATTTGTAGAATAGTTAGTCTTTTTTAAAATAATATTTTATTTTTCAATTACATGAAAAAAAACTTTCACTTTTTTTTAAACCCTTGTACTTCGGTGTATTGTCTCATAGGTGGAAGATTGGTAAGGGTGGGCAATGGGGGTCAAGTGACTTGCCCAGGGTCACACAGCTGGGAAGTGGCTGAGGCCGGGTTTGAACCTAGGACCTCCTGTCTCTAGGCCTGACTCTCACTCCACTGAGCTACCCAGCTGCCCCAAAAACTTTCACTTTTTAAAAGTTTGAGCCAGATTTCACCCTGCCAACCATCTTGCCTCCATTTCTGCTTCTTGAGATGGCAAGCAATCTCCTATAGACTTAATATATGTAACAGTGTAAAACATTTGTTCCATATTATTCATTTTGTGAAAGAGAACTTGAACAAATAAAAGAAAAAAAGAGGAGATAAAGTGAAATGTATTATGTCTCACTCTGCATTCAGCTTCCTTCAGTTCTTTCTCTAGAATTGCAAAGAAGAGCTAAGTCATTCATAAATGTTCCTCATGTAATATTGCTATTACTTTGTACCATGTCCTCCTGGTCATTCAAAGTTTTCCCGAAATCAATCATCTCATCATTTCTTATAGCAGAATGATATTCCATTGCAGTCATTCCCCATTAATGGACAGCATCATAATTGCCAATTCTTTGCCATCACAAAATAACTGCTATTAATAAAACAGACTTTCTTCAAAGATGTTGTAGAAATGAGCCAATAGGGAAGAATGTTATTGGAGAGCTCACATCAGATTTTCAAAAGTTAGGATCTATAATAATCCACATTAGGAAGTATTAAATTTACCAATAACTCAGTAAATAAAGAGTCCTCAAAATATCCGTATGGGGAAGAGTTCTCCAAAATACCTTCGGGTTTCCCTTTTAGTCTTTTTAAATTTTTTTTGGTCGGGGGAGCAAGGGCAAATCATTTATTAAAAACTTCAACCAGAGAAATCTGGATTCTTTCCATCCAATCAATTCTTGGAAATTTTGCTAATTGGGCAAGGCCCTGAATTTTGTTAGGGTTAATATATGGTTCCTTATCTCATATATGAGGCACAATTTGATTTAGGATCTCTCTAATTGTAGCCTTATCTGGTGTAATAAATATTATTACTATAATGGCAGATACCCATGTCCTGTGTATCCATCTGATGGAGCCCCTTTTAGGTCCCCACCTACCAACTGTGGCAACATGAAGGAGAATTCAAATAACTCTGAGGAAGGATGATAAAAGTATACCAAATTCCTTCCAAAGTAAAAGCTAACTCTTCTGAATCATTTCAGTCATGAAAATGGAGAAAAAGTCAGTGGTAAGATCAATAGCTTCAAACCATTCATCCAGGCCCTGGTTTGAAGTCAGAAAATGTTACACCAATCCACATGACAGCTTCCTAATAAACTGCTGTCAATCTCCAAGTCTCATTAATTTTTCTTACTGGATAGACAGCATTATGAGAGGGATTTTGTTTAATAAAATACTATTGTTTCCTTCATCTTCATTACCAAAGAGGAAATAGCTTTTGCTTCCAAACTCAGGAATTGATGTTATTTAGTATTAACTAAATGGGATGGTTTAAGAAATTCCAAGGACTTTTAACTGTCAACAACAAAAGGCATAGAAAATACCACAAACATTGACCATTAAGTTATGATTCTCAAGAACTCAAGATATCTGTACCCATAATATACTCTTCCTAGTCAGTCACAATAGAGACCAAAATGGGTATCCTCTATCTACTTCCTCTTGAGGAAGGATTTTTTCTTTCCCCAGAGGTTTCTATTTCTCCAAGGCTGCCAGTGAAAATTAAAATACCCCTATGAAGCTGTTCAGGGTCTTTTGGTATAATAGTAACTTGGTGCCATACAAGTAAGTAAAAGCCATTCTCCCCCTATCTTCCAAATCACTGAAACTCAGACATATGATCTTCAGTAACTTCTGCCCTAGTAGGACTCATTCCAACTATCAATCAAATTAATCTACAGAAACATGGGTAAAAAACAACCAAATTGGAGGAGGAACAAAAGGACTAATCAGATTGGCTAGAGGTTTTCAGGTATGTCCTAAATTTTGGTGGAGCCAAAGAAAACATTACCTTGGTGTTAGATGTCTTGGTGTGGTTTTATCCAGAGGCTGACCAACAATAGTTTTTGGTTTTTTTTCTATCAGTGTTTTAAAAGCCATAACCAAACTTCCATATGGGAGAAAATACCATCACTCTCTGCCCACCTAATATCTCTTCTCCTAACATCTCCAAAGTACCTCTCTGGGTGAATAGCCCTATTTTTAGGGACAGCTGATGGGGAAGTCAACATTTCCCAATAATATTTCATTAATTGATCTGCACAGGACTATAAAGTTGGCCCATACCTAAGGGTTGACCCAAAATGCAAGATCAAACTACATATGAAAAAAAAACCTCATCATGAAAAAATAGGACATCATAGGGAAGAGGCATAAATCCAATCTACTAGATCCATCACTTTTTTTTTTTTGATCCATCACTTCAAAATTTTTCACCCCTTTCATTATTATCCTCCACTGAGGAAGTGGCTGTAACTACTTTAGCTATATGAGTCAAGTATGCAGAATTCCTCCTTTTATGCACTTGAAAAAAGGGACAAGGATAACTCCCATACATGGGGCCCATCGATTCAACTGATTTTACTAGAGTAAATCCTCTTTAAGCTCTTCTGGCTGATTGGTTTCTTCAATCTGATAAATAGCTATAATTGTTTCTATTGGACCATTGAGGTATACTCTAGCTTACTGTTTAAATTTCTTCTGCAATTGCACAAGCTCCTTAATGTTCAGAACTCAGCCACCTTCTGTATCACACTGGAAGTCACTCACCCAGAAGTAGTAATAAGATAAGCCTAATGTTTGTTTAAATCATATGCTCTAATTCCTATTCATAATTACCCTTAATTTTATTATCCTCTTTTATAGCCTTAATTTCTGCAGATCTCAAGGCATTCTCTAGAGAAGCCTCAAGATCAAAAATCATGCTTTCCACCTGTAGCTTATTAGTATTTGCCTCCATTAACAATGAACTCTTCACCTGGATAATCAGGCAATCTGTTAAACAGTCATCTGTTTTTTAAGACATGCTTTCTAAAAAAAAAAATAAAATCTCATTTGCTTCTTCCTCTAGTTATCTAATATGCCAAGATAATTTACTTTAATCTCCCTTTGTTATTAATACAACCTTTCCAACTCAGTTTAGAAGAACCTCAGAAGAAATCTGTTTCACCAATCCCACCCACGAGGTCAACAGGCGCTTTCTATTTATTCTAAAAAATGGGCTTCCCATATATTTTAAACCATGTTTTTGGTTCTGGGAATTAAAATTTTGTTTTTAACCCTCCAGCATCGCCCACTCCCTTTCTTCCACAATACTCTTCCCCCACTTAAAATCATTTCTAGCCACAAGGCCATTGCAAAACCAACAAATAAACTCTCTGGAGCACCAAATATTATAGAGCAAATCTAATGCAAAGGCTTAAAAACACAATGAGCTCTAGCAGACTAAACGCTGCAATTAAAAAACACTTTACTAAATCAAAAATTAAAAGAGACAATAAAAAGGATATGAAGTTTAAAACAATACTCACTTTCTCCTGGATAATGAACACAGGAAATGATTCTTCAGAGAGCAGAAAAGTTTAACACTAACTACCCCAGCCTTTAACCCTTCAAATAAAAAGGAGCCAAACTGGCTTCCAATGTCTCTTTAAGGCCCAGACCATCATAACCCATAAAAAGGGATTGCTTCCAACCTCAAGATGGAAGGAGACTGAATGGTTTTTTACATTTTTATTTTTTATTTCTTTTAAAGTAGTTTTCCATGGTTACATGATTCATGTTGTCTTTCTCCCCTCTTTCCTCCCTCCTCCCAGAGGTGACAAGCAATTCCACTGGGTTATTTACATGTTATCACTCAAAACCTATTTCCATATTATTCATTTTTGTAATACGCTTTTAAAACCAAAACCCCAAATCCTATATCCATATTATCAAGTGATAAATCATGTTTTTCTTCTGCATTTCTACTCCCACAGTTCTTTCTCTAGATGTGGATGGCATTCTTTCTCAATAAGTCCCTCAGATTTGTCCTGGATCATTGCATTGCTATTAGCAGCAGAGTCTAATACATTTGATGGTCAAATAATGTTTCACTTTCAGTATACAATGTTCTCCTGGTTCTGCTTATTTCACTTCACATCAGTTCATGGAGGATTTCCCAGTTTTTATAGAAATTGAGTAGTTTATCATTCCTTATAGCCCAATAGTATTCCATCACCATCAGATACCTCAGTTTGTTCAGCCATTTCCCAATTGAGGGACTCCGCCTTGTTTTCCAATTTTTTGTCCCTACAAAGAGCACAGCTATAAATATTTTTGGACAAACGTTTTTATCTCTTTGGGGTACAAACCTAGTGTGGTACTGCTGGATGAAGGAGCATACATTCTTTTAAAGCCTTTTGGACATAAATGAATGACTTTTTAAAAATCCAAATATGCCTGCAACTCAAAGGATAAAAGACAACATAACACTATATAGAAATCGATTCAAACAATGATGGTGATTATAATTAATGTTTCTTTGGGATTAAAGGATTATTAAATTTACCAAAGAGTTCTTAGGCATCCTGCTACTAAACATAACTTCATTTTTTCATAGCCATCAGTTCCAAGATTGTTATAATTTAGCTCTTCCATCAATATGCCTACTCAGTAGTCACTAAGTATCTCTCATTTAGTGTGTCAATAGTCAAATGAGTTATGGATGATTTAAAAAGTATATGATTCTTAGGCCTTTCTGTCCTCTTCCCTCCCACCACCATCTCAGTTACTGTAAAAGTAGGTGGGGGCCATATAGAACTGAATACCATGAAAATGTTTTTTTTTTCTCTAATTGATGAAAAGAACAAAGAAATATTGGGATAGAGGAGGAAAAGGTTGATGAAGTTTCTATCAGATGCTCTCAATTCTCATTCAAATAGGAAGTGTGGTCATTTGCTGACAATGAATAAGACTATTATCAATTTGGTTACATGGAGACATGGAAAATGTGTAGAACTGTAGGAAATACCATGAAGCATCTGGTAGAAGACTTCTTACAGCATTGAAAGTAGTGCTATGAGATGGCATATTTGTAGAAGAATAAGTTCACAAGAGAGGACTGGAAGAAGTTCTCACCCCCTTTTAGGAAAATATTTTTGAAGAAAAAACTAAATTACCATAGGTTGATAGATTTAGAGATGGAAGAGACTTTAAAGGCCATCTACTTCAACCTTATTTTATGAAGAAATTGGGGCCCAGAGGATTTGCCAAAAAGTCACATAATAAGGAGGTAAACATCAGTCCAAGAACTGAAGGTCAATCTACACAATGGATGGACAAAGCTGGCTATAGAATGAAGTCTTAATTTATTAACTAATTCTGGAAATATAAGTAACTCTAGGAAAACACTGATCAGTTTTAAACTATTTACAAATATCGGTGTCCAGGAAAAGAAGAAAGTAACTCCATAACAACTAAATAAAGACTCAAAAGAAAAAGAAGTGGTTTTTCTTTTTGTACTATATATATTAAGGAGAAATGAAGCAAGAGATAAAAAAATGAAATAAAATCTGTGGATGAAACAATTTAAAGAATAAATAGCTTAGAAGACAAAGTGATAAACATTCAATTGAAAGCTGCCCCCAAACTAGATAAACAAACAGAAATATAGAAAAAAAATATAAAGTACCTGATATCAAAAACAATTCACCCAAAAAACATGGCAAGGAGATATAACTCAGGAATTCCTAGAATCCATGAATTTTTTTAAAAGTCTAGAAATTACATTTAAAGAAATCATAAATGGAAATATCACTGACCGGTCTGAATCAAAGGAAAAAAATAAAAGATAGAAAGAACCCACTAATCTCTTCCAAAAATAAACTTTAAAAGGAAAGGTCCTCAGAAATGTCATAGTCAAATCTAGGGACTCAAGTCAAAAAAAAAATACTCCCAGCACACCATATAAATGGTTCATATACTAAGGACATGCAGAGAGGATCCTGAAAGATCTAGCACAGTGGTTCCCAAACTTTTTTGGCCTACCACCCCCTTTCCAGAAAAATATTACTTAGCCCCCTGGAAATTAATTTTTAAAAATTGTAATAGCAATTAATAGGAAAGATGAATGCACCTGTGGCCATCACTGCACCCCCTGGATCGCTGCAGTACCCACCAGGGGGTGGTAGCACCCACTTTGAGAATCACTGGTCTAGCAGCTGCAGAATTTGCTATTTTTCATAATTGAAGTATCTAAAATGGACAAAGGGTGGTTAAATACCTATACACAGAGAAATACACCAAATTCAGCAAGTAAATGAATGAGAAGGGCAGGGAGGAGTGATAAAGGAAGACAATATCAGCACACAAAATCTTAAGAAAGAAAATTCCTGATTCTAAAGAATATAAAGAAAAGGGAGAGGGAGGAAAAGGGGAGAGAGGGAGTAGAGAAGGGAAGGGAGAAAAAAGAAAGGCAAAGTGAGAGGAGAAGAGAAGGGAAAGGAGGGCAAGAGAAGGGAGGGAAGGCTAAGGGAGAAGAAATTTGTTTGAAGGATATATGAAGAGGAATATTTATTTATCTCCTTAGAGAAAGGCAATTGTTTTAAGTTGTAAAAAGAAGCGTCCATTTTTTTTGACATTGCTGCTGGGTGGAATTCATTTTAACTATATTACATGTCCCCTTCTCTGACCTTTTAGCTGAAGGACTGTATTAAAGCACAGAAGGAGTTAGGGATACTGATGCCAAAAATTAAAAGTCATTGAAACACTTTCTAAAAAGTACTGGTCAGAAGCATGGACAAGTAGGGCATTTAAAAAAGTAATTTGTGGAATTTGTTCTATATTAAAAAAACAAGAAGGATAAAATGTAAATTCATCACTTTATTAGTTTCTTTTTGTGTTCTGTTGTATATATGGAAATGGCTTTTGATGTTTAAGTTAAAAATAAAATGCACTTAAGTATTATAAATATTATCACAAAGTTCTTTATTATTATGTATGCCTCGATTATCTCCATAAGAATATATATCCATTCAGTACCATATTTTCATGATGGAAAAAGACTAGCAACTCAAAGTTCCTATTCAATATATTGGAGCTATTTTAAGTCTTATTTTAGCTTTCTTATCTACAGAATAGCTTACTCCTATTCTTCTTTCATCTTAAAAATGGCTAAGAAATAATATAAGTAATATTTGAGCAAACAATAGTTGCAGAATGACATTGGAAGAGACTTAAGTGGCTTTCTTGTAGTTCAACCCTCACCCAAAGCTGAATCTCCTTTTGCAGTGGTTCTCAAAGTGTGGTGTGTTGGGAATCCCATATATTCTTTCCCTGTCCATTCTTGACCATTTTAGGGGATCTACGACATCAACACTATTTTTAATGATAATACGGAGATGTATTCATTTCTATTACAGTAAAGAAAAATAGATATAACCCACATAAACAAAGGTCCTTTGGGGTTCTCAATAATATTAAGAGAATAAAGCAATCCGGAGATCAAAAAAAAGTTTAAGAACCACTATTTGACAAATGACTGTCTAACCTCTACTTCATAAACTCCAATGAAGGAGAACTTACTACCTCCTAAAGTAGCCCATTTCATTTACACATAGATCTAATTGTTACATTTCTTTTTCTGACATCAAGAATAAATGTGACTCTGAAACACACATTCTGCTTCTAATTTTATGATTTTTGGAGTTAAGGAGAACAAGTTTAATTCCTCTTCCATGTGATCACTAGACGCCTTAATTAAATCAAAGCCAGGCTTATGGGAATCTATATCAAGGTCCTAATTTGCAACAATACTATATTTGACCCCAACTAAAATATTTGGATTTCATTCTAACAAAAGTGAGGGATCACCCACTTGTTTTATTGATATCTATGCCAAGTCAGTAAGGTTGGGAAGGGAAAAGAATAAGTATTTATACAGCACCCACTTTGTGATAGGCATTTAACCAAGAGTTTTATAAA
Source organism: Gracilinanus agilis (assembly GCF_016433145.1). Taxonomy (NCBI): domain Eukaryota; kingdom Metazoa; phylum Chordata; class Mammalia; order Didelphimorphia; family Didelphidae; genus Gracilinanus; species Gracilinanus agilis. The sequence goes on from NC_058131.1 coordinate 516,652,411, forward strand.
TATTGTCCTGTTTAATCCTCACCATAACCTTTAAGAGGTAAGAAATTGAGAAAAAATAAGGTTGAGACTTGCCTAGAGTCACACAGCTGGAAGTATATGAGGCTGGTTTTGAACCTGGGACCAACATTCTATCCATGGCACTATGACGAATCTAAAGGAAGGCTCTGAATCTGTTGGATGGATTCCTAGTTGAAAGACTTATGGGAAGACATGGACAGGATGGAAAGATTTGTATTCATTGTGATTTGCACCATAGGAGGGAGTATTCAAAGCAATAAAATTACAGATCTAGCAGGATATTGTCATATCTTCAGTTTCCTTTTGAATATGGAGGATTTTTGGGGCATAATAATAGAATAGTGGGTGGCAAAGTAAGTAGAGAACTGGTTTCATAGTCAGAGAGGTCTAGTTTTAGGTGCTACCTTTGCTAGGTCCAGACTGTGTAACTTTGAGCAAATTATTGGATCTCTCTGGGCCTCAGGGAACTTTCTAAGGCCTTTAAGATGTAGAACAGGTGCTCCTTTTCATTGGTAGAGGACGGCTCCTCATTGGAAGTTCCCAACAGGAACAAAATCACAGGTCTAAAAATCACCATAATAATAGGAAAAAAGATTTATTTTTGCTTCAGAATTCATATTTGTTCTCCTCACAGTTCATGATTCCCTGGAACCATTCATGACGACAAACTCTGCGTAAGGCCAAGTCCTAAATGATGAATTGACTTGATTTCTTTTGCAGATTGATATTTGAGTCATCTCAACCTGGGATCATATGAATTTCAAAGGAAAGAACTCATCACCAGAGGAAAATATTTCTGACAAGACTTTTGTTGTTGTTGTTGTTTTGTTGTTTGTTTTTATTTTCAAAAACATACACAAAGGCAACAGGCCGTTCAGTTGCTTAATTTCCATAGTACAGCAGAATATTGTAAGAAAATGGGAAAAGTAACTGTAGATAAGACAGTTTACATGACTAAGGCATTTAGGCTTAAGAGCAGTTGTCCTGTTGTGTACTCAAGCATATTTAATTGGACATATATCCATATACTCAGGCGCACACAGAAGGTATTTCATCTGAAACTATAGAGTATCTCATCTCTCACATGTATTGGTGGTTAAGAATTTTACCTAAATACTTTTCTTTTTTCTCTCTTACAACAGATAAACCTTTTGTTTTGCTTCATCTTGAATTTACCAATGATTTTAGGAGTTGTTCACAGAACAGTGGCAATAATCTACTCTTCAAGAGTTTGCTTACACATTCAAACACTAGTGATGCACAGAAAACAGACTCTATTTCATGGAAAGTTTCACTCTTTTACCAACATGAGGCTCAAGTAAGAAAAACACTGATTTGCAAAGGCACAGTGGAGACAGGTTTAATGCATTAAATATAACATGAATCATTCACAAGAACAAGTTTAGTGTTTCAGGGAACTTTTGTTAATACAACACAGTTGGGTCACATAAAATACAAATGCTTCTGTTGATTTGTCTTGGCAACTCAGATACATCAACAGTGCTAACAGTTTAACAGCTTTGTTCCCATCTGACAGAAAATGATGGCAGTTCTGCAAGGCGAATGTTAAACCTGACCGTATGTATTTATTAATTCCACAGTGTTTTGACAGATTATAGGGGCTATAACTTAGAGGATGCTGACCCGCTCACTGAGGACTCTCATCTCCGTTTCCTCTGGCTCTGAGTTTATGCTGTGCTCGAAATTCTGATCACTAAGGTGGGTTGGATATTGCAGACCCTGATCTCCCGCATACTGTTCCCACCTCAAGTCGTCGCTTTCGTGCGTGATATAACGTTCCCCATTCTTGCATTCTAGCTCTCTTAAGTCTAACCAAGTTTCATAATCCTGGGAAAGAAAATACACAATGTTAGCACTTAGATCCTTAAAACCCAGAAGCCATAAAGCCCATGTTTTAGTGGAGCAAGCAATGTGGTCTGAAGATATGGGTTTCAATTCTGGCTCTGCTAATTCCTTTGGGATACTGAGTACTTTATCTGATGTAATAATAGTAAGAAGAGTGGATCTGAAATTAGAGAACCTGAGTTCAAATGTCATCGAGGATGCTTTCTGTATGACCTTGGGAAAATCACTAACCTTCTCTGAGTCTTAGTTTCTCTGTCTGTAAAATGAGGGATTATAGTAGTTGGCTTTGAAGGTTCCTTTCAGCTCTAGATTCATAATCCTATAACATAACCCCTTCTGGGTTTCAATTGTCTTATCTGTACAATGAGATGAACTCTACAGTCCAAGTTCTAATTGCTATGATGCCTGGAATTCTTCCTATAGAATTCAGTTCCAACTCTGCAATTTGAATTAACATCTCTTTATAAGTAGATTTATTATATGACTATTATATTTTATGACTTTATTGTTGTAGAAGTAATTCATCGTTTCTAGTCTTACTATGACTGACAACGTCAGTACGGCAAACATAGGATGAAGGCAAATGTGAGTGCCCAATTTGTTTTGTTTGTTTTAGGAGCAGGAGGGATGAGGCTGCGGTTTCCAGAGCATAGGGGAACTCGAGTATAGAAACTCCCTTTAGCCAAAGATGTAGAATCACAAGTCATTATTTCCTTATAGTCTTAAAGCATACCCCCCTGGGGGCAATGAGAAATCAAATGACTTTACTATAGTCACACAGCAAGGATATGTTAGAAGCAGGATTTGAACTGAGTTCTTCCTGACTCTAAGCATGCCTTCCTATACCCCAAACTATGCAGCCTGTTGGATTAACTTTTTTACAAAATTAATATAACTTATTTTTAGGTATCTCAACCCCTAATCCCCTCCCACAATAATAGAAAGCATCATCTTGTAAACAGATACACACATGTATGTATGTATGTATGTATGTATGTAATGTCTTTGGGGTTTCCACTTCTTAGTTCATTCGCTGAAAGTGAACTTTCACAAGTCATTCTTCAAAAATTAAGTTTATTAACATATATATACACACACACAAACATGTATTTATATATATATGTCTTATTTATATTGTACTTTGAATTGAAGTCACCTGATATAGGAATATAGATATTCTAAGCTGTATAATTTCCTATTTTGGTATTACATTACATAGACAAACTCCAAAAATTCAATTTACATGAGAATTTTCAACTGATAGCCAGTTTTGCTGACATGTTAATGAATAAACTTTAAGTGTATGTTATAAATATCTATTATATGTTAGAAAGAATGAGAGTTCAGGTTTTGAAAATATACCCTGAAAATTAACACCAAATGAGCAGATGGGCATGTTTTTGGTTATTTGCTTCATGCATACAGATGCTTTTTAAAGCTAGCCTTTTGAGCTATTATTCCCTCTTATATTTTTCTTCAGGAAAATCGGGTGAATGGAGTTTGTCTCTTCTGGTCTATGTAGCTAAAAGAATATTTATTAAAAAGGAAATATTTGATAAAATAAATGGTTTGTTAAATTCTCTGGTGTTCCATGCATTTAGGCAATGAACATTACTTTAGGAAAAGGCCTTATAATTCTTTGAGCGTTTTCATCCTGAGAAATACATCAATAGACATTTTGTATAAATCAAAAACGTAAAAGTCAAATTTAGAATGAATATGTAGTAGTTCATCCTGTTGAGAGAGAATTTGAAATTATTGATGGATTACCTGTAACCATGGGTGACTCAATGTCTTATCCACACTATACCGCTTTCTCATTTTCACTTGCAACAAATTGTTGATGAGATCAATGGCTAGGGGAAAAAATATTTGTTTTTAAATTATAGGAGTTGATATATTGGTAGTCATAAGTCATAATTATAAAAGGGTGACAAATTTCTCCATGTATTTTATGCTCCTTTGCAGCTTCCATCTTATCACAACACACTGAGTACATTAGTCACAACAAACTCTTTTGAACTCTAATAAATAGATTTTAGCTTCTTTGTGATGATTCCAAGATGTCAACCCCAAACCCATCAGAAGTATTCTTTAGCAAATATTCATTTAACCCACAAACAATTATTAAGTGTCTACTGTTTTGCTGAGCATTGGGGATAAAAATACGAAAACAGTAAGTCCCTGCGTTCAAAGGGCTTTGGTTTTCCTGGGCAAAACAAATATGTAGCCAGATAAGCAAATACAGAATACTGTGATACGATATAATTGCATTATAATACAGATGTAGAGTATCAGAAATGTAAAGTAAATCTTGGCAGCCTATAGAGGAAAATGATTTCCATTAACTCACAGACTAAAACCATAAAGCTATCTATTTCTTATGGGAATTTTTTAAAAGAATATGCTTGATTTTGGAGAAGGAGAATGATAAAATGGAAAAATGAGTGGCTTTGGTATTGGAAACATTGGTTTCATGTTCTGCCTCTGAAATACACTAGCTATCTTCCTGAGGCGGGAGATAAAAATATTTTAAGGATTTTCAATTTAAATGTGAGAGCATCATTGCATAGGAGAGAAGGGTCCCGTCTTGGAGTAAGAAAAAACTGGGTTCAAGATCTTTCTCAGACACATACTACTTAAGTGACCATGGGTAAAGGTAACCTCTCAGTAACCCCTAGGAAATTCTCTAATTTTGATGATCCACATTATGTGGGAGGAATTTTCATTTTGGATATTATCTAATGAAATAAAATTTCAGTCTGACCCCCCCCCCCGACACACACACACATTTCTATAGGTAAGTATAGTCAAATTCAAGGAAAAGTATTAGACAGCAAGGATGCTGAGCTATAAAGATAGGTTTACAAGTTTGAAAACAAAGTAAACTATAGCTTTTTTTCTTTTTCACCAGTTGTTATGGCTTTCAGGGCATTTCCTTTAAGATTTTAACTGATTTAATTCAATGACAGATTTTTCATCGATTCCTTCTATGGATTGAGCACTGCATTAGACATGAAAGCTACCAAGATGAATTAGATTTAGGACTCAGACTCTTTGCAATCTAGTTGTAAATTGAACCTTATAAGTATACTTGAAACATTTTCATCTTAGCTTAAACTTTCTCATACTGATACATGTTTGCTACTTTTCTGCTCTCTCAGAGCTTTGAAATATTTGAAATATTCTCACAGTGTATCTAGTCGACATAGCATTTTGATATGCAGAAGGGTTTAATGTGATCTACAAATTCAGCAGAAAGGAGTGACATTTTAATGTGATTTTTTTATCCTAAAGTTACTCTTATAAATTTGTCACTTAGAATATAGTTCTTTCAAAGTAGTTCACTAGAACAATTAGCAAACATTTATCCCTATTACTTTGCCATCTGTAGCATCTGAATTTTAATAAAAGGGTAAACTGAGGCATATTTCTGAACAAGATGATGTTTATTAGGAGGGGCATGCTACCTGGAGCTAGCAATGATCCCCCTTCTTCTCCCGTGAGACCAAGAAGGACTCCGAAGTCTAGGTGCAAAATAGTAGCCCAGATTTTTGGGCAGCAAACCAGACATCCTTGAAGGACAGGTTGATGGCATAAAGATATCAGGCCCAAACTCTCTTTCTATCTCACACAGTCCACCAGGTTAACAAAATTTCTTGAGGCAAGAAACCAGTGATTAGCAGGAGAGTTGGATTTCTAAACTTAACCTATTATATAGGCCAGGTGAATCCTGAATTAAGTTCACAGACAAAGAACCGTATCTCAAGTAGTTATAAGACAAAAGCAGTTTCAGGACAAAATCAATTATTTATAAATAGGATCAACAAATAAATAATACAGGATCTATTTTAATCTTCTCATATTCCATTATGAATTCCCTACATTGTGATGCCATACTCTCTCAACCGCTCCTCAAATGGATCTATAATCTCATTATTTTGGCCATTGGATGTTCTTTCCAAATCTGGAATTTCTTTTTTCCCACTAAACCATCCACACCTGCCTATGCTGCCCAATTCTTGCATGTATTATAACATAAGTTCATGACAGGGAACCTCTTTTCATTAAAAAAAAAGTGAGGAGAAGATCATATTGGAGTTCAATGGGTTGTCCACTGGTTTCTCTCTCATATAGGATTAACTTCCTTCTTGGTTTCTTTGGTTCTATTCCTTTTGCTACTTCCTCTTTACAACCCCATTTGAAATGTTTCAGCCTGTTCATGCCTACCATATTCTCCTCCATTGGCCTTTATGTGATCCTTAATTTCAGGTCTTCGGAGTCTGCAGTGTTCCATGACTCACAGCCATTCAATACATCAAAGAGCTATGGTAAGTAAATGCTTAAAGCACTTTTTGATGTAGAAATCATGTGTCATGCAATACATTCAAATGCTTTCCATGGTTCTCCCTACTTTTGTACTAGCTATGGTACCAGGGAATGGTTCAATTTTCAAATTCCACACATGTACATTTCAAGGTCTTTTGAAAATATAGCTCTCCAAGTGAACCACTTATTTGAGCATGTGAGTTAAAATATCCATTCACAAGATTTGTTCACTGGTGAGTAAAGTGCTTGCTTTATTCATGCCTCTATGAAAGCAGACAACAAAAATGGTGGGCTGCCAGTAATGGCAGAGCTAATATGCAACTGGAAATGTGTAGCAGAACTGTCTCCCCAGAAACTACAGGAATAAAATGCACAAAATTAATTCACTCATTCTGTTTCGAATTCCATAATTAGGAAAGCAAGAGCAAAGCAACTCAATAAAAGACCTGTTGTTGTTTTTTACCCAAATTGGCCCCCATGGAGTACCACATTGCCTAAATGAAGAGGTAAGCAATGCCAGATGAGAAGTTGGAGTGTAGGGGGAGCGTAATATGCGATGATGAAGAAATTGTTCTGCTGAATGAAGTGTGCAATCAACAGTCTCATTAACCACCATAGTACCTATGCAGCTGGATATGCAGTATCAGAGCAATATGAAACATCTACCATGCAGAAAAAAATACAGGACCAAAGGAGAGAATAGTACTTCTATTCTCTATTTTCTCTACAAAAGTGTATTTGATGTATAGTCTACTCTATATTCTATGTGTGTGTAAAACAGATTTCATGGAATACTGGGTGGCATCATCCATACAAAAAAGTGGCACTAAGAAAATGGAAATCTAATGATATGGCTTGAATGTATTGAGGAGTTAGGTATCAACCTTCAAATAATTCAAAGGCATAACTAGATGGAGGGAAGGCAGGTTGGCCACATGGCTATTTCTCAAGAGCAATTCTCAATTTGTCTCAGACAAATTGTCCAAATTCCTGAACATGAGTGAATGTTTGGTCTTTTTTGCATATAAATAGAAGTAATTCATTTTAATTACGATCTCCTTCTAGCACTTTCTTGATCAGAATCTTTCAAAGACTCTGCAATATCTAGTCAAAAAATACCAAATTCCTTACAATGACATTTAAGGACTGCACAACCTAGTACCAGCTTACTTTTCAGCATGAAATCTCACCAATTCTGCCAAGTTGGACTATTTGCTATCCCTCAACTCTTCTTAATCTCATTGCCATGTCATGGCTTTTTTTCTCCCCAGACATGCCTGGGTTGCTACAAAGCAGCATGACTCTGGGCAAGTCATTTGACTTTTGTTTGCTTCAGTTTCCTTAACTATAAAATGGGTGTAAGAAGAGTTGCTATCTTGATCCTTTGTGAGGATCAAATATATATAATTTGTAAAAATAATATGTGCCTGGAACATGTAGTAGGGGCTATTATCAAAGCTTGTTGCCTTCTTCCTTTATATACACAAAGTTGTAAGGAATCTTATAGGCTTACAAGTTCAGCTCTCTCACTTGACTGATGAGTAAATGGAGGTTAAAGAAGGTAGGGTGATTTGACCAAGTCCCATATAGGCAGGAAGCATCAAAAGTGAGTAGATGCCCATTCTCACTCCAAAAGCAATGCTCTTTCTGCTTCCCTCATTTTATTTATTCATATTATTTGGAAGCATATTTTTGTATTTAAAATTTTGGTTATATAAAAGATGATGAGATCCTTGCCCTTTAAAAGCTTGCAGGCTACTTGAGAAGACAAAATATGTCCATGAAACAATGCACAAACAATTATAAGTAAAAGATAGACTCTAAGATTTGGAAAGACTCTTAGCTATTGTTTGGTTGAACTTTATTTTACAGATGGGGTAAATGAGGTCCTAAGAAATAAATTGACTCAAACCGAAACACAGTGAGTTAGTGGAAGACTAATGCTATTCTGCCTGTTAAAAAAAATCCTTCCTACAGTATATCTGAAAGACAGTTTCCTGGCCTCTCTTTGAATACTTCTAGTGGCAAGAAGCCCCCTGTCTGATAAATTGGCTTGTTCCGATGTTGGACAGCTCTTGTTCGAAAGGTGATTCCTGTCCTGAGGCTTAATCTACACCCCTGTAAACACTACTTCTTAGCTTTGTTCTATCTTTTAGGTATGCAAGTCTATGTTTTCTATATGAAGGTAAATGCCACATTTCCCCCCCAAATCTCTTTATGTTAACAGTTCTGACAAGCACATGAAATTGTATTTTAGAAAATTTGCCATCCTCCTTTCATCCTCAAGATGAATTTAGTTTGTTAATGTCCTTCTTAAAATACAGTGCTTGTAAAAAAAAATATAGTGCTTGTAATTCAACGGCATGCAACAGATATAATCTGAACAGAGCAGAGTATACAAATTATTGTCCATGATTTGCCATCTAAATCTGATAGCCTTTTGAGGGGGCAGATTAGACTGTGCCTTCATACTAAGCCTGGAGTTAACTACGCCCTCCCATATCTTTTTCACATGAACTTCTAGCTAGCCAGGTCTCCCCCATCTTGTACTTGTGAAATTCTTTTGGCTCTTAACGTGCAGACTTTTACATTTATCCCTGTTAAATTTCATCTTGTTGGTTTTGGCCCAGGATTCTAGCCTGCTGAGATTGTTTTGAATCTTGATGCTGTTATCTATCATAGTAGCTCTCCTTTCCAAGTTTGTGTCATTTGCAAATCTGATAAGAATCTATTTCTTCATCCAAGTAATTGAGAAAATGTTGAACAGGAAAGGGCCAAGTTGAAAGAATTGCTGCCAAGGATAAAATATTGAACTGGATGGCACTTAAGGTTCCTTCTAATTAATTCTAGAGCACGATACAATGGAGAAGAGCTGAATGTGGAGTCAGAAGTCCTGGGTTTGAATTTCAAATCTCACTTTGTCACTTAATACTGGTATGACTGAAATACTGGTATGACTAGCATGCGCCATTTAAGTTTCCCGGATTTCAATTTTCTTATTTGAAAATAAGAGAGTTGAATTAGATGACCTCTGAGGTCCCTTTATCTCTAAAGCTATGATACTAGGTACAAAGCCCCATAATTCTCTCTAGAGTCTTCCTTCTAGGTTGATGCAATTATTCATCAGCACTCTAAACAAAGAGGATCAACCAGTGGAGAATCCTTCTAATCCTGGGACATGATTATTTAAAATAATGAATCCCATGAAGTGGCCACATTATGCAAATTTGCATTATGCTATATGTAAAATATGGTGGCTGATTCCAGAACAATGGAAATATGTAATGAAAATATTAAAACAATGAGACTACTTCATGGGATTCACTATTCATATTACACATAGAGGTAGTATTATCACTCATCTTACATTTTCACAAGAATGTTGAGATTTTTTTTCTTTGTTATTTTATCTCTTGGATAAAATATAAACTCCTCTGGCTTTTAAAATTCTTTGCAGTCTGGTTACAAACTATCTTCTTAGCTTATATATTCTTCCTCTCCTCAGGGTATAGAGCTAGCTAAACTAGCTTTCTTTCTGCTTCTCACACAAAGTATTCTGCTTCCATATCATTGCAATCACTGTCCCTCCCTCATGGCTAGAAAAATGTACTCCCTAACCAACTGTATTCAGAGAATCCCTCACTTCCTTAAATATGAGGCTCAAATACTTCCTTCTCCACAAAGCATTTCCTTATCCCTACAAATAGTAGTAACCTCTCACTCTATATTTTTAACTGTCTTGTATTATTTACTCAAAGAGCAGTGTAAGATGGCACAGTGGACCATGCTACAGTGATGGGCCTGGAGTAAGAAAGACTCCTCTTTCTGAGTTCAAATTTCCTCAAACACTTACTAACTGTGTGACACCTGGGAAGTCATTTAACCCACTTTGCCTTAGTTTCCTCATTTGTAAAATGAGCTGGGGAAGAAAATAGCAAATCACTCTAATATATTTGCCAAGAAAACTACAAATGGTGTCACGAAGAGTCAAATACACCTGAAAAACAACTGAAAAACAGCATCATTTACTCTGGATATACTTGGATGTGTGCATGTTGTCTCCCCGGATAGAATACATGCTTAATAGAGCGTCTATGTCTATCCTAGTCTAAGATAAGATCCTTGAACTGGAAGGCTGCCAGGTCTTAGTCACCATATTCCAAACCAGGGCAGAAAAGAGGCAGATCAAAGTTTCCTTGCTGATTAAGTGAGTTGAGGCTTGTGAATAGCTACTGTGCTTCCAGTCTGGGAGAGACAAGGAGACCAACACTCAAAAAAATAAAAAGAATTTTAAAGCCAGACATCACCGATTCCAACATTAAGTTGAAAGTGTTATAGTTTGTAGAGTCAATCCTTTCCTTTAAAAAAAGTAACATTCTTTAATCTTTCATTGCCTTTTTTACTTCACCACAAATGGTCAAAAATTTATCAACAGTGGCTCTGTTACCTGCAAGTTACTTCATCACCCTGGGATGTAATCCATCTATACTTGGATGATGGAACCTATATTAAGTAGTTAAATTCTCTTCGTAGAATCTTCTAAATTTTCTTGGTTGGTAATTCCATTTTATAGTGTTTTCATCATCTTTCCCCTTAAAGACTGACTTTTTTGGTAAAATATAAGAGTGAAGTAATATATATCTCTTGACATGACACTATCTTCTCCTAGCAGTGGACTTTTAATTTTTCATTCCCTTTGAATTCTGTATATATGCATACATATATCTTTATATTGTGATGAGTATTTTTCTTAAGATTCAATTTGCTTTGGGTTTTGCCCTTCCTGACAATATTTTTACAAACTAGTAAGCACCCAGTATATGTTCTTGGTTATGGATTCCTTCTCCCATTTTTTGCATCCTTTAAAAATCTGAACTCATCAATAATTTACTTGTGTTGCCACACAAATTTCTCTAGATCCTTCCCGGTTTTCTTTTTTTACTGGAATGGGAAGGAAAGAAAGAAGAATTTATTAAGTACCTACTATGTGCCAGATGAAGTTCTAAGCGCATTATACAAATAATATCTTATTTGATTCCCCCCAAACCCTGGAGGTATCAATATCCCTATTTTATAGTTGAGGAAAGCGAGGCAAGCAGAAGTTAAGTAATTTTCCCAGGCATACAGCAAGTCAGTGTCTAAGGCTGGATTGGAACTCTAGTGTTTTTTGATTAACAGGCTAAGAAGTTCTATCTGCTTAATTATTTACTATTAAATAATCAGTATTTGATCTTCTAAAATCTCCTATCTCTTAGAGGTAATATTCTCTTTTAGTTTCGAAGCATGGACCATATTATTCACCTTTACTCTGAATGTTTTAAATTTATGATCTATGTTTATGATCTATGTTTAACTATAACCAACATTGCCTTTTCTTGAAGTCACAGCTTCAAGGATAAAGTAGACATTTTTTTTCAAGATCCCTGCCACTTCCTTGTGGATAAAAATGAAGCCAAAATAGTAGTTTTCCCATTATTTTGAAAGATAAAAATGCTGACAAGTTAAGAATGCATCAGAGTTAACAGCATTAGACTTGAGAGTTCTCAGGACAGTCTAAGATGTCCAACTACATCAGAGTTCACCTTGAAGCCGGGTTTGTAATTGAACAAATATAAAATGCCACCACATTAATGGAAGATTTAAGTGCTAAGAAGACTTGAGCAATATTATGAAAATGAGAGCTCTCTTAGGAAGTTTTACATATGGTTTTTATTTCGAATGAATTAAGAGAAGGAATCACTGAATATCAGGCACATATCATACATACATTCTATATTGCAAGGAAAATATATAATTGGATAGAGGCAGCCAGTTTTATGCAAAACTCAGGAAGCTAGGTGGCGTAGTAGATACAGTACTCAGCCTAGAATCAGCAAGACTTATCTGAGTTCAAATATGGTCTCAGATATTTACTAGCAATGTGACTCTGAGAAAGTCACTTACCTCTGTTTGCCTCAGTTTCCTCATCTATAAAAAAATGAGGAGAAGAAAATGGCAAACCAACCTAGTATATTTACTAATAAAAGCCTTAAATGGGCTCACAAAGTCGTTCACCTAATACTTAATGGGTCTTTGATCATTAGCAAGTCATTTAAGCTTTAAGTACCACAAACAGCTCTCTAAAAACACTAGAGATCACAGGAGGAGAGCTGGAAAGAATCTCAGAGGCCAGTTAATTGACCCAAGGAAGTTAAGTGACTATGTCAAGGTCACTGGGTACTCAATAGAAGAGGCAGATTTTGAATGTGGTCTTCTGACTTGAGAATCAATCCTCTTTTGCATTTTACCTAGTTGCCTCTCCAAGTTGTGGAATGCTTGCCAATTTGCATTTGCAGAGGGAATTTCTTCATCTAGAGATCTCTACATTTACAAAATCTCATTTTGGGTTATGGAACAGAGATTCCATTCTATGCATTAGAAATATTTTGAAACCACGTACTGAAGAGTTTAAAGAACTTAATAAGTTACTCCTTTCTCGTACATACTTGTACTCCCTATTCCTTAAAAAATATTTTTGGAATTCCTACTATGTGAGAGCATAGAGATGGCTCAGTGGATAGAACCTGGAGTCAAGAAGCTATGTTTTTCAGTCATTGTCATGTCTGACTCTTCATGAGTTTAGGTACTTCTATCCTCCACTATTTCTCAAGCCTGTCCAAATTAATGTTCATTGTTTCCATGGCACTATCTATCCATTACATCCTCTCCTCCACACTCTTCTTTTGCTTTTAACCTTTCCCAACATCTTCTCATTATGTGGCCAAAGTATTTGAGCTTCAACTTCAGTATTTACTAGAGTCAGAAAGATCTAAGTTAAATTCAATCTCAAACATTTACAGGTTGTGTGACCCTGGGCAGGTCATTTAACCCCTGTTTGCCTTAATTCATTATAGAGAGAAACAACCAATCACTTTAGTATCTTTATACCAAGAAAAACAAACAAACAAACAAACAAACAAAAAACCATGGGCAATACTGGTATGTTTTGGTCTACAGAATCATTAAGAGTCAGAGGTGGCTGAGCAACAACAATGACAACTATACGAAGGGGGTATACTAATAATAACAGAGAATTTTATAGCTCCCAGAGCTTTCTGTCACAGACAGAAAGACCTGAGTTTGAATCCTACCTCAAATATGTGCTAGCTATATGATAATGAGCAAGTAACTTAACTGATTTCTGCCTCAGTTTTCTCATCCATAAAATAGCAGTAATAACAACACTTAGCTTGCAGGGTTGTTGTAAGGATAAAATCAAATGAAAAACATTATGTAAGAGGAAGCTGGGTGGCTCAATGGATTGAGAGCCAGGCCTAGAGATGAGAGGTCCTGGGTTCTAATCTGGCCTCAGATAATTCCTATCTAAGATTCTGGGTAAGTCACCTAACCCTCATTGCCTAGCCCTTACCACTCTTCTGCCTTAGAATCACTACACAATATTGACTCTAGGAGAGGAGGTAAGGGTTTAAAATATTATGTAAAGTACTTTGTAAACCCCAAATATTATATATTAGATATTATGATTCTGCAAGCATTATTTCAGGACATTATATCAATACAATGCTACAAAATGTGTAAAGATCTGAAAAAAAAATTTTCCCTCAAAGGAGAACTATGCGTGAATCCCTGCTATTAGCTTCTTTGCCTAGGTCCAGTTTTACACTTGGACTTTTATTTGATTTCCACATTTTTCTACTTTCTCCCTCTAATTACAGCCTTTCTTTGCACCCTTTCTTTCTCAGTAGAACTGCAACTGATTGTTTCTTTTGCTTCTCCCTTCTCTTTCTTCTGTTAAATAAAGCTCATTTCCTTTGTATTTCTGACTCATTACCTGTCTCTGTGCAGTACTTATTAATCTCCCTTATGGGTTGCTTCACACTGATGGCAAGTTATGTGTTTATTTAAAAAAATCGTTTTGCAAAACTCTCCACATTCCGGCTCACAACTCTGCATGCTGTTGCTGGGCAACACTGGGAAGCTGGCTCTAGTGGGTTGGTGCTAAAGGCTACAGACTGTAAACAAGTCAACAGAATATCCTAATCTCCCTCCCTTCCCTGGTCAAATTCAGAAACCCTATGAAGTCTGAGGCCTTTCAAAGCAAGCCAAAATCTTTATTTTTTTCCCCCTTCTGGTCTCAGTAGAGACCATTCAATGATGGATGATACTCCTGTTTTGTATCCATTCTCACATTTCTGGGAATGCTCACATAGTATGAAAGATCTTAGGGGATGCAGGAAAATAAATACAAGTTGAAACAATGTAGTGTAATGGAAGGAATTCTGGATTTAGAGTAAGAGAACTTGGGTTTGAATTCCAAATCTTCCACTAAACATGGGTGTTGTTATTGCTGTTTAGCTGTTTCAGTTGTATCTTATTCTTCATGATCCCATTTGGGGTTTTCTTGGCAAAGATACCGGAGAGGTTTGCAATCTCCTTTTCCAGGCCATTGGAAAGATGAGGCAACTGAAGCAAACACAAGACTAAGTGCCTTGCCCAGTCATACAAGCTAGGGTTCGAGATAGGGTTTGAACTCAGATCTTCCTGCCTCCAGGTCTATCTAGTGCTCATCCACTGTGCCACCTAATTAGATGAGTATCTTTACTTCCCTAAGCCTCAGTTTCATCATCTATGAAATGGGGAGGTTGTACTAGATGACTTTTAAATTAACTTTCAGCTTTATTCCTATGAGTTACACTGAATGAAAGCTTCAGTATTCAATGTTTTCAAAAGTCTGAGGAAGAAATCAAGAACTTAACTTCTGTTAAAATAACTAGTGATCTTTTATTGGAGGAAAGACGTGGCAATTATACCTTTCCATTTCAAAGAAATGGTACTCTCAAATTACCATTTATAAAATATTGCATGAACAAATATAAAGATCAAAGGCCTTGGAACCTGGGCTAGGGTGAAATCTTGGTTTTGCTACTTACTACCTGTGAGACCATGGCTAAGTCCTTTTACATATTTAACCCTGTTTCCTATTTGCTAAATGAGAGACTCCATAGCCTTGAAGGAACCATCTGGCTTTAGATCTATGATACTTTGAGAACCAAATAAACTTGGATGGTTTGAAACTTAGAAATCAAGGTACAAATAGCAGGTTTTCAATTGTCAATTTTCTTTGTGAATAATAAAACTGCTCATACATGGGGTATAATTAATGTCTACATTCTTATTCAAAAACCCTTCTGAATATTGTTTCTCTAAAAATAAATATTTGTTTAAAGAAAAAACCCCATCAATTATACTTTCCTTTCTATTGCAACAAATGAAGTCATTACTATTAGGACATTTTTTTCATCCATTGTTTCATTCTTTTTTTGTTTTTAAAAAACTAAACAATAACATGAATATTTCACATTTATTCTAACAGTTGTATATTTGTTCTCATCATTTCATGCTCTTCATCTTTTATTTTGCAAATCTTTTGACTTTTCATTTATATGCAGTTAGCTCTAGAATTTTAAGTTTAGGGTATTCCAAACAAGTTTAACCCTGGTATATTCTGACCCATATACGTCTGTTAACTCCAGCCTAACAATCCTGATTAAGACTTCTGGAACTTGGCACACATTCTGTGAGAAGCTCATGGCCAGTCTCTTCCTCTCTACTGTTTGACAGTAGTGTTAATCTGTTGACAAATCAATTTGTTCATTAAAATTCAGGAGGCTTACTTGATTTGCCAGCTCAATAAACTGTAACAAACACAGTTTAATGATTAAAATGGCAATTGTCTTTCTTTTGTCTAGGACAAGATTAGATCACTGGGTCTCATCTACTTGGGTCTTATTTTCAATAGGGTTACTTTTTGTTGTGAACAATGCTTAGTAAGAGGGAGACCTGCAGCTGTGTCTTTCTTAGGCAAAGCCTCAAACTTCTCATTTGAGACTGTTGTATTTGAAAGGCACACTATATGCCTGTAGTGTTCCTAAGCTTGTAGTTAACGTTGTTTTGTGTCTGTGCTGTTTTTGTTTTTTTTTAACCTTGTCTTATTCAAAAGTAATTTGCGACATTTTGAATCTTACCAGATTAAAATTTTAAAATGGAGTATCAAAACTAAGTTTTAATACCTTGATAATACTGAGAAGTAAAACTTATGTCCTGTTACTAACTAGAGTTATAGTATTCAGAGTTTTAAGAGATTCTAAGAGATTCTAATCCAACCCCTGAGGAGTTAGAAGGGTCACCAATGGCTATCTAGTCTACTTCTTGAAGAAACTGAGGCCGAGTGAGGTTAAGTGATTTGTCTGGGATCATATGATATTAAGCTTTGATTCTTAGAGAATAAGCTCTTAAATGCTTATTTCCTTCCTTCCTTCCTTCCTTCCTTCCTTCCTTCCTTCCTTCCTTCCTTCCCTCCTTTAATATGGAGCCAGGTTTTTTGCCCCCATGGCCAACATTATCTTAAAGATGAGAAAACTAAAGCTTGGTAGGATAATAAGCCTATAGATATAAGAGTTAGAAGGGTCTTAGGGTCCTATTTAGGACAAACCCCTCATTTTTCAGGTGAGGAAACTGAGGTAAATTCCTTGACACACCAGACTTCATTTTGTGGAAGCTTTGTATCTTCCCCAATATTTAGCCCATTGATCTGATTATAGTATGCAATTGGTGATAGAACAATATTCACCAAGGTTCTTGCCAAGTAGATCAGGTTAAAATTCATTCCTTAAAAGGCAAGGAAACTTTCTATAATACTTGACTGGCAGAGGAGGCTGAGGCTCAAGCCAAATGGGATATAGGCTTCTTGGCCACCTAAGAACAGGTGGAGTTAATCCATAGCAGAAAGTCACTACACCCTGTCTTACTTAACAAGAAGCCTTTCTTTATGGAAGCTGGGGATGGGGTGGGTTGGGGAGGGGAGGGCTGAGTCTATGCCAGCTAAGTTAAAAGCTGTATCCTTTTCATAATACAGCTAAATAAATTTCCTTTTGTTAACTGTCAAATGAACCATTGACTCTTATTTCTTTCCACTTTCAAACATGACCTTCCAGCCAGGCCAGATGTATTACACAACCTTAAAGATGTTGGTTATGCTTTATTCTATTGTACATTAACTCTGGGGGGCAGGGGGTTCTTCTGGAAAGCTGAAATTACATTGTACCTAACGGAATACTACTACAAAAATCAGCTGAATTCCCTAATCTGCCATCACCCCAACGATAATTTCTCATTAAAAGCATGTTGAACTCATGAATAGAAACAGTTTTTTTTCTTTCTTTCCAAAAGGAAAAGAACATATAGGAAATCACAGTTTCCTTTTTAAGCATGATACTTAATGTCTTCAACTAAATTGTATGACCGAAGCCAAGCGATAATGTCACAGCAGGTGGCTTGGCAAAGGTGCCTCTGATGAATCTTCACCTGGGAACATAGAAATTGATCTCCAGTCAGCACGAGTGGGGCTTGTAGGCAGACAATTTCCTGCTACTGTTTCTCTGTTGATTGCTTTCTGTTTACCTCTCTAATGTCAGATAAAGTAACATGAACCACTTGTAAGGTGGGGGAGAGAGGAAAAAAAGAGCAGTTTCTTGATGATTTTTTTGCAGGCCTTTTTCTGAAGTTGCTCAAATTTCCAACCAGTCCTCAAGTTGATCTTATCAATGCACTTTGATGAGGGAAATGCACTAAGTACTCTGACAACTACCTTTTCGACATTTCTGAATCCTTCCCGCTCATCGTTCTTACAGAGAAAAAAAAAATCCTCATCCCTGAGCAGATTATTTCTCACCTTGCTAGTGATATCCTCCTCCTCCTCCTCATTCAATTACCTAGGGCCTTTGCCTTTTCCCCCTTCAATCTCTTCAGCCTATAGGTACCAAAAGGATTTCCCTCTTTTAATGCTCAGATCACATTCTACCTTTAATTCTAGACCTAATTCGGTGTTCTTGACATCATCTATAAGACTCAGAGTTGCTCTGATCAGGCCAGTTTCTCCCCCCTAGATCTGTTATTCACTTCAGTCTACTTACTCCAGGTACTCGTTTGGAAAGGAGTATGTTTTAATTTCTCTATTTGTTTCTTTTTTTGGCTCTAACCTCCAGTGATAGCTCTATGCTACAGACAATCTTTTCCTTTTCTTGGAGGAAAAAAACAAAACAAAACAAAAATAACTCATGTATTTTCTAACCTGGGGTGCACAAGGATTGTCATTATTATTTTATCTTTTTTTTAAACCCTTACCTTCTGTCTTGGCTCCAAGGCAGAAGAGTGGTAACGGTAGGCAACAGGGGGTCGAGTGACTTGCCCAGGGTCACACAGATAGGAAGTGTCTGTGGCCAGATTTAAACCTAGGACCTCCCATCTCCAGGCTTGGTTTTCAATCCACTAAACTACCCAGCTGCTCCATCATTATTATTTTATATCTCCTTGTGATGTAGAGGCAGAGTGGTATAGTAATTAGTCAGACAATACATTATTTATTAAGCACCCACAAAGTGCAAGGTACTGGGGTAAGCTCTGCAGATACAAAATGAGGCAAAAGGTACTTTCTGTCCTCATGGAGCTCACAACCAATTTTTAAAAAGGATATATCTCCATGTCTTCATACAGTTGATTGATTGTTGTCCTTCATATACTCAAATAGAACCAAAATAACATCACTAAGTTTGGGTTAATGTACAAGGTATCTGACTATGGCGGATCAGACTCATGTAAGCTTAGAAGGCTCTACCACTGGTCAGGCACAAATAACTGGTTATGAACATCTGAGATGGAAATATCTCTACATTTGTACATCTTTTTTAGCTACTACAATTTTGCTTTGTTCAATGAGTACAGTGCCTTCTTTGATGTGGGTGTGATATGCAGGACAATCCAGTGCCAGTGTCTCACAATTGATACTAAAGTTCTTCAGAGAGACCTTTAGACTTCTTTATCCATTATACTCCAATAACTTTCTTACTCCAGAATAGCACTCTACCTCTGTTGCCCCTTACTCTAATTGGTCAATAATCCCTGAAGGGAATTTCATTTTAAGAAAAATGGCTAAGTAAACCGTTTACTTCTTCATTCCTTGTTGGACTCTATTGCTGACTCTATGGATTTATTTCTACACCAGGACCCAGCAGCATTTTCCAACTCCTTTCTCCTGTTTTTTTTTTTGTTTTTGTTTTTTGCTTTTTGTTTACCTTCTGTTTTAGTATCAATTCAAAGAGAGAAGAGCAACAAGATTGGGATTAAGTGATTTGCCCAGGGTCACATAGCTAGGAAATATAAGAAGTCAGAGTTGAACCCAGGTTCTTTCTGATTCCAGGCTCTTTATCCACTGTGCTATCTAGTTGCTCCTTTCCCCTGCTTTTGAGCTTCCATTTATGTGTTACCTTTCCCTATTAGATTATGAGTTCCTTGAGAGCAGACTCTTTTGTTTTTGTTTTATATGTATTCCCAGCATTTAGCACAATGCTTGTCATGAAGAAAGTACAAAATAAATCCTTGGTGACTTTTAAAAGAATGTAGCTAAGCCTAAATAACGATTAATGGTTTATCTAGTAGAGGTGAGGTGCTTGGGGGTTTCTTAAATGTTCTGCACTACTGAACAGATCTCACTTAAGTTGTTGGCTGGTGTTCAAAAATAGTTACTCATTCAACACACCTCAAATCCCCAACAAATATTAAATATCTTTATAGCTAGATTATACATTTTACTCTCTAAATATCAGTTTTTCAGTTTAAAAGAGAAGGGATGTACTTGACCATAATCAAATAGATGGATATTGTTCTCTATTTTCATATTATCTCAAAGATCATTGTGTACTGGATAATAAATGCTTATTGATTGATCCATTGAAAAGGATAAAGGTTGACTACCTATAAAAGAAGGTGAAAGAAGGATCTTGCCTAAAACATAGGTTCTTAACTTGGGGTCCAAGAACCTTTTCATCCATCAATGCATTTTTTAGTTAGTGCGCTCTCTCTCTCTCTCTCTCTCTCTCTCTCTCTCTCTCTCTCTCTCCATAAATACCACATTTATTGTATAGGTAGCAATATAGTGCCAAGAACAGATTGAAAGAGAACCCTGTCAACCAGATGAGTCACAACATCATTTATAGAAATTTTCCATTAAGGAAAAAAACATCTATGCAGGAGTTCTTCATGAACAAGCCAGTTTTAAAAAATGTAGATATAGATATAGATAGCTATAGATAGATAGATTTGTTTGGTTATTTATATGTCAAATTTGAGAGTGAAGCTATTTTTCAAATGATATGTTTATTTATGAATATGAATAGAGGTGATTAAATTTAAAGGTTATGCTAAGTGAGCTCTAATTTAACAGAAGTAAAATGATATAAGATTTTAATAAGATAGCTCAACATTTTACAGAAAGGCCCCAATAGAACCTGCATATTTTTTCTTTAATAGCTTCATTAAATAGACCTATATATATATACATATTCTATCTATCTTTTTCTATATCCTTTTTACTGTCTTTTATCTATCCTCTATGTATGTATACATGTAGGTATGCATCTATGATCTCTCTGTCTTCACCTTTGACTCCTATGTTTATAGAGAGGAAGAATACAAGAAATGTAGGATAGAAAATGTTTTTGTAAGGTCAAAAGAATTATTAAAACTGTATCCCTTTTGGCCTAGCAATACCACTATTAGGTTTATTTTCTAAGGTGATCAGGAGAAAATATTCTAAAGTTCTAGAATTTTTATAGCAATTCTCTTTGTGATGTCAAAGAACTAGTGACTGCAGCAATGTCCTTTATTTAGTTAATGGCTAACAAGTCATGGCGTATGATTGTGATGGAATACTACTGTGCTGTAAGACGTGATGAGTAATTTAATTTTAGAAAAATATGGAAAGATCTCCATGAAATTATGAAGACTAAAATGAGTAGAACCAAGAGAACATTATATACAGCAACAGAAATATTATTTGAAGAATGACTTGTATATAATGCCTTCTCTAATACTGAGAGGGGAGGGAGTGTGGAAGAAATCTGAGAATTTTAT
Organism: Gracilinanus agilis; assembly: GCF_016433145.1. NCBI lineage: Eukaryota > Metazoa > Chordata > Mammalia > Didelphimorphia > Didelphidae > Gracilinanus > Gracilinanus agilis. The sequence continues at coordinate 516,673,591 of NC_058131.1, forward strand.
TGTAACATATTAATAAGTTAAAAAAATAAAATGAGACTACTATCATCAGTTAGTGTATTCTATTAAATAGATATCTACCAAAGGAAGGGAAAAAAGTTTCCTTTTTCAGCGCAATACAATAAAATGTTCATGTCCTTATACTTTTCCTTTCCTTTTCTATTTTTTCCACCAACCACACACAGATGCACATATAGAGGGGAAAAAAAAATCAAACCCCAATAATGTATATACGTTTCTGTAACAGAAAAAACATTTATATAATTATATAATCTACTTTCAATTATTTAATAGTATAATAGCCCTTCTGTAGTTATCCACATTTGGTTCTAGTCCTCTGGACAAGCCATTAACTCATTGTACATGCTATGTAGGATAGACATACTAAGAAGGATAAGTAATTGGTAAGGGTGGCTCATATAAGGATGTCTGGGAGCACTTATTGCAAATGAAATATTATATTTGTAATGTCATGATTTGCACTAACAAATCTGCTTGATTTTTTTTTAACTTGCTCTAGACTTTGGCTTGGCAGTCTAGAGTTTCCTAAATTAACTCTTAGTATCACTCTATTGGCAGGTATAAACTCAGAAGTGAGGTTACATGTTTTATAGTGAGTTTGTCTTTGCATTATCTGGTATGATGTGCTGGAAATATCAGATATATCCACATTAGTGTAACTAATTATAAATACAAAATCCATCATGCAAATAACTATAGGTTTAAAAATTGTCTCATATTCCCCTATAAGCTTTCATTCATATGAATATTCATTCCTCCCTTTTTTGTTTAAAATTCTCCCTTTTCCATATTTACAAATTCTATCCATCCTTCAAGGTCCAGCTCAAGCTGAGCCCCCTTCTTAAATACATCCAAAGTGCAAGGCTAACCATTTTCCAATGCTGCTGGTAGGGCAGGATTCCTAAAAGTCAGGTCCTACTCTTCTCTCCATATGCCAAGAAAAATTTACAAGTGAAGACCTTCCTCCTTTCCCTCATGCCTGCCAGGAAAAATGTCTGACTACCTTCTGGGATTTTTGGAGTAGAGGTTTAATCATTTTAAACATTAAAGGTGTTTAAAAATTTTCCTGACAAGATTAGATCACAAGGATGTTCTACATTTCAATCTCCTTTTTCTTACCTCATGTAGTATTAAAGGATATTTAACATTCTACATTTACTATATTGGTCTAAATATTTGACAAGTATTTGAGAGTAAACTACAGTTGTCTTATAATTGATACCTTCCATCTGGATCTATGGCATTTGAATGCTTTTTTAATATTATTTATAGGATATAGATGATGTTGCTAATGGTAACCCCAAAGCACTGGTAATGGTCACTTATGATGTTTAGTAGTTGTAATAGTAACATGATCTTAGGTTACTATTGACAGTTTATATTCAAGCACTTTTCACCATTTCCACAGCATTACTTTTAATGATACTCTATAGATGGGGGTGGGTTAGAGTGGGGGTGGGTGGGAAGAGTATCTCTCTGAGCTAGTTCAGCTTTAACCTTCTGAAGCAGTGAAAAGTAATCCAAACAAAATTGTTAGATATGAATATGATCCATTGACTAAAGGATTTTTCTTTTCCCATTAAATAAAGCATTTGTAATGACACCCCAAAAGGCAAAATGAGCTTGCAATAAATAGTCACAGTAATGCTTGCATAACTTAGTAAAAATATATTGTTTAGGGATTTCTGGAGAATAGGAAATGGTACTACTGGAGAAAACATGCCAAGTTATGAACCATTCTCAGGGCTGCAAAACAGTAGGAATAGTTTCAGGAAGGTTTTGACAATGGGAATTTCTGACACAAATCACAATGTTTTTTCCTTTTTTTGAGAAATATAAATTTAGACTAAATTTTCATGAATATGAACCATTTTATGGATGGACATTGTCTATATATTGAAAAATGATAGAGTCTGGTATCTTCTGTTTATATTTTGAAAAATGTCAGTCTTATATCTTCTTGGGGTTTAAATTGAAAATTAGGGAACCACATAGGGGATATTTAAGGATATCACTCTATTAAATCTTTATTTACATCTGAAGCTGCCCTGAAGTTAATCAGAAAACTTTTATTTTAACCCTCCCAGTTGAAAAAAATTTCCAAAGAATAGCAATATATTGTGTGATTTTATTTTGGGGCAGAAAGTGGAAAGAAAATTTGTGAATTCATTTGTGTAGGGAACTATTAAAGGAAGTCCCTCTATCAATGCAGGTAAAGAACTCACTGAAAACATATATTCTTTGCTGGATACACTGAAATGCTAAATGACTTATCCATGGTTATACAGCTAAGGCAGGACATGAACCTATCACAATATGCACTGCCACATTATCTCCCATATGTATACAAAATATACATTTAAAATCTTACTAATAAAATTCTTGTTATGCCCTGGATCTATCAGATAATGATGTATAGTAAACATCAGTCAACACACACACACAGAGTAATTCTTGGATATATACAGGGATATATGGAGATTTGGATAAATGGGGATTTTGTACTATTCTTATATATTTATATAGACACATACACATATATCATATATATTTATATAGATATTTACATATATCACAAGAATTATAAAATTATATAATTTATGTATATGCATATGTATGCATATACGCATATACAATTTTATAATTCTTACATGTATTTGCATGTATATAAACATGTAACTATATACACATATGCACAATTTATAGTTCTTAGATATATATTTGTATGTCTATACACACGTCTTCCTCTATCTATATAAATAAAATTTACCCAAGAATTACAATTTGTATACTTGTGTGTGTGTGTGTGTGTGTGTGTGTGTGTGTGTGTGTGTGTATGTATATATAGGGTTTAATTTATATACTAAACACAGACAGGTAAAAGAATTGCAAAATTGTTTAAAAAATATCTATAATCTCAAAAACCAAGTGCCTCCCTTTAAACACCATTTCCAATCACACATACACAAAAAATTATCCTCATCAAAATGAGAATCTATTTAGTTGCTCTCTTGTTGTCACAGTACCATATAGCCTATATAGAAACAAATTAAGTTTACAAAGAGATTCCTAATTACTACTGTGTGATGACTCCGCAGAAGTAGCAAGCACAAGTATCCAGGCCAGACATAAGAAGAATGTTCTAATAGTTTCATCATCAATGAGTTTAAATTTTTCACATTAAAGTGAAAATGTTTTTAACACCCTAATAACTATTTAGTCAGATGTTTTATCCTTTTTTTATACTTTCAGAATATCCGGGGGTTCCCATAATGCAATATAATTGGTCTGCCCCATAGTGAGTCTTTGTGATATGAGCAGATTCTAGTTAAAACAGATGTTACCTTCAGGAGAGATTTCCTTCCAGGGATTAGGTGGATACATGAAAGCTGCATTTTGGATTTGGTCGTGTATATCTTCATCTTCATTAAATGGAAATGTGCCACTGAGGCTTACGTAGATGATGACTCCAACAGACCACATGTCTAAAGAACGATTATAGCCTTTGTTCCTAAGAACTTCTGGAGCGAGGTAAGCTGGTGTGCCCACCACTGACCTCCTGAAGGACTTCTCTCCAATAATTCGAGCAAAACCAAAGTCACAAAGTTTCACCTGTGTGTAATTAAAATATGAAATACAATTAAATGCACAGATGTCATCATTCTATTCCCTGAATTTTTTATGTGTGTATTATTCAAAGCCAAGCCTGGAAAACTCTTCACATATATTATTGTTAATGTGTTAATTTGTTTTCATAGTACATAGAAAGTTTATTCTTCTCCCTCCATACTATTTTAATTAGTGATCTCATCAGTTTCCATGATTAAATTATCATCCTTTAGGATAAAAATTCTCACATTTATTTATCTCCAAACCTAACCTCTCTCTCCTGACCTTTAGTTTCATATCTTCCACTACCTGTTAAGCATTTCCAACTCAATGTCCTATTAGAAGTGGTCACATCTCCAACTCATTAACTATAAAGCCAGTCAAATAAGCATATCTTAAGTGTCTATTTTCTGTAGCTTCTACTAAAGAACAACTAGATATTTTAAACTTAACATGTCCCAAAATAAACTTATTAACTTCCCCTAAGAGAACTCCCCTCTTGCAAACATTTCTATTACTGACAAAGGCACCACCATCCTCACCACAATCCTCCCAAACACCCCAGTTTACAATCTGGGTGTTATCCTCAACTCCTTGCTTCCTTTGCCCCATAACCAATATGTTTTTTCAAGTCCTATACATCTTACTTCTGAAACTTCTATCTTTCATGTCCACTTTTCTCCTCTGACACTGACAATACCCTGGTGAAAGAGCTCATTATTGCGTGCCTGGATTATATTGCAATAGCCTGCTGTTGGTTTCCCAAGTTTCTCCCCACTCCAGTTCATCTTCTACTCAGCTGTCAAAACTAATCTTCCTAAACACAGGTCTAATCATGTCAACCTATATTTGAAAAAGGCCAGTGGCTCCTTATTATCTCCATGATTAAATATAAAATGTTTTGTGTGGCATTCCAAGGTTTTCATAATTTGACCCTTTCCTTTCTTTTTAGTTTTCTTATGCCTTTACTTTCTCCATGCACTCTAGGATGTGCAATGACACTGTCCTCTTTGTCGTTCATCACACAACACTATCTCTGAACTCTGGTCATTTTCATTGACTAAAACCCAAGCCTAGAGTTCTCTCCTTCAGCTCCATCTCCTATTACCTTACCTGGCTTCTCTGGCTTCTTGCAAGCCCTAAATAAAATTGAATCTTTTGCAAGAAAACTTTCTTGATCTCTTTAATTCTAGTTTCTTTCCTTCTAGTTTATCTCCAATTTATTCTGTGGATATCTTCTTTTTACATAGTTATTTGCATGTTGTCTAACCTCTTAGACTGAACTTCTAGTGATTACAGAATAATTTTTGCTTTTCTTTGTAACCCCAGCACTTGGTCAAAGGCCTAGCAAATAAAGTACATGCTTATTGACTGGTTTTGTAATTAATGAGTTGAGATAACTAAGAATATGAGCTCATTTCTAAATATTCAAACATCTACATTCATTTCAGTCTAGCATTTTAATTATTGGTTGCTGCCAAAGTGATCTGAAAGTATAAGTCTGACCAGCCCAATCTCTTGCTGAAAGAGTTCAGCGGCTCCCCCATTGATTCTAAGAAAACATATAAAGTCCTTTATTTGGTATTTAGACATCTTTGTAATCTAGCTCTAGCTTAAACTCCAGGCCAATGACACTTAATCCTTTTTATATATTTAATGTTCCAGCCAAACAGGTCTTTTGGCTCTCATTGTGATGTATGTTCTGCTACTGTACTTTTGCATAGGTCTCTCCTTCCCCCATTGCTGGAATGCTCTCTCTTTACTCTTTACCTTCATCTCTTTTTTATTTTATTATTATTTTTAAAAACTTTTACCTTCTGTCTTAGGCAGAAGAGCGGAAATAGCTAGGCAATGGGGGTCAAGTGACTTGCCTAGGGTCACACAGCTAGGAAGTGTCTGGGGCCAGATTTGAACCCAGGACCTCCCATCTCTGGGCCTGGCTCTCAATGTACTGAAGCACCCAGCTGCCCCCTACCTTCATCTCTTGCAACCCTTTTAAGACTTAGTTCTAAGACCTTCCGGGTTTCTCCAACTGTACCCCCAAATAATTTTGAATTTATTTTATTTTTTACATTTATTATTAAGCCAGTTGCATCTACTCAGGAGAACTGAAATTCCTTGATGGCAGGTATCATCTCATTTATGTTTTTGTGTTCTTGGCACGCCTAGCACAATGTCTGGTACATAAGAGATGATAAATAGACTTATTGAATTGATTTGAATTAACACAGGACTGGTTGTTCTTTAGCAGAAACCACAGAATTAGAAATTACAGAAAGTCAAATAAGGTAAACAAAGGAGTGATGAATTGGCAGTGGTTATATTAAAGTAATGTAGTGCTGATGGTTTCAAATGCAGAAGGAATATCACAAATGTAATATTAATTAACGATCAAGAAATGTTTTAAGTGCCCAATATGTTTTGTTTTTTTTTCCCAATATGTTTTTGATGCTGAAATTAATAGGACAATTAATGGATGGAAATGTGGCTGAGAAAACTGCAATTAAGTAAATGGTTTGAGAAAGAGGTGACAAAACACATTATGAATGGTAGAGAGGGTCTGGTATTTTACCAAGAAGTATCTAATACTCACCTGTGGGAAAGGATCGGCCGATGCCAACAACACATTTTCTGGTTTCAGATCACAGTGAACAACATTTTTAAAATGAAGATGCCTCAAGGCAACAAGTATCTGTTAAGAAGAAAAACCAGTGTATAGTGTTTTTTTTTTTACACTAATGTAAATTATACTCTAAATGTTAAGCCAGTAATCAGATCACTATAGTAATCCACACCATGCAGACCTCTCTTCATACTCTGAAGAGTGCAATGTGATTTTAAAATTACGTATACCTATGCATGCATTAAATAATATGTGTATCTCATATATTATTTGTTTTGGAGTTGAAGGCAGAAAAATGTATTGTGGTGTTTTTCTGGTTACCAAGACTAGATAGTGGAAGTGGCATAAAATGTCATAGGAAAGTTCTGTTAACAGTTCAAACAGCAGACAGAAATACTCATTTCATCTTGAGAGAACTAAATTTTGCCTTTCCCACCTTTGACTTTTACTAGTTTCCAAAATATGTAACAGCAAACTACAGTAACTTCTAGATAGCATAGTTCAAGCTCCTTGATAATTTTATAATATCATAAAAATAATAAATCACTTCACATTTATGTTATAGTGTAGACTTTGGGGGAAGGGCCTGAAAAATAAGGCTAAAAAATATAAACATGGATAACATTTGATATTAAATATTATTTTTGTAGATCTCTAATTGATTCCTTACCTGGGTAATTAAAAACTTCGTTATGTGCTCTGGCAACCTGCCCTTTTCACTTGACAAGATCATCTCCAGCATGTCTCCATGGAGTTTTTCCATAACAACAAACACTCTTTCAGGCGTCTCAAACATACACTCCAAATTTACAACACCAGGGTGATGAAGGTTCTATTAAAGATAAATAAAGCACTTGAAGAAAATGAGTTTTTCTTTTTAATACTCTTTGGCAGACTCTCTGATTAAATAAAACTGTTCATACTTAAAGCTATGGAGGAATCTACAGCTAAGATTTCTTAGCTCTTCCAAATTCTACATATGCTGCATCATATTGTTTCAATTTTTATATCTCTATAAAAATATCTTTAGTTCTTCTGTCTGGACAATGGCATTCCCTTCCTTCATATAAGACCCACATTTTCCTTGTTGTTCAGTCATTTCAGTCATGTCTGACTTTTTATGAAAGAGGCTGGACTTGAACTTAAGGTCCCTCTGGCTTTGAAACCGTGCACTTCTCTATTCTGCCTCTTTACTAAGGTCATTTTACTATTTTTAATCTTTTTTGTTTGTTCATTAAGATTAAGCATTTTTTCCTTATCTCTTCCACTTCCTACATGGAAAAAATGCAAAACCTTCTCAACAAAAAATTGTAAAGTAAAGCATTTCCATGCTGTCCATGTCCAAGAAAAAATCTCATTCTGCCTATCAGTCCATCACTTCTTTTTCATAAGAGATTCTTCATCATAGATCTTCTGGAATTATAGTTGACAAATGCATTAATCAGAGTCTTCTAAGTTTTACAAATTATTCATTTTTGTAACACTGATATGAATTGTTCTGGTTCTGCTCACTTCACTCTGTATCAGTTCATCAGGTCTTCCAAGGTTTCTCTGAAACCATCTTTATCTTTCTTACAGTATAATAATATTCTACTACATTAATGTAGCAAAATATTTCTTCAAAATGTCATTCGCCAGTTCATGGCATCTCTTTATTTTCTGGTTCTTTGCTGCTACAAAATGAGCACAATCAATATATTTGTTGGTATAGGAGATTTTCTTCTTTCTTTTATTTCTCTTTGGGTGTTGTGGGTCAAAAGCAATTACAGTTTAGTAACTTTTGGAGCATAGTTCCAAGATACTTTCCAGAATGGCAATAGCAAAGCACAGCTCTACCAACTGAACATTAATGTACCTATTTTTCATAAATACACCCAACTTTTGTCACTTCCTATTTGTCAGCTTTGCTGAGCTAATAAATGTGAAGCGGAACATTGAAATTGCTTTAATTTTTATTTATTTAATTACTAGCATTTGGGAGATTTTTTTTTGGACGTCAGATATGACCTTATTTGGCACATAGCAAAATGCCTGGAAGACAGTAGGAGTTTGATCAACTCTCACTAAATTGAATTGGAATTTTCAGCAATTTTATCTGGGGATTACTATTATGAAACCACCACTTATATCTATCTGGGAAAATTCACCTGATTTTTTGCTTATTATGCATATATGACCTTTCTATCTGCTTGGCATTATGCAAAAAGAAGGTAAAGGCAAAAATGAAAAAAATTACTGGCCTTAAGAAGCTTCCAATGGGGGAAGCAAACAACACACACAAAAAATACATGATCCTTTCCAGCCCAAAGTGGCCAACTTAATGTTCACCATATAGATCATTTCATCCTCTGCTTCCATGCCTTTTCAGAAATTGATCACATACACTAATGCATTTTTGGTGGAGTTTTAAATTGATTCAACTATTTTGGAGCGTAATTGGGAACTATGCCTAAAGGGCTATAAAATTGTGCATATACACTTCGATTTCTGTAATATCAATACTGCATCTGTATCCCAAAGACATCATAAAAAGGGGAAAGGATCTACCTATACAAAAATATGTATAGCTATTCTTTTTGTGTTGGCAAAGAATTGGAAACTGAGGAGATATCGATCAACTGGGGAATGGCTGAAGAAATTGTGGTATATTTTGGGATGAAATACTATTGTGTTATAAGAAACAACAAGCAGGACAATTTCAGAAAGGCCTATATGAACTTATGAAGAGCAAAATAAACAGAATCGGAAGAACACTGTACACAGTAACAGAAATATTGTATGGTGAAAAACTTAGCTATTTTCAACACTATCACGATCCACGACAATTCTGAAGGACTTAAAAGAATGCTATCCACCTCCAGAGAAAGAACTGTTGGGAGTTAGATGCAGATCAAAACATACTATTTTTCATACTTTTATTTACAGTTTTAACTTGGGAATTTGGTTTTATTTGATGATTCTCTTATAACAATGACCAATAAGGAAATATGTTTTGCATGATAATATATGTATAACCCGGAACAAACTGTTTATCATCTCTGAGAAGGGAGGGAAGGGAGGAAGAGAGACAGTTTGGATCTTATGATTTCAGAAAACATATTGAAATTTATTGTTACATGTAACTGGGAAAATAACATTTTGGAATAAAGAAAAAAATCTGACCCCATGCCCAGTATGTCCTTCTTCGTTTTCATGCTTTACCTTCTATGTTCAGTTGTTCGGAATTGTGTCTGATTCTTCATATGCCATTTGGGTTCCTTTGGCAGCTCATTTGACAGATAGGAAACTAAGGCAAATAGGGTTTAAATGACTTTTCCAAGGCCACACAGATAATATGTGTCAAGTCAGATTTAAATTCAAGAAGATGAGTCCTTCCTGGCTCCAGACCCTGCACTCTACTCACTGTACCACCTAGCGGCCTTGACATGTCATAGGAGCCTTCAAAGCTTTGCTAAAGCACTATTCTCAAAGAGGTTTTGAATGTTTCCTCCAGTTATTAACACCCAACACCCCCAACTATTTTGTAATTAGTTAATATATATTACATATTATTTATCTCTCTTTGTATTGTATCTTCCCAGGAGATTATAAGCTCTTTTAGAGCAGGTAATGACTCTTTTAATTTTATATCCTAAGTGCCTAACCCATAGCTGGCATTTAATAATGTTTTGCTGAACTGGAGAGAAAATTTCAAAATAAAAAAATACAAAGTAATTTTGGGGAGAAAGAGTTAAGTTCTCCATGAGAATAAAAGTTTTCATATAGAAAGTGGCTCCTAAGTTGTTAAAAAGATTTTTTTGAGTCCTTTAGACACAAGAAAATTTTAGTCTATATCAGTAATGGGTAAACTACAGCCTGCCCAAGGGCCAGATGCAGCCCCCTGAAATGTCCTATCTGGCCCAGTGACATTATTCTTAATCTGACGAATACAATGAGTAGGATACAATACAATTAAACTTTGAAAGAGTTGCCTTAGAAACAGACTGACAGATGAGCATTTCTTTTCCTTTGGCCCCCTCTTTAAAAAGTTTGCCCATCACTGGCCTAGATAGTTAAAGATAAATGGCAAATGATAATCTACATACTTGGGTTTTATAGGTTGCAAACAATGAATGACCTATGACTAGCACCTAATCTAATATGCCTTTGTATTTAATGCCAAATGATATGACCCTCATAACTGGTGAGGTTGGCCTGTGAGTCTTGTCAGATCTGTAAATTGACTCTCATTTAAAAAATAAAAGCTTTATTTAGTGCTAACTTTGTGAAAAATATTGTACTATGTACTAGAGATCCAAAGAAGAGAAATTATTTTGGGGGCCTCAGGAAGTTTTGAATAGAAAGTGGGGAATGAGTAGGTTCAAGTATTTTATGAAAGACTGGAAAGGGTAAAAGAGAGGTGCACAATGTCATAATATATGTGAGGAAAGATCCCTTTTCATCTAGAACAGTGATTCTCAAAGTGGGCGCTAACCGCCCCCTGGTGGGTGCTGCAGCGATCCAGGGAGGGCAGTGTTGGCCATAGGTGCATTTATCTTTTCTATTAACTGCTATTAAAATTTAAAAAATTAATTTCCAGGGGGCTAAGTAATATTTTTTTTCTGGAAAGGGGGTGGGTAGGCCAAAACAATTTGGGAACCACTGATCTATAAGATCAAGGGAGATTTTGTAGAGTTTACATATGAAGTGAGCCTTTAAAGAACAGAAAGGCTTAAATAGGTAGAAGAGGTATGCCAGAAGGGAAATTAGTAGTCTGGACGGAATGAAGTCAAGTAAAGAATCAGCAATTGTGTCAGTTCCACGAGAAAGGATAAAGTGCTGGGTCTGGAATCTGGAAGACTTAGGTTCAAATCCCAGTCTCAGATACTTACACCCTGTGGTTTATAATTTTTTCATCTGTAAAATGAACTGGAGTAGTAAATGGAAAACCACTCCACTATCTCAATTAAGAAAATGCCAAATGGGCTCCTAAAGAGTTAGACAGGACTGAAATGACTAAACAACCACAAAGAAATTCCAAACTCAAGGATTGTGTGTGTGTTTATTATACATATTATACATTTATACACGCAAATTTAGATTCCCTATATATACTTCCATGCTACAAGAATCTATAATTTCAAATGGGTGATGGCTCCCTCCACCAGTGTGGATCATAAATCCTCTCATGCCATAGTAATTGGTTTTCTTGAACTGTTGTGATCTATGTAGAAATCAAGACTTAGGACATTAGAGGCCTTTCACCTGTTGAACTAAGAATATTTTTAGTCTCTTGGAAAATGCTTTTTGTTTGTTTTTAATCTGTCCTCGACATGGTAACACCCATATCTATAAAATCCATTTAATGTTGAAGGAATGTAACTATGATATTTTCTGTGTTGTACTCATATAAAATAGACCATTAAAAATAAGATATTCTGACAATTCCCTTATGTTTTGGACAAAGCTACTAGAGTGAGTCCTATTTGTTTTTGAGCTCCTGGTTCTATTGTGCCTAAATAGACATAAATGTCCAATTCAATTTTTGCATTTGAAAGAGACAAAGGAAAGAAAATAAAGATCAAATGTATCCAATTCCTCATTTATTATGATTTTGTTGTTACACTACTGAAAAGAAATATGCCCTTTGGCAGCCTGGAGATTGTGGCATTTGAAGATGGTAGTAGAGGTGAAGGTAAGAACAAGCTGGGAAACAACACAAAAAAACACCACCGCATTTCTTTTTTTCTCTTTGTGTAACTCTAAAAAAAATCTTTTAAAATTCTGAGAATAGCTCCAGGGGGAGGGGGGGGAGGGGAACCTGGACTTAACTGGCTAATATGACAAGTTCATAATGTGAATTTTCCATTCTAATTAATATGATTGCTTTCCAAATGGAATCACTTAATGGCTTAAATGTTTTTTCAACAACTTCCAGACTAACCAATTTACTTAAGGGAAAGAAAGAAGGCCATTGGCCTCAACACCTGAAGTGGAATATAGTGTAGAGAATATGTTTACTAACACATCAACTGTTGCCCAGAAATTCAAAGACCCATTTTCATGGCAAAACAAATGCCATCAGTGTATGGGACTCTGACCATCTGCTTGTTACATTTAAGTAATCTGGTTTTCAGGAAATGTAAGATTTGGACCAGCACAGGAAAAAGTAGTGTGTCATTCACACAACAGATTGATGGCATATCCATGAGGTGAATATAAGTTATTTGTTTGAAAGTCTTGGAGTAAATAATCACTTGAATATCATAAAAATTGATTTTTCTTATTTGAGTTACATAGAAAATGTAAATATAATAGATGAATAAATTTATTTTATAAAGCATTTTATTTTTTGAGGGAAGAACAAGAAAGGAATGAAACAGGAAAAAAGAAAATTTAAATAAATTTATTTTTAGCTAATGGATTATGTGAGTTTTATTTTTGTTGGATTCATGTTAAACTAAATCTCATATATCTTTAAACTTCCCAGGTTCTAATAGTTTACATTTCTGTAGTTTTTGGAATCAAGAAATTATCCCACAGACTCTGATTCTGTTCTAAATTAAACAAAGTTTTTCTGAGGTTCATATTTTCCCTCTAACCCTTAGAATGGCATCCATGCACATAAAAGAAGGAGAAGAAAACCAGATGTATTTTGTCTTTTTATTTCATTAAGAACAACATGGTTTAATTAATTAATAAACATTTATTAAGTGACTAGTAAATGCTAAACACTGTGCTAAGCTTTGGGGATACAAAAGAAGCAAAAGACAGTCCTTTTCCTTCAAGGAACAATTGGGGAGAAAACACGCAAATAAATACCTGCAAAGTAAGCTATATACAAACTGAATAGGAAATATTTAAAAGAAAGAAAGGACTAGAATTAAGAAGGTTTGGGAATGGCTTCTTATAGTAGATGGAATTTTATTTAGGACATAAGGAAAGCCAGGAAAGTCAGTAAGTGGAATTGATGAGGTGGAACATTTCAGGCATGGGGGACATGAAATTCTAAAAGCCAATGGATGGAGTGTCTTATTCAGGGAGCCATCAGGAAGTCAGTGTTACTGGACTGAGAAGTACTAGGTGTCTTTGATGGGTGCAGGGGTACAAGGAGAGAGGTAAACGGGCATAATATAATGTGTGAGGAGACTGGGAAGGTAGTACTGGCTAGGTTATGAAGGACTTCAAGTGCCAAACATGGCATTTTGTATTTGAACCTGGAAGTGATAGAGAACCACTGGAATTCTTTGAGTAGGGGGAGTGATATCAGACCTGTTTTAGGAAAAATCACTTTGATGGCTGAATAGGATGGATTTGAGTGGGGGAGAGATGAGAGGGGGCAGACCTGCCAACAGGCTATTGTAACAGTTCAGGCATGAGGTGATCAGTGCCTAATTTAAAGTGATGAGAAGGCAGTATACATGAGAGATGGTGAAAAAGACAATCCTTGGCAATAGATTTTATTGGGGTGGGGGGGAGCTGGGTTTGGGCAAGAGATAGTGAGAAATTGAGGATAACTCCTTAGTTACAAGGCTGAGGGAATAGGAATTTGAGGCTAATGGAGTTATTCCTCTGCAATAATAGGAAGGTAGAAATGGGGAAAGTTTAGGAGAAATATAATGAATTCTGTTTTGGATATTTTTAGTTTAAGGTATCTGGTAGTTATCCAGTTTAAGACAAGACTGAAAGGCAGCTGGAGAGATGGAAGGGCTAAAGGGCAGGATAAGTAGATTTGGAAATCATCAGCATAGAGACTGTAATTAAATCCCTAAAAGCTGATGAGATCGCCAAGAGAAGTGTTATAGTGGGAGAAGACAGTGGGCCTAGCACAAAACACTGAGAGATACTTATGTAAGGGCAGAAGATTGTGAGCTGGAAGAGGATGCAGGAAAGGAGAGAGAAGAGGAATAGTCACAGAAGTAAGAAGAGAAATAGGAAAGAGTAGTAACTGAAAAACCTAGAAAGAAGAGAACATTAAGGAGGTGAGGGGAATCAAGTGTCAAAAGTTTGCAGAGAGGTCTAGGAGAATGGGGATTGAGAAAAGATGACTGGATTTTTACAAATAAGAGATCACTGACAATTTTAGAACATTGGTAGTTTCAGTGGGAGGAAAACATCAGAAACTTCATTGCAAGGATTAAGAATAGAATGATACTGAGAGAAAATAAAGAATGCTATTGGTGCTTACTAAATGCTTGTTGATTGATTTCTGATTTTCCTACTATTTAAACATAAGCCAACGGGCTGATTTTTAGATTTTCCTATTATTTAAACATAAGTCAATGAGCTAGATATGTATATCACATCTAGTCCACATTTCCACAAATTATATATGCAATTTGTAGAAATAGTTTATAAAGGAAAAGTAGAGATAATAATAATGACATTGACATAGTGCTAGGTTTGCAAAACACTATATATGTATATATATATATATTTACTATTATTTTAGTTTTCTGTTTTTTTATTGAACCTCACAACCAATGATGTGTGAGGTGTCGGAAGTATTATTCCTCATTTTACAAATAAGTAGATAGATTAGATAACTTGTCTGTGACTAACAGATAAGAAGGCAGGATTTGAACCTCATTTTTCTTGGCTCTAGGTACAGTATATGACAATATTGTGGCTGTTTCATATGGTATATAATTTTCTTTACAATTGAGATGAAAATATCTAGCATAGTGCCCTACATAGAACAGGTAACAAATAACCTTAGATTCTGAAACATTTAAAATATGATGCATCTTTATATTTTTAATAACAGTGAGATTCTTTTTTTGGTTTCTTTTTTATTTGCTTTTTACTTTTGATAAGTAAAGGAGATGAAAATAAGGGTGCTTGTTTATTTTTTCAGGTTTAAGGAGTTCAAAAGTATGAAATTTATGTCAGTGTTGTAAAGAAATCATGCCATCCCTAAACTGATGTCCCTTCTTTATCTAGATAATCACAACATGGCAACCTCATGGATATCATGTCCCAAAGAAAACAGTTGACCTGAATTCCAAGGCTTTTATGGGAAGGACAAAGGAAGTAGCAAATATAAGAGGTCTAACAAGAGATGCCAGCATGAGTATGAATTCTCACTGTTAAAAAATCAATTTGTGCAAGTCCTCAGACTGTGGCAAGAACTGTTGTCTGTGTCCCAGACATTGTCTCATTTCAGTTTTATGTTGTGGCTATTGATTCAGTGAAGATGGAAGTATATCTGACTTTTAAGTAAATCTAGCTATTGTGAAAGTGCTCAGAAGAATCATGCTGATCTAGGTAGAGGATTCGCGGTGATTATTGTTTATCTCTAAGTTAGACAGAGATACCATATAACCAGCAGGATCAGATCAAGTTGGGGGGAAATGAGGACACATGCCAATCAAAGGAAGAGAAAGTGAAGGGTGAGATAAAACAGCAACTGCTAGATGAATCAACCTCCTCACTGATCCCTGCATGTAAAAAGATGTCTGGGTATGCCATATTTTATTTGTCTTTCAGCAATTTCATTGTGTTTGTACTAAGCCATCATAAAGAATTTAAAATTCTTTTACTTAAAGGGAGTTCCTAATTAGATGTGGTCACAAGTCCATGTGAAAATCTATTTAGAGGGAAAATTTCAAAAGGAGTGGGAGAAGAGGTTAAACTCTATACCTCTATCATGATCCTAAAAGCTGGTCTCCAAGTTCCTTATCTCTTTCTTACAAGTACCTTTGGAAAAGCTATGAGTAGAGGAAAAGCATATATAAGCCATTTATGCCATACTATTCTCCTTTTAAGAGCACGGATAATGAAAATGAATTCAAATGGTGAAGGAACAATCTTTTGTCATCCTTCTTAATCCAGGAAGTTACATTGAGGATGGAATGTTATGAGACTTCAGATTACAGGTTATGGTTTAACGCTATTTCCATTTCTCCTTTTGTACTATTTTCAAGGTCTTTGCCAAGAAAAACCCAAAATGGGTCAGGACAATTCAGACAAGACTGACTAACAACTCAAAAATTTGAATCTTATTTTTCATGTAGGAACAAAGAAATTTCTTAAAATAGAAAAAACATAATGGTGGAAACCAGAGGACCTGAATTCAAAACCCAGTCACATTTTTGCAGGCCATTGTGTAATTGATCTCTGAGTCTGTCTTTCCTCATTTGTCATGTGGGGACAATAGTTGTGTTACTTAACTCAAAAGTTGTTTGGAAGGAAAATGCTCTATAAATCTCTATAGAAAGATATAAACATGAACTATTTTTCTTATTTATTTTTATCATATTACTGTTAGAATTTAATTCAAAAAATGGGGAAAAATTAATACAGAGAAAAATTTAAGAGAATAAATATCTACCAATAATATATGTTTGGCATATGTTGCAAATTTTTCTTGTTGTTCTTTATGACCCTTTCCCAAATTATCTATAGGAAGATGCAGATAGTATATTCCTAATAATATCTAATAATACCATTTTATTAATGGAAGATGGGCCTAAGAAAGAAAAACCAAGCTTGTGTCCCTTGCATGTTTGCTTTGCAAAGAATCAATTTCTGATGCTAAGAGCCAGGGCTTAAGCATGTGAGAGAAATCGGGCTCAGATTTCTAGACACAGAATGAATCTAAACTATATTCACGAATATCCAGGCACATACATATTCATATTCATACATATGCCTCCTCTCAGTCATCCTCCCCACCATTTCTTCTGGGAATGCCTCATCCCAGTTTTAAATTCCAAGGCTGCTGCAGACTATCAATCTTTCCCTTAAACAGCAGGTAGCAGCAGATGTTTATATAGGAAATAACACTTGCCCAGGCGCTCTCATGCTGTTTCCTGTTTTTTTTTTTTTAAAACCAGGTGGAAGGCAGTGTGAAAATAATCTCTCATGTGCTACTTCCTACCCACCCAGAACCAGGAAGCTCTGTTTAAGCTACAGGGGCAAGTGGGAAATTTTAAAAAATAAATAATTTCAAAGCATCACCAGAGGCTATTAAAGTCATTTTCACTTGCTATATAATGGTTGAGGCTGGCCTTCAGTTAATTATCAGTGCTGCTTTTTACCTCTTATTTCCAATCATTTTCAATGTTCTAAGCTACATTTTGAATTTCCTGTTTGGTCAAAATAAAAGCAAACAACAAACTCTATTTAGTAATAGAATTTTATGTTAAGTGATGGGAGTATAGCTAAGATCTTATAGTTGTTCAATCGTTTTTCAGTCAGACTCTTCATCACCCCATTTGGGGTTTTCTTGATAAGGAAATTGGAACAATTTGCCATTTCCTTCTTTAGCTCATTTAAAAAATAAAGAATCTGAGGTAAACAGGGTGAAGTGACTTGCCCAGGATCACATAGCTATCTAGTAGTGTCTGAGGTTAGATTTGAACTCAGGAGGATAAATATTCCTAATTCCAGTGTGGGAACTCATTCATGGCCACTCTATCCTTCATTGGACCAGAATGCAAGCAAGATAGCCACAGAGTATGGAGATGAGATAAGGAAATTTATCTTTTTTCTTAAATCAGATACATGGGGGACCATGGATATGGAATATAATATTGCTTTAACTGGCAGACACAGATGATCTGTTGGTTGATTGGGCTGAATTATTTTTTAAGGAAACTTTCATTGAGTAGGAGAAGAAAGGGGGATCATATTCTAAATTGAATGTATTATAAAATGAAACGACAAATGTAACAGTATTATATTTTTAAAAAAGATCACAAAGGGCAAGTCTTTCAACAAATTCAAAACTCCAACCAACATTCATTAAGTTCTTGCTGTGTACAGAGAATTGCATTAGATGTTGAGAAAGATAAAGTTTAGATAAGACAAGGTCCTTGACATCCCAAACCTTAAAATCTAGTAGGACCATAAGACACAAACATACATGATACATGACAACTGCACAAGAGAATTTTTAAAAATTCAGTCATATGGAAGCAAAAAAACTTCAAAAATCTCATGGGAAATAATGAAAAGAAATGGGTATAAAGAGGGATTAGCAGTGCCAGATAGCAAAGTATAGAACAAAGCAATAATTCTGAAGAGAATTTGGTACTGACTAAGAAGTATTGATCAGTGGAACAGATTAAGTACAAAACTACAAAAATAGAAGCAAATATATCTAGTACCCCAGTATTTTATAAATACTGACACACCCATTACTAGGATAAGGACTCATTATGTGACAAAAACTGCTAGGAAATTTGGAAAGCAATGTATAAAAAATTAGATTTAAACAAAATTTCTCACTTCATACCAAGAAGCTCCAAATGGATATGTGACCTAGACATAAGAAATCATGTAATAAACAACTTAGGAAAACATTACCTATCAGATAGAGGAAAACTTCATGAACAAACTTGGGATAGAAAAGGTCATAGAAGATAAAATAAATAATTTTGATTATATAAAATAAAAGTTTTTGCACAAACCAATCCAGTAAGATGAAAAAGAACAACTAACCGGGAAAAGTCTTTATAGCATATTTCTCTGGGAAAAAATTCTCATTTTTAAGATATATAAGTAGCCAATTCAAGTTTATGGGGATATAAGCCATTTAGGGAAGGAAACAAGACTATATATAGCCATATAGAAAAACTCCAAATCATTACTAATTAGAGAAATGCAAATTAAAGCAAATCTGAGATCCTATCCCACATCTATCAGATTGAAAAAAGTGAAAAAAAAAAAGAAATCTTGGAGCAACTGTGGGAAAATAGGCACATGGATATACTGTTGACAGACCTGTGAATGAGTCTAACCATTCTGGAAAGTAACTTGGAATTATACAAAAAAGTTATAAAATCTTACATGACCTTGGACTATGCCACTGCTAGGTCTATAACTCCTAAACATGTAGATAGATAAATAGATAGATATATCTGTATGTATGTATATATTTATGTATGTATGTATGACTTTTTTCTTTCTTTGATAATTTAGGCTATAGAACTAGTATATGTGTGTACATATATATGTATGTGTGCATACACGTGTTTGCATATATGGAGATTTACTGTTCTTGTTTGTGGAGGTAAAAAACTGGAAACTAGAAGGATGTTCATCAATTGAGAAATGGCTGAATAAATTAGCATATGTGAATGAGATAGAATACAATCATACCATAAGAAATAAAGAAATGAATGATTTCAGAGGCATGGACTTACATGAATGGATATTGAATGAAGCAAGCAAAATCAGAGGAACAACATATACTGTAATATAAATGGTATAAAAATAAAAAAAATCTTAACACTTTTATAAGCTGATGAAGAATATTTGTAGAACCAGTAGAACAATTTGTACAATAACGACAATGATAGTATCTTAAGATTTTGAAGGCTGTATACTATGACTGCCCATGATTCTGGACTGGCCGCTTAGAGTTCCAGTTATATACAGCAGAGAAGTGATAGATCTAGGGTACAGAATACAACACCTATTTTTGTATGAAGACCAAAAAGGTATTTTTGCTATCTTATAAAGCAAATCTGAAACAAGCAATTTGTTTTGCTTTTCTCTTTTTTTTCCTTTGGTGTTTTGGGAAGTAGGTTAGCAAGTGAGAAAATAAGTCTGTCAAAAGACAATTAAACATAGAGGTAGAGAGAGCTACAGATATGAAATGTGGTATGCACTTTAGGATGTACTATATTTTCTGTTTTGCTATTCATTCTGCTTTGTTACAGGATATCTATCATAGAATGCCAGTAATCTGTAAATATTTTTAAATGTAAAACAAAAAGTAAAAAATTAAATATTTAAGTGTAAAAATAAAATACGACAATATTTTTTAAAGTCCTATAGTGAAGTCTGATAATGGAGTTATTATCATATTGGATGATAAGGAAAAAGAAGTTTAGGAGCTGGCATTTGAGCTGGACTTTAAATTAATAAAAATTAAAATAAGTAACATAAAAATTTAATAGGTAGATAAAAATGTCAAAAAATGATTATTGAAAAGTGTACTGATAGATTGTCTGAAAAAACAAAACCAAAAAAAATTATTAAGAAAGAGGAATGAAAGAAGATGCATGCTTGTTCCAGGTAAAATGAAGTAAAATAATTAAGAAAGTACAGGTTAGGTACTAGGGGCTATAGTGGAGGAGGTTTTGTAGCAGCGTTTTTCAAATGTTTCAAGCCTCTGGGTTGAGCCAGAAGATATCTATGAACTAGTGCCAAGAAGGGCTGAGACCTTCAAATACAATTTGATGGAAACATATGCTAAGGACCTCAACCAGAAATAAGAGGATTCTAAGAGCCTAGAACAGTTCTTTGCATAAAATAGTTAATAAATAGTTAATAATTTTTTTTTCATTAGCTGTCAAAAATAAAATAATAGGGGCAGCTGGGTAGCTCAGTGGAGTGAGAGTCAGGCCTAGAGACAGGAGGTCCTAGGTTCAAACCTGGCCTCAGCCACTTCCCAGCTGTGTGACCCTGGGCAAGTCACTTGACCCCCATTGCCCACCCTTACCAATCTTCCACCTATGACACAATACACCAAAGTACAAGGGTTAAAAAAAAATAAAAAATAAAAAATAAAATAAAATAATAGAAAGTTAAACAGAGCTAATGCTTTTCAATAGACATTCCTTTAGGTGCAATTTGGACTCATAGGCCTTTTAACTGTGACATTAAAAAAATCAGCCCATCTATATATGAATATTTTGGAAAGGAGTAAGAGAGAGAGAGAGAGAGAGAGTGTCTGTGTGTGTGTGTGTGTGAGGTCCCTTGGTGTAAAAGAAAATGTAAATTCATTGAGAGAATTGAGTTTACAGGATTGTTCAGTCACAAAGGAGAGGGAAAATCATTTAAGTTTGTAGATATTTTGTCTAGCAGTTGCCAAACATCTGGGTTACTGACTAAATCTTTTTTATTTATTTAGAGTCTGAAATCATGAAGGTTGTAGGGTCTATTTATGTTTACTAGTTATGTCTTACTAGTATAGAGGTTTCACTGTTAAGGAAAGGTTACTTTTTTTTTAAATCAATATGTATTGTTACCTTCTCTGGAATTTTTAATCTTTGACAGATTCCTATCAGCCCCAAAGTATTAGTGACTTGCCCAGTGTCAGAGAACTGGTCTATGTCAGATTTGGACCTAAATCATAGCTCTAACACTAAATTTCTATTCACTTTTCTGTCCTGGTTGACATCAAATGAGATTGAGTCATGGACTTCAATTTGTTGTGTTTTAGGTCCTTAATTCTACCCTGACATAGTTTAACCTCCTTTGGTGTATATGAATAAATATTTAAAATGCAACAAAACATAAAAAAGAATACACCTGTTCTTTGGATATATTTCTATGTAAATACATTTATGTAGGTACACATGAACATAGGCAATCTAGAAGATTATATACAAATTAACTAAAATATATGCAAATTATAATCTTTTTAACAAAATCAAAAAGAGGGCAGTATTTTTAAATGCCTTATGATTTTTCATATTAATTGGCTAAATTGTAATTTAATTGTCAGATTGTGTTTATGCATTTCATTTTTGGTAACACACACTCTTTCTCTCTCTCTCTCCCTCTCTCTCTCTCTCTCTCTCTCTCTCTCTCTCTCTCTCTCTCTCTCTTTCTCTCTCTCTCTAACATATACACATACTTTCTATACCCTTTGTTATTTGAACTGGATGAATAAAAATTCTATCCCTTTATGTTGAGCCATTAATTTGGAGCTACACCAGGTTTCTTGCCTAAGGGCATCCTTTCCTGACAACTTCTTCCAAGTGATAAAATACACAGAAAGAAATATTTCCAGAAATATGATAAACAGATTAGATATAAATGGAGACAGGATGCTACTAGGAAAAAAAAAGGTACAAGTCTAAAATTATGTATACATTTCCTCAAGGTTTTTAAAATGGGCTTTAAAGGATGAGTATGATTTCAACCAGTCGAGAAAGGGAGCAAAAACAATACAGGCTTAAGAAAGTGTGAACAAAGGCAAAGTGGGAAAGTTCAAGATGTTCTTGTGAGTAGGGCAGATAATATTCTACTTTGGTGTATGCATAGAGTATGTAGATGGATGTCTAAAAATTAAGGTTGGGAAGGTAGGATCATATCAGAATAACAGGATAAAGACTTAGAACTTCACACAGGAAGCCTTAAGGAATCATTCAAGATTTTTTAACCCTTCCTTATCTTTATAACTGTACAAATCAAATAAATTTTTTAGTTTTTCGGTTTCCTCTTTGGTAAAATAATGAGCCCACATTTTATAAGAAGCCTTTCTTAGCCTCTCTTAATTCCAGTGCCTTCCTTCTATTAATTATTTTCTTTTTATCTTGTATATTGTTTGATTTGTTTATATTTTTCAATATTGTCTCCTTATTAAATTGTTAAGTTTCTTGAGGCCAGAGACTGTGGTTTTTTTTTTGTCTCTTTTTTGCATCTCCAGTGCCTGGCATATAGCAAGTAAATAATAAATGTTTATTGATTGGTTAATTGATTGATCAATGATTTCTAAGATTCCTATTACTTTGAGAGCCCATGAGCTGTTGACTGAAAGGGGTGACAAGAGCCGACCTATGCATAAAAATGATTATTCTGGCAGATTTTTGAGAATGGACAGCCAAGGGAAAAATTAGAGGCTAGGTTATCTGTTAGGAACCTACTATAATAATCCAGAGGAATAGTAATAATTGGGGAGAGGTCTGAATTATACAGAAGAGGCAAGCGGGAGGGAAAAGTGGAAGTCTAACTGAAGGTTTTGAACAGGAAAAACGAGGTGAATGGTAGTGTTATTGACACTCTTCTTTTATTCATTCAATTCAATGTAATACTATTTCATAAGTATAGACTTTATGTATGGCTCCTGGAGACACAAAGACGAAAAAGTCCCTTAAGAATCTTACATTCTACCTTGGGATGAAGCAGACAAAGTGGTGAAGCTAGGTAATTTGGTGAGGAAAAGAATATTAAGACTCTGGGGAAGGAGGGGAGCCTTGAGGAAAGTAGTGGAACCTGAACTGCACCTTAAAGGTGAGTCAGAATAAAGAAAGGCAGAGATGAGGAGGGGAAAAAATTCAAAACCTAGGGGGATGGTTTATTCCAAAGTGAAGAGAAGCTAAATATAATATCAAGCTCAGAGAAGGACTAGAAGTCTGTTTAGTTTGAAAGCAACATAGAGTGTTTTAGAATGAGTAATATGATTTGTAATGAGTATATTTGTTGCAAGGATAATTTAGTCAGATGATGAGGACAGACTGAAGAGTTTGTATTTTAACTTGGAAAGAATGAATGTTGTTGGGCAAAGAAGTGACATGGTCAGAACTGTGTACCAGGGAGACAGATTAGAGGATAGTGTGGAAGAGTTAGAGGAAGGAAGGAATTTGAAGAGAGACCAATTAAAAGGCTATTACAGTTGTTGACAGTGTTAAAAGCTGCAAAAAGGTCAGGTAAGAATAAGAATTGAGAAAAGGTCAACAGATTTAGCTGTCAACAGCTCATTGGTAACCTTTGAGAAATCAGATTCGGTAGAGTCATATGGTAAGAAAGGAACATTGCAAAAACTTGAGAAGTGGAAGAAAAAGAAGTGGTGGCAGTTAGAGAAATCTAAGAGTTTAATTATGAAAGTGAAGAGAAATGGAGGATCAACCTCTAGAAAATTCTCCTTCCTCAATGAATATATTGTATTGCCTAGCTCCCATTCTTTTCATCCACTCTAACTCCTTTTCTCATAGTAGGCAATGTAAGCATACATACTGATGCTTCCTCAACCACACTGACTTCCCAGTTTCTCTGTCCATTCAGTTCTCATTACTTCTCCATTTCACTTTAACCACACACAGATATTGTCATGATATATCTGTTCTACTTCCATGCTCATGAACTCTAAAATCCCTTGACCTTAGTCTTAGGAAGCCTAAACTCCTTCTCATTCCTCACCATAACCTTTAATCTCAACATCATTTGTTTCTCTCCTGGACAATTTATTAACTGTCATATTTAATATTTAATCTAACAGCTTTCCCCCCCTCAATTCTTATCCTTCTTGATGTCTTTGAAACCTTTGTCTCTCTTAATCATTCTCTCCTCCTAGATATTCTTCTCTAGTTTTGTTTTGTTTTGGGTAAACATTGAATTCCCTCTCTAACCAATCTTTAGACTCCTATGCTGCATATTTATCAAGGTGTCCCCAAAAGCTATCCTGGATCCACCTATCATTTCCTTTTTTTATCATGATTAGTGATCTTATTAGTTTTCTCATGGATTCAACTATCATCTCTGTGCAGGTGATTCCTAGATTTACATTAACCAGCCCTAATCTCTCTCCTGATCTCCAGCTGGTGTTTGGATGTGGAATGTCCAAAGGCAAAGCCAGCATGTCTGAAATAAAACTCATCATCTTTTATTCAAAACTCCTATCACTTTTTAACTTCCCTTCTCAAGATGAAGGCACCATTACTCTCCCAATCACCCAGGCTCACAAATCTTGGTGTCATCCTAGATTCCTTATATGAGTTCATTCCACACGTCAAATTTTGTGTTTTTACCTACATAACATTTTTCATGTGTCATCTTGTCTCTACTCACACGATACTAGTTTTATATAAGCCCTCATCACCTCTCTCCAGACTATTAAACTAAGCCTTCTAACTGGTCCCTTCTCTCAAGTCTGTCCCCACTCCAATTCATCCTTTAGTCAACTGTCAAAGTGATTTTCTTATCATAACACTATTGTTAAACTACAGTGCTATCTATTGCTTCTAAGAAGAAATAGAAAATCCTTCCCAATCTAACTTCTTCAAATGTTTCCAGTCTTATTACAATTTACTTCCCTTCTCATAGTTTATATATATGATGCAGATATACTGGTTTACTTTTCTTCCTCACACACAATGCTCCATCTCCTGACTCTTGTACTTTTGCTTTTAAACTAGATTTCCTCAGTCCTGGAATGTTCTTGTTCATACCTATGCCTCCTAGCCTCTCTGGATTCCTTCAAAACCAATCTCAAATTTCATCTTTTGCAAGAGGTCCTGTTACCTCCAGTCCTTTTCTTTTAGGAATGTCTTTCATTTTTACCTTTTGTCAAAAGTCTAGTCAATGAATGAACCTACCAACTAAACATGACATTAACATAAAAAAGAATATCTTCCATTTATACTGTTTATATCTTATATGTACATAGTCATATGCATATTGTGTCCTTCATTAAAATGTAATTTCTTTTAAGGCAGAAACTGTGTTTTTGCCTCTCTTTGTATCTCCAGCACTTAGCATAACTCTTGGTACAGAGTAAATGCTTAAAAATATTCCTTCATTGAATGCATGAAATAACCTGAGCAAAGAGCAGAATCAAGTAATTTTATTTTTTCAAGAGTGGGAAATATTTAGGGATATTATGAATAAACAACAATAGCAAAGACATTTATGTGATATTTTAAGCTTTTCAAAGAGCTTGTCTACCATTAGACTAGACTTAGAAAGTCAGTCAAACAAGAAGCATTTACTGGGGCAGGTAGTGGGGTCAGTGTATAGACCACCAGGTCTGGAGTGGGGAAGACATAAGTTAAAATCTGGACTCAGACATGTCCTGGCTATGTGACTCTGAGCAAGTCACTTAACCCAATTGCCTAGTCCATACTGCTCTTCTATCTTAACAAGTATCAATTATAAGACAGATGGTAAGGGTTGTGATTTTTTTTAAAAAAAGTATTATAATTAGCTATTATTTTCCCAGATACTAAAAGGATTTAGAAATGGAATAGATTTTGGAGAAAATCTGGTTTACTTCCTTCATCTGATATATAAGAAAAATGAAGTCCATAGAAAGAATTAACATGCTCAAGAGCACAAAGATAGTAAATTACACACCCAGGGTTGATAGTCAAGAAGGGATTATAAGAGGATAGATTTTGAGGTAGAAGAGATCTAAGAGGCTACAAAGTCCAGCTAGTTCACTTTAGAATTCTCATGACCTCCTTCTTCACTTTACCTTAATTGTACACAGAAAGCAAATGAGTACTAGAAAAGATAAGTGACTTGTCCAAAGTCACAGTGATATTTAGTAAAGCTTGGATTCAAACTCAAGTTTCCTCTGTGGCTTCTAAACTTATTGCTCTTTCTACTGAGCTATGTTGGCTCCTCCAATGAGTATAATGAATCTGATTTAGGGGGTGCAGTTCTAACCTGAACTGTTTGCAAAAGAAGCTGAGAGACTAGAAGACTGTTTCCAAAGGCACCTAATATATATTTGATTAATTTGTAAATATAAAAACCTGGGGATATTTAAAGGAATAACTGGAGAAGCCAGTGAAAAGGATGCTTCTGAAGATATTAGAGAAGCAGGAATTGATGGTTTTAGTGAATAAATTTTAATTATAATCTTCTGAGTTTTATATAAAAGGTTTTTTTTCCCTCTTCTTCTCACTAGACCTAGCATTTATATAATTGCACAATGCTTTCAGACACTGCACCTGGCATCCCTAGAAGGAACTTTTAGTTCCATATCCTTTCTCTTTAAGTTGATTTCATTTTAGGGGAATAATGTTGTCATCGTTCCAGTAAATTAGAAGTGAATCAATAATGCATTAATATGAATATAATTTCTGTCCCCTAAAGCATTTTGTTTACATGATACTAGGATACATGCAGAAATTCAAAGTTAACTTTTATCTTGACTCTTGAACCAATTCTTTCTGCCTTTTAAAATGAAATTAAAACTCTAGATTTCCACTAGTGATTAATTGTTAGGGTTTCAAACATCAGGCTTAGTTCTAAGGTTACTATATTAATATAGTTAAAATCTCTCTATGAAGGTTAGTTTACCATGACATTCCTAATAATCACCAGGAAAATGTGCTTTTTTATTTTGATAGCATGAATAGTATAAAATAGTGTCTTATTTAAAATCTGTCATGCTCTTTTATACATATATTGAAAAAGCCTCAAATGACAACAAGAATAGGTGCCCTGGGGCCTTTCATAAAACAATTTTCAGCATCTCCACTAATTAACTTCCTTCCAAAGTATAGCAATATTAAATTGTTCCCAGATGATGTGGGGAAAAGCCACAATGTTACAAATGAAACATATCTGTTGCAGCAGAAATGTCTTATTTTATAGTATTTGATCATTTGAAAATTTATTAGAAGTTCAATTCACTTAGCTTTGCATTATAAAATTTTTTTAAAAAGTCTCTGAGTATTATGTAGAATGAGAAGAATTTTTTTAAAGAGAGGAGTAAATCTATATTTTTTCTGTTATTTTCTATATATGTCATTAAAACTGTTCAAGCCATGTATGAATTCAATTCTAGTCATGGCCTTTGCAGACTGAAGAAACCAAAAGGGAGTATTGATTCATTGGCCTTCTCTTTTCCACCCTCTCTCCTTTCAAGAAGTATGTAAGCTCCTAGATGGGAAGGGACTGTCTCACTTTTTCATTTGGATTCCTAAGAATAAAAAAAAATTGCTAGCCATAAAAGGCGAAGAATAGGAGTAGGCAGGTAATAATACTACACAAGGTCTGTCACATAAAAGGCAATTAATTTTGACTTGTTGATTGATTATGGGAATTCTTGGGTCAGGAAACTTCCTCTATCAATGCAAACTGACATCTTCTCTATAACTTATAGTCTGCAGACTTTACTACCAGAACTAAGCTGCAATTTCTCTCTGTCCCTTTGATCTGTTTTTCTTGTTGGTGAATTCCTCCCTGAACCTCCATTTTGAGAAATGACTCAGATTAACTATCTTTTTTTCTTCAGATTTCATCATCATGCACCATTGTCATCTTCCATCCTGCTCACCAGGTCTTTAGCTTCCTTTTTTATGTTGTCTTCTTCCATTAGAATATAAGCTTCTTGAGGGTTGGGGCCATCTTTCTTTTTTTTTTATTTGTACCCCCAGTGCTTAGAATAGAGTTCCTGGCACATAGTGAATATTTCATAAAGGAGAGATGACTTGCTTTGATAGTCCCAGAGAACAGCAAAGTTAGGTGGCTTGTCCAGAGTCATGTAGCTGATGTGTAAGACAGAAAATTGGAAGAGTTGAATAAATAGTTGATCTGCAAGCCAGCCAGGTTTTTTTGGATTATAGGGTCAATTCTCTGTCCACAGTACCACACTGCTTACTACACAGTAGGTGCTTAATAGATACTTGTTGAATAATTAATTAATTGAAAATTAATTATAATATAATTATAATCATATAATTATATATATAATACATGTAATTGAATGAAATATAATTATATTCCAAGTATATTCAAATTCTGTTGTACTTATGGTAGGAACAGAGGGTACTGTCCAGTCAAAGGATAGTCTTTTTTACCCTGTGCAGTGGTTAAATCTTGTTCCAGGAAAACAGAAGCTCTTATTATTGAATAATTAGTCAGCCTGAAAAATATAACTTCAACATGATCACCAAGTTTCAATGAGTCAGAAATTGTCTCTTTTTTTAAGTTAGAAAGCCTAAATGTTAATAACAGTAATAACATATGATGATCAACTGTGAAAGACTTTGCTATTTTCAGCAATAAAAAGATCCTAGACAAATCTGAAGGACTTATGATGAAACATGAAATCTACCTCCAGAGAAAGAAGTGAAACTGTCGAATGCAAGTCAAAAGCAAACAATTTTTCACTTTATTTTCTTCATTTTTATATGTGTCTTTTCCTACTACATAACCAATATAAAAACATGCTTTGCAAGTATCACATGTATAATTTATATCAAATTGCTGACCATCTCAGAGATGGGTAGGGAAGGGAGATAATTTGGAAGAGAAAAAACTTAGAAAACTAACATTAAAAATAAAAGAAAAGAAAGTCAAAAAAGAAAGAAAAATTAAGTGGTTGGTTTTTTTTAAGAAAATTCCCTCCTATTTTAGAAGCCAAGAATGGATCCTCTTGAAAAAAAAAAAAACAAAAGGATTTCATGGTTAAGTGCTAAGACCAATGGTACAGTCAAAGCTTTCTACAGTGTCACTGGAAAAATTACAAGTCATTGTATCCAAGAGACAAAACTGGAATTATAATAACATCAAAATCTAAACTTAAATAGATTGGGTGTCTATAGTAAGTCTGACAGCAATCTAATGAGCAGAGGAGTCATTAAGAGGCCAAAAGAGAGGTGAATCAACCCAGAACAGAAACAAAACAGGTCAAAACTTATATGTCAATTAGCACTGGAAGAAGGCAAAGGAAGAAGGCTGTTATACTTCAAGCACTGGTGAGTAAGGAAGACCTAGACTCATAATAATAAGTAAGAATGATAATGTCAATAAATTGTTGTTGTTGTTAAATATTGACCAAGCCCAATGAACCAAGAGAGTAGATGGGTAGGCTGTTTATGCTATCTTACCACTGAATATATATGCACTGAAAATTTTGGAATAGAAATACTTCCTTTAAGAATGACCAGTTTTTCTTAGCTGCCTTGTACAAAATCTGGGGTTACATAGCAGCACAGTACAATTGAATTAACTGAAATATCTTTCCAGAGACAGAGCCTTTAAGTTTAGTCATTCTGGGTCTGTTGTACATGTGAACCTTGCCCAAGTCAACTATGAAATTGCTTCTTGATCCTTTGAAAGCTGACAGTTAATAGTTGAAGCAATAAGTAGGGGCATCTGGAATATTGTGATAGCAATCAGCATTGCATGAAAGGCTATCTCTTAAACATTGTATCAGCAGCAAATACAATCATTCAATTTTGGTTTGCAAACAATAATCTGAATATACCATTAAATGACACAAGATAGTGGACCATGTGTATATTTACATGAGCAAAGAGAAATGAAGGGTATTAAAGGAAATTATGGAGAAAATGGGCATTTGGAGCCCTAAATTTTCCAGACAGGATCTCTACATTGATCAAATTCACTAAATAACTGTCTAATGGTCCAAATCTATTTTTTTCCTTTCCTTGGAGATACTGTCTTAATGTTTGTTAATAGTTATAAAGGTTATGCACAAAGAAATTATTCCTTTCACAACAAGATCCTGGACTTTTATTCACTGGTGGGGGCAAAAAGGAAGTGTGAGGAGGTGCAGGAGAGAGCAAAAGGAGAGGCAAAAGCAAGTGACTCGCTTAAGATAAAAGGGAAAGGACACATACTGAGAGATACTTAGAGGATTAATAATATGCAGGCAATCTGATTTCCAGGCTTCTTTTACTCATCTACCTCATACTGCTGACAGTGATGTACACAATAGTATATAATTATCTCAGCATAAAGGAGGTATGTTTATTAAGGCAAGGTCATAGATAATGTGGTATAAAATGGTCTCAGCATGTCCATAGTGGACACATGTTGAAATGCTACTCTTGAAATTAGTGTTCATGATATAACACTATTAAAACCCTCAAATTAAAGATCTTTGTGTGCACAGCTGCTGCCTGTCCCTAGGAAACAACTAAGTAGACAATTCTTATGCTGTGGTTTACTATATCTATATTCTATTCTTTTAAGATGACACCATGCAACTGAGCCACAAATATGTAGGTAATGGGTCATTTAAAATAGATTTAGTAGCCAGTCAAATCTTTATACATTATCTTTACAGCACACATTAAGAGTACCTGTAAAATTGCAACCTCATTGCGAAGTTGACTTTCTTGTTTTGTTGGAAATCTTAATTTATCAATGATTTTAATAGCCACATCTCTTCCTGTTTTGCGATGTTTTCCTGGAAAAGAAAGAAATGAGACAATGTTAACACAAAAATAAATTGCTTGTTATCATAGCTTAAATGATTTTCCATCTTGACAAATAAATTTTTGGGGATTATTTGGGATGCTGTAGAGTTTTTATAGCTTTAGTGGGTATTCCCTGAAAAGTTTTGAGGACCGGATGAACACTGAGAGCTCTTATAACTCTAAACCTATGATTCTATAAAGTGGACTGGTTTTGTTTTCTCATTTTATGAAGGAAAGCAAAGAAAAAACTATGAGACAATATAATTATAATGTATATTACGGGATTACAATGTTAAACATCAGAATCTTCTTATGAAAGGAATAATTTCCCTAATCATGGATTCATATCCAAAATGATTCTGTTCTCTGGCCAAATTAAGTTAGATCCTGTAACCTAATATTCAAAGACATGTTTCAAATTATCTACAATTCAGATCACAATTTTTGTATTTAAAAACTACTGGAAATATGAATTCCAGTAAGAAAGTAGTGAAGTCTCACGGCTTAAGACCTTGATAGTGGTATTAGATGAAAAATGGCAGTAGACATGAGTCACTACCTTAAGTTACTAAGCATGTCATAAAGAGGAAAGAGAATAACACATAATGAGTGAAGGAGAGGAAGATTAGAAAGAATGTAAAAGCCTGGAAGCCAATGGAAAACCAGAGCCAAGAGAGTATCTGGATTCTGTGAATCTAAGTTGTACATTAATAGAGCAGAGAAGAATTGAAAACTTTTATTCCTAGGATGTCAGTGAAATCAGTGGCTA
Organism: Gracilinanus agilis; assembly: GCF_016433145.1. Classification (NCBI taxonomy): domain Eukaryota; kingdom Metazoa; phylum Chordata; class Mammalia; order Didelphimorphia; family Didelphidae; genus Gracilinanus; species Gracilinanus agilis. Next base: position 516,705,230 of record NC_058131.1, read on the forward strand.
AGTAAATATGAGGGCACTGAATTGAATCTATGGTGATATCCCAGAAAATACATTGGAATTTATTTTCCTTTATAATTCCTTTCTTTGCTTTTCCTTATAAAAATAAAATATAAAAAAGTCAAGTTCACAGAATCCATCTAATCCAACTCACTCATTTGGTAGTTGAGGAAAATGAGGTCCTGAACAGTAAAGTGATTTTTTTCACACAGAAAATAAATAGGATATAAAGGATAAAATCAGATAAATAGGATGAAAACCAAGGTCTAGTGACTGTATATCTTAAGTATCCTTTCCTCTGTAGAATTAAGGTTGTCTTAAAGAAAGCTGGTGATTATACACTCTGGTAGAACATCAAAAATATTTTTTTTTCTAAATTGAATGCAGACTACAAAATTTATTTTTTAAACTGGAAATAGTACTGGAATTGGATATTTTAAGGCATTCAAAAAGGAATTTGAGGCTGTTTATTTTTAATTAAGTGTGATTTTGTTGGTGTGGATACTCTCTTTACTAATGCAAATTTCTCTACAACATAGTAGACAGTCTTCATTAGTTTCTCAGTGGGAAAAAATTCATCATCTCATAACCAAGTTTTTTTTAGCCAAGCTGGTCCTTAAATGACAGACATTCATTCTATCATTACACTCATATGTAAAGCCTTTTTACACTTGTAATAATATGTAACCTAACATAGCACAGGAAAGCCCAACATAGGAAAACAATATTTACTTAACAAAATTTTATTTAGAACTTAACCAGAAAAGATAATTTCCAAGTACAGAGAACATAAATTTTTAAATATGTCTGTCAATATATTTCACATTGCTTGCTTTATAAAATATAAAATAAATTCTACTTGTTATATTCAAAACTGTCCTATTTATTTTTATCTCCTTCTGATCTTCTTTCTACATTTGAAAACATTCCTATGTTTTTCATGACTACACATGTATAAATGAAATTGAAGTGCTTGCCTTCTCAAGGAGGGATAAGGGATGGGAGGAAGAGAGGATTTCAGAATTCAAAATTAAAATGTTAAAAATGTTTATTTTCAGGGTAATCGAGAAAAAATTCTTCCTGAGTCGAGGTCTGGTACTCTAATTCACTAAATATGATAGTCTGTAAAATTCACCATTGATCTTCTACTCTTCAATATATCTTGAAGATATATCACAAAATTATTTCATAATCTTCTATTTATATCTTTTCTGTAGTCTTCAGTCTTTCAAATTGCTATTCACATTTTTTATTTTCTTTAATGTCATTTCTTTTCAGACTGAGTCAATGTATTTATTTTGGAGTCTAGCATTCTACCAGTTAAACTTCTGTATGAAATGGTGATAGCCCATTTTCATGTTTTATCCTTTTCCATTTCACATTTCTTCGCACTAATAGTTAAGCTGAAAAGGTTGAGCTGTTTTAAGTGCTTGCAAAGTCTTCTGATTTTTATCTTAGTTTGTTACTGATTTTTAACTTTTGCTCTAACTGCTTGACATTCTGACTATATGTATAAAACTAATTTTGAAACGAACCCCACATAGATTCTTATTTTATTTCCTATCTGCTAGTACATGGTTGATTCATATCCATGGTAATCAGTCTTTTCCTAGTCCAATATCTCTTGGCTTTGTTCTTTATTTAAATTTCTTTTTTTTAATACATTAATTTCCTTCCCCCTTCAACTATCCTCCCAAACCCAAAACTTGGAGAAACAATGAAAAACAAGATGACTAAAGCAAAATCCTCGTAACAAATATTCATAGTTAAGAGCATGTCTAAAAATATGTATCTCATTCTCTATATTTAGTCCATTAGTTGTCAGAATGGAATCATGGTTGTTCACCCCCAAAAATTAATTAAGAATATTTTTAAATGTTACATGATTCATGTTCTTTCTCTCCCTTCTTCCCACCCCTCTCCCATAGTCAATGAGCAATTCCACTGGATTTTACAGGTATCATTATTCAAGACCTATTGCCATATTATTAATATTTGCAAAAGAGTGATCATTTAAAGTCAACATCCCCAATCATATCCTCATTGAAACATGTCTGGGATCCATGTGATTAATTGTATGTTTTTTCTTCTGAGTTTCTACAGTTTCTAGTTCTTCCTCTGAATGTGGATAGTGTTCTTTCTCATAAAATCCCTGAGAATTGTCCTGCATTATGGCATTGATGCTAGTAGAGAAGTCCATAATGTTTTATTGTACCACAGTGTGTCAGTCTCTGTGTATAATGTTTTCCTGATTCTGCTCCTTTCACTCTGCATCAATTCCTGGAGGTTGTTCCAGTTCACATGGAATTCCTCCAGTTCATTATTCCTTTGAGCACAATAGTATTCCATCACCAGCAGATACCACAATTTGTTCAGTTGTTCCCCAATTGAAGGGCAGCCCTTCATTTTCCAGTTTTTTGTCACCACAAAGAGTATGGCTATAACTATTTTTGTACATGTCTTTTTCCTTATTATCTCTTTGAGGTATAAACCGAGTAGTGATATGGTTGGATCAAAGGGCAGACAGTCTTTTAAAGTCCCTTGGGCATAGTTCCAAATTGCCATCCAGAATGGCTGAATCAATTCACAACTCCACCAGATATGCATTAATGTCCCAATTTTGCCAAAATCCCTCCAATGTTTTTTACTTTCCTTTGCTGTCCTGTTAGCCAATCTACCAGGTGTGAGGTGGTACCTCAAAGTTGTTTTTGATTTGCATTTCTCTAATTATAAGAGATTTAGAACACTTTCTCATGTGTTTATTGATAGTTTTGATTTCTTTATCTGAAAATTGCCTATTCATGACCCTTGTCCATTTATCAATTGGGGAATTGTTTGCTTTTTGTGTACAACTAATTTAGCTCCTTATAAATTTGAGTAATTAGACCTTTGTTGAATGTTTTTGTTATAAAGACTTTCCCCCCAATTTTACTTCCCTTCTAATTTTGGTTGCATTGGTTTGTTTGTGCAAAACCTTTTTAATTTAATGTAACCAAAATGACTTATTTTATATTTTGTAATATTTTCTGTCTCTTGCTTGGTCTTAAAATCTTTTCTTTCCCATCGATCTGATAGGTACACTACTATTCTATGTTCACCTAATTTACTTCTAGTTTCCTACTTTATATTCAAGTCATTCACCCATTCTGAATTTATCTTGGTGTAGGGTATGAGATATTGATCTAAACCTAATCTCCTCCATACTGTTTTCCAATTTTCCCAACAGTTTTTGTCAGTGGATTTTTGTCCCCAAAGCTGGGCTCTTTGGGTTTATCATACACTGTCTTGCTGAGGTCATTTACCCCAAGTCTATTCTACTGATGTTCCCTTATGTCTCTTAACCAATATCGTATTGTTTTTAGGACCACTGTTTTATAGTACAGTTTAAGATCTGATACTGCTAGGCCCTTCATATTTATTTTCATTCTTTCCCTTAATATACTTGATCTTTTGTTCTTCCAAATGAACTTTCTTATAGCTTTTTTTTTAATTCAGCAAAAAAGATTCTTGGCAGTTTGATAGGTATGGCACTAAATAAGTAAATTAGTTTGGGTAGGATTGTCATTTTTATTATATTAGCTCATCCCACGCATGAGCACGCAGTGTTTTTCCAATTGTTTAAATCTAGTTTTAATTGTGTGGAAAGTGTTAGTAGTTAAGTATTTTATGTTGTCGAGGGTGATTTTACATGGTTGGTCATTTTGATCATAATTCTAATGTCTTTAAAAGTTGTTCATTCTTACAAAGTTGTTGTGATAGCATAAATTGTTCTCTTGGCTCTATTTACTTCCTTTTGCATCACTTAATTGAAAGTTTCTTTGAAAACCATCCCATTTTTATAGAACAATAAATAGTATTCTAACACACACATATAAAAATACACACACACACAATAATATAGTCCATTGTTGCACAATTAATGAGTATTTCCTTAGTTTTCAATTATTCGTTCATCCTCCCAAAAAAGAGCTGCTAGAAATAGTTATGTATATATATATGTATATATATATATATATGTGTGTGTATATATATATATATATATATTAATTTCTTTGTTTTTTTCTCTTCTGTGTGAGGCCCTAATAGTGGTACCTCTGGGTCAAAAGGCATACAGAATTTATCAAGTTTTAGGCATAGTTGCAAATCATTATCTATAATTGTCTCCATAATCCAGATGTCTAACAAATAAGTATTTCTGTGTTTGTTATCCTGCAGTTGCTCCAAAATTTATCATTTTCTCTTTTTGCCAACTATACCAATTTGTTATGCTCAAGGTAGAAATTCAAAATGACTTTAATTTTTACTTAGTTCTTGAGAACTTGAGACTTCTGTTCCTTCTTTAAGATTTTAGCTTCTTTTGTTTCTTGACCCTACACTATACTGTCTAGGTTTTATTGCCTTCTTTATATCTTTGCAATGAAGTCATTGTAGATATATCAATAAATATGTTGACTTAGCTTGGAGAATTTTGTTAACCTTCCCACAGAATTTCCCTATTTCTTATTCTTGGCAAAATAAACATATTGGTTCACAAATTATAACATGTATTATTATATTTTTGCTCATTTTCAGAATGCATACTACAAAGCAAGCCTGACTATATCTTAAAGTGGTATTTTCTCTTGCCTTTGGATAGTGTCCATTCTTTTATTTAACCTTAGCTTCCCTAAACCTTCTGTTTTCTTTTGTACTGAGAATGTGAATATATTGGGGGGGGGGGAAGGAGAAAAAATATAAGATGACTAATTAAGTGTTATTGTGAATAAATACTGACAGTTTTAGAGAGATTAAAACCTAATGAAGCATAAAAATTCCAATGACCTGATGAAAATTTACATGATATTTTTTCTGGTCATTTTAATGGAGTATTTCATGATGGATTCGATTTTGTCAAAGATGGCTGAATTAAACCAACTGACAAATTTTAATCTATACCTGCATTGATCCTAAAGTAACCAGTTAAAATGTGATACACATACATGTACCTATGACGCACACACACAGATAAACTTGCATCTATGTATATGAAAATGTGTCTATCCATTTGAACCTGTGGTTTCAGCTGTGTGGAAAGTTTCTCCACTGATAAAGACCAACAACTCATCTCGTAACCTAAAGTTTTACAGAATTACCAGAGAAGTAAAAATTTGTCTGGTAACAAAGTTATTATGTCAGAGTGACTTGAACTAGGTCTCTCTAAGTCCTAGGCACTATAACTTCCTCTTATTTTTTTTAATGTGTGCATATATATTCACAAATATATAATCTCTCTCTATATATAGATGAAATAGGCATCCATATGTAGTTATTAAACAAATAGTGTATATGTCTACCTATAATGCTTTCTATAGAAATATTATGTTAATTATAGACATAGCACTTATTTAGAAAGTGCTGTGTGCCTTGAATTGCATTTTTTCTGCCTGAGGATCCTTGAAGACTTTGATGACATGCTAATCACCATCTCCAGTCTCCAGCATAATGCATAATATTATGTGTGGAATGAATATGTGTTTAGGAATTTAAATCAATAAGTTAAAAAGTATTTGGTGAATGTTCTTACCCCCATAAACGATCCCAAACTGTCCAGAACCCAGCACTTCATCTGGAAAGATCTGATATACTGTACTAATGTCCTGTTGGCACAAGCAAATATACACCAAGTATTAGCTAAGAGGCAAAACAGTTATATCTGATCAATAAAAAAAGGTATTTTGAAAACATTGCTTTGATGAGAAATATTCAACATCAAAGGATATCTGTATCTATCTATATACATATATATGTGTGTGTGTGTGTGTGTGTGTGTGTGTAGGTATTTTCCAAGCTTATATGACTAAGTTTCTAATAGTTTTAAAGCTTAAGTGAATAGTGTGGTATGGCTGACACCCAAAACCCAAATGCCAGGCACTGTGCTAAGCATTTTAAACATTTTTTTTCTCATTTTATTCTTACAACAACCTTGGGTGGTTGATACTATTATGATCCCTATTTTACAGCTGAGGAAACTGAGGCAGACAAAAGTTAAGTGTCTTGCCCAGGCTCTTACACCTAGCAAGTGTGTGAGGCAGGATGTGAATTCAGATCTTTCTGACTCCAGGTCCAGGGCTCTATCCACTGTATCACAAGCTGTGTCATGGGAGTACTTAATGAAAATAAGGGAGATAACATCTAGAATATACTATGATCAGTTCTACACACCAGAATTGAGGAAAGGTATTGATATAAGTTGAATATTTATTGAAGAATCAGAAGGAGAGTGATGGCAATTCTGTCAAAAAGAAAAGGACTAGCAGAAGGATCCACAGGAAATTAAGTTTGCAAAAAAGATTAAATTCTAGATGAAATGATAATTACTGTTTTCAAGTATTTGAAGACCATCATTTGGGAGGAATATTACATTTGTTCTTGGTTCCCAAAATCTAAAACAGGATTAATGCCTGAAAGGCCCTGGTGTAAGATTTGTGAAGGTAAGAACTGCATTAAAGATAAAGACTAAAAAAATATATCATGGAAAGACATCAGGAAGCTTAGTAATTCTCTTTTTGAAAGTCACAGAATCTCAAGAGTTCAAAATGTCCTCAGACTCTATCTATTACAACTGTTTTCAGCTGAAACAAGAATATCTCTAGTAGACCAAAGAATGGTCATTCAACCTCTGAAAGACAATATTTAGAATTGGGAAGCTCGTTACCTCCAAAGGATGCTCATTCTATTTGGGAAGGTCTAATAGGAATATGTTCTTTATAACAAGTTACAGTCTTGCTTAAGGCTTTGCTTTCTACTTTTTTCTGGGGTACATCAGAGACCTAACATTCTTAAAAGTTGACTTTTAGCTGAGATTATAAGAATTCCTTCCATCTTTATTTTATAGACACAAAATGTCACATAATCACTATGAAAGCTTGTAAAATGTCCATCAAGTTATAAAACTTAAGCAAAGGATGGAATTATATAAATACACGCACATAAACACATACAAAGAGCATACACTAGATATATGTTTATATAGATCAGGGGTTCAGCAACCTTTTAGGCCGTGAGAGCCATAAACGCCACATTTTTTAAAATGTAATTTCATGAGAGCTGTACAGTGCTCACAATGTGCGCTCCTATAACAGCGCCTGAAAAAAAATTGACTTTATGGCTCCTGCAGAAAGAGCCATATCTGGCCCTCAAAAGAGCCAGATATGGCTCGAGAACCATACATTGCTGACCCCTGATATAGATAGATAGATAGATAGATAGATAGATAGATAGATAGATAGATAGAGACAAAGACAGAGACAGAGAGACAGAGACAGAGAGAGAGACAGAGAGAACCTGTGCTAAACAGGGCTGAAAGCAGTATGCTATGCCATAATAATGTGGCAGCGACTCATTTTTTGCTTATTTGCTGTTGGGAAAAAATATCCTGAGAAAAACAAAAGCAGGATAAATTACAAAATTTCAACATATGATGTATCTATGTTGTACTATACAATTGAAAAACTCAAAGATGATGCCTCTATAATTTGAGTAAGTAGATGTGAAAAACCATCAAGTTTTACTGAGTATAACTTCAGAGAGTGCAAGTGACAAACAGTATTTCTAGGTTCTTATCATATAATGTTGCACTAAAACAAGTACCAAAGAATCAGAATGAATCAATATTTTGGATTATCTCAGCACAATTTCTTTTCCCCCTAAAAGCCATATTTTTTTTTTCCATGTGAAATATTAGGATATACAAGGACTAGGTTCAACTGAAGCCCCTGATTCTTAGTATTTATGGGACCTTGGAAAAGCCACTTAACTTTGTTGACTTAGTTTCCTCATCTACAAAATCAGAATATTGGACTAGATTACTATCATTTTTACAAATAGAAAAACCTGTTCCTAAAGTTCTTAATCAATTTGTTCCAAATAATTTATAATAATATTACATTAATATAATGCTTTAAGATTTGTAAGATACTTTTCTGAGAACAAAACTGTAAGGTAAGTATTGTGAGTATTATTATCCCCATTTTACAAATGAGGAAATGAAGGCCCAAATGACTTGTCCAAGGTCACAGAACACTGTAGAGGCCATTTTTTTCTCTTTTCTTAAACAATTTTCCCCAAATTTTGAAAAATTTATTCTCAAATACTTACCACATTTTCTTGAATCTGGCAGTTTGATACAGAGATACTGATGGATATGTCTCCTGATATTAAACACATGAAAAGAAAATAGTAAGGAGAATTTCTGGAGTGAATGGTAAAGAAAAGTGACAAATTATATGGCATATCTATTTTTAAGTAAATACGAACAATTAGATTATCTAAAAATTTTTATATTAGATAGTTGTTATAGCCCTGCAATTACAGAATTACTTCTGGTAAGTTTTTATTTAACAATTTTTTAGCATCGGTGTTAGGAAAGACAGGAAAGAAAAACTGGAAGAATAGGTCAATAAATGCATCACGCTTACTCCCAAATGTGAGGCATATGCACCAACTTCATGATTAGGAGAGCTGTAGGAAATTTTTAAAAGAAATCACTGTTTGGGAGAAAATAGGCCTCAAAATTATACATTTTTCTCCAGTGCCTCCATGCAGCTGATTTATGACACTATGTTCCTGATGCTGCTTATGGGTAAACTATCACCCGGGGACAGAGTGTCATTCATTAACAGTTTTTGGGCATCTATTGTGTGCAGAGCACCATGGTGGGTAGGATTGAGGGAAGTATTTCACATTGATTTTGTCTAAGCCAGCAGAGCTCTTTCACACCTGCCACTATCAGAAAGGACAAATCACTTTTTTCCTTTCATGCACAGTAGACCTAGATTGTTGCTGCTGCTTAAAACAAGCAAAAGTGATTCATATAAATCTGCTACTACTTTATTACATGATTTTTTAAAAACCCTTAACTTCTGTGTATTGGCTTCTAGGTGAAAGAGTGGTAAGGGTGGACAATGGGGGTCAAGTGTCTTGCCCAGGGTCAAACAGCTGGGAAGTGTCTGAGGCCGGATTTGAACCTAGGACCTCCTGTCTCTAGGCCTGGCTCTCAATCCACTGAGCTACCCAGCTGCCCCCTAAGCTATACCCTTTTGAAGTGAGTATTCATTTTACTTATTGGGAAACCAAAGCAACTCATGGAGAGTCAGCATAAGGAAAAGGATTATCATCTTTTTATAGCATTCCCAATCAAAGTGGCAAGATCCTAAAAGCAAGTTATATGTAGTAAAAACAGAATGAAAGAAAGTCAGACTTACTGTGCAAACTGGATCCAGAGCTAGTTGATGCTCCTTTTGGGATGACGGGCATAAGAGCATGTTGAATGGCCATTTCCCACATTCTGGCCACATCACTGCCAGCTCCACTGGTAAGTACGCTGCTGTTTGATGAAGGGCTTGAGGAACTGACTACATTTTCTCCCACATAGTAGACTACATTTTCTGTAGTGATTTCAAAACAATGAGGATTGGCCCCACTAGCAATTAAAGAGAAAGTTTTTGCAGGTTCCAGAGATAAAATTTCAGATAATGGAATTTCCTATGAAATAAATAGATTGTTACATGTAGATTATCAAAAAATATGTAAACTGAAATAATCTTTACAAATCCTTCTAGAACATACCAATAGACATTACCAAAAAAGGATACATTACTTAACATTTCCATTGTTGATAGACATTTAATTTTTAAAAAGATAGAATTTTTATCATACACCAACATTATAATCTTCATTCTATATGAAATACAAGTAATTTTCCAACTCTATGAAGAATAAATGAGCTCTTGAAATGCTATTATTTTAATACCCATGAAAATTAATGAGTCTAATTTAAATGAAAAATGCTATAGATGAAGTAGAGACTTAAATTGTTCTAAATTCATTTAAGGAAACTTTATTTTTTTAAGTATCCTGAAAGATTATGAAAATAAGATGAGGTTTCTAAATTATAATTGTTACTGCAACATAAAAAGATCAGTGAGTAATTCTAAGTAGAGTTGTTTAGAGAAATACTACTCTTTGATGGATAACATGTCATTGTGCTTTTCAAAGACAAATGCAGTCCAGGCTGAGACACAAAAGACAGGGAAAATATTGTAATAGAGCAAACATAACAGAATCCCAAGAGATTCTTGAGATTAACTCTTTACTTAATGATAAAAAAGATTAATTTACTTACTAAGAAAAAATATAATTTTAGTTCCAAGATTAGAAAAATAATACATATAGATTGTATGTGTATTTTTCTCCTTAGCTGAGAAGTGAACAATGTTTAATCAAATTTTAAATTATACATGTTTAATCTAGAGAATGCTATCTTGAATCCAGTCTCCTGTGTAAAGCAGAGCTGAATAGAATTAAAAGATTAATCCCATCTAATACATTGCAGTTTGTGAAGAATTCTTCACCAGTATATAAAGACTAGTAGCTGTTTACTGGAGAATGCTGAATGTGAAGTCGAAGATCTTAATTCGAAGCCCACTTCTGGCACATACTCCCTGAGTGACATGGGACAAATCACTTTCTTTGGGGGCCTCAGTTTCTTCATCTGTAAAACCAGGGAACTGGACTTAATATCTAAGGTCCCTACCAAGTCTAGGTTTATGAGCTCATGAAGCTAGGTTGAGGGGATATTTTTGTTATCGTTGAATCATTTCAGTAATGTTTGACTCTTTGTTTTTCCATTTTGGGATTTTCTTGCCAAAGATACTGGAGCAGTTTGCCATTTCCTTCTCTAGCTCATTTCATATATGAGGAACAAAGGCAAACAGGGTTAAGTAACTTGCCTAGGGTCACACTGGGAATAAGTATCTCAGGCCAGATTTGAACTCAGGAAGATGAGTCATTCCCCAGTGCTCTATACATTATGACACCTAACTACCCCCTGAATCCCCTAAATAGGGATCAACTTAAATTAAAATATTCAATTCTGCTATATCCATGGGAAAGATCTATATCTAAGATGTTTTAAAACTCCTTTCCAGAAAGTATAATTTATATGGTAATATTAAGGCAGTAGATTATTTTTAGAATAAGCAAGGAAGTCTTCCATTGTAAAATATCCTTCAGATAGTCCTTTCAAGGAACACCCTTACCAAATAAAATGATTTGCCTCTAATAACATATATGGCTACCTTTATCTAGCACTTCAAAATTTGCAAAGTACTTAACTCAAGAATTCCACAAAAGGGATAATGATTATTAATTTCTTTACGTTGCAGAGGAGGAAAATGAGGCCTGGAAAAGTTGACTTCTGGGGGGAAAATACCTAAAAAATAAATGGCTTTTCCAAAAATCACAGAGAATTGGGAAATGTCTGGATTTAAAATCCAATACTCCTTTTGACTATGCCATAATGCCTGTGTAAGAAACAAAGCACTGGCAAAGCATCAAGGGGTTTTATAAAAATTTTTTATCTCTAAGGAAGTGATAGGGGGCGCTAAGAGAGATTGAGGAGAGAAAATAAAGTATCTAACCACTGTCTGTACACATTAAGAATTCACTTTGAGTCTATCTTTATTGGCCTCAGACATTCTAAATAAAGAATCACCTGGAAGACTCAGAATTTCTACTTCATGGATAATTGTACAGGAAACCAAATTCTATGATGCGTCATCAGGTCATAACTTTGTTCTTCAGAGAATTACAAAATACACAGAAACAAGAATCTAATAAAATTGTGATATGGGATGGAAGCAGTTAAGATGATTTTTAAATGGCCTAAATATGAAATGTTCATAAGTAAAATATATCACATGAGAAAATATGAGAAAGCAATACAAAAAAAAAAATGAAACAATCCTTTCTTACCTTGTAATATTTACTTCCAGTATCATTTTGAAAGAGTGTGATGCATTTGCTATCTAATCTCCAATAGTGTCGTTTTCTCTGTAATGAAAAAATAAATTCATAACCTCTACCAAATTTTCAAATAACATAGAATTAGGAAATCTAATGCATTTTTTAATCATGCTTTTTGACTCTGTTTAAAATAAAATGTAATTAAGTGATGATAGGTAAGAAAAAACAGGAAAAAAATTGCAACAGTTTACAAATGCCTGTATAATCAGAATTTCATACTGAGTCAGAACAATAATAGTTATTCCTTCACAGTTGAGCACTATAGAGTATTTCTGTTACTGAATACATTATTTTCCGGGTTCTGCTCACTTTACTTTGCATCTATTCATATGTCTTTCCAGATTTTCCTGAACTCATCCTGTTAGTTATTTCTTTTGGCAAAATAGTATTCCATTACATTCATATATCACAACTTATTCAGCCATCCCCCTAACTGATGGACAATCCCTCAGTTTCTAATTCTTTATTACTACAAAAAGGGTTGCTATAAATATTTCTGTATAAGTAGGTTGTTTTCACCAATCTTTGATTTTTTTAGTTGAACAACTCTGTTATGAGGCCACCATACTCTCTTTTTAAAATTTTTATTTAGAAAAAATGTCCAAGGTTTCATGATTCATTCTTCCCCTACCTCCCCTCTCTCCTTTCCGCTCCCAAAGCCAACAAACAGTTCCGCTGCATTATATATGTATCATTGTTCAAAACCTATTTCCATGTTATTCATATTTTTGCAGTAGAGTAATACCTTCACATCAAAACTCTAATTCCATCCTTATTACACTATGTGATCGAGCATTACTTTTCTAATGCATTTCTGGTCCCACAGTTCTTTCTCTGGATGTGGATAGCATTCTTTCACCTAAGTTCCTCTGGATTGTCCTGGATCATTGCATTGCTGCTGGTAGAAAAGTCCATTACATTTGATTGTGCCATAGCGTATCAGTCTCTGTGTACAATGTTCTCCTGGTTCTGCTCCTTTCACTCTGCATCAATTCCTGGGAGTTGTTCCAGTTCACATGGAATTCCTCCAGTTCTTTATTCTTTGCAGCACAATAATATTCCATCAACAACATATACCACAATTTATCCAGCCATTCCCCAATTGATGGACAATCCCTCATTTTCCAATTTTTTTGCTACCACAAAAATGTGGCTATAAATATTTTTGTATGAGTCTTTTTCCTAATTATCTCTTTGGAGTACAAACCCAGCAATGGTATGACTGAGTCAAAGGGTAGGCAGCATTCAATTAAAGCCTTTGGGCATAGTTTCAAACTGCCTTCCATAATCTTTGGACCAATTCACAACTCCACCAGGAGTGTAATAGTGTCCCAATTTTGCCACATCCATTCCAATATTTATCACTTTCCTTTGCTGTCATATTGGACAATCTTCTACGTGTGAGGTGTTTTACACCTCAGAGTTGTTTTAATTTGCATTTCTCTTATAGGGAGGGATTCAGAACACTTTTTCATGTGCTTATTACTAGTTTTGATTTCATCCTGTGAAAACTGCTTATTCATGTCCAGGTCCAATCTTTGATTTCTTTAGGATAAAGACCCAGTAGTGGAATTGCTGGGTGAAAGGGTATGTAGTTTTATGGCCTTTGGGGCATAGTTCCAAATTGCTTTCTAGAATGATTGTATCAGTTCACTGCTCCACCAACACTATTAGTGTCATACTTTTCTTGCATTCTCTCCAAAGTTTTTCATTTTCCTTTTTTGGCCATATTAGCCAATTTGATGTGTGTGAGGTGGTATTTCAATGTTGTTTTAATTTGTATTTATCTAATCAATAGTGATTTGGAGTATTTTTTCATATGAATAAGAATATTTTTAATTTCTTCATCTGACAACTGCCTGTTCATATCCTTTGATCTTATGTCAATTGGGGAATGCTTTGTAATTTTAAAAATTAGGCTCAATTCTTTAATATATTTAAGAAGTGAGGTCTTTGTCAGAGATACCTGCTATAATTTTTTTTCTCAGTTTGTTGTTTCCTTTCTAATTTTGTGGCAGTTTTTTTTGTTTGTACAAAATCTTTTTAGTTTAATGTAATTAAAATTATCCACTACGTTTCTCATAATATTTTTTATGTATTATTTGGTCAAAAAGTCTTCCCTGGTCCATGAGTCTGGCAGGTAAACTATTCTGAGTTCTTTATTTTTAGATAGTGTCCATTTTGAGTATATCTTGGCATATAGTGTGAGATGTTATTCTACGCCTTGTTTCTGCCATATTGTTTTTCAGTTTTCCCAGCAGTTTTGGTCAAATAGTTGTTTCCCACAAAGCTTGGCTCTTTAGGTTTACTGAATACTAGGTCAGTATGGTTATTTATGACTTTGTGTTGATTAACTATCCTATTCCATTGATCCAATACTCTCTTTATTAGCCAGCATCAGATTCTTTTGATGATTACCACTTTGTTGTTTTTTTTTTTTATCACTTAATAAGTTTGAAACCCAGAATATCAAGGACTCATACCTTCATATTTATTTTCATTAATTCCTTTGATATTTTTGCTTATTTATTCTTTCAGGTGAGTTTTCTTTTTATTTTTTCTAGTTCTATGAAAGAATTTTTGTAGTTTGATTATGGCACTGAATAAGTAAATTAATTTAGGTACTGTCATTTTTATTATATTAACTTGGTCTTCCCATAAACAATGAATAGTTTCCCATTGTTTAGGCCTGACTTTATTTGTATGAAAAGTGTTTTTTAAGTGTATTTATATAGTTGTTGGATTTGCTTTGGTAGAAAAATACCCAGATATTTTATATTGTTTACAGTTATTTTAAATGGAATTTCTCTTTTTGTCTCTTGCTGTTGGACATTATTGGTGGTAAATTAAAATGCATAGTAAAACTTTGCTAAAGTTGCTAATCCTTTCTGTTAGTTTTTAGGTTGATTCTCTGCGGTTCTCTATTGTAAATCACCATATTGTCTTCAATGAGTGAAAATCTTGTGTCCTCATTGCCTATTTGAATATTTTTTTATTTCATTTTATGCTCTTTTTGCTATAGCTAGTATTTGTAGTACAGTATTCAACAGCAGTGGTGAAAATAGGCATCTTTGCTTCACCACTTGATTTTACTGGGAAGGGTTCAAGCTTATTCCATTACAAAAAATGCTTGTTGGTGGTTTCAGATAGATGCCATTTATCCCTCTAAGGGAAGCTCCATTTATTCCTATTCTCTCTTGTGTTTTTAATAGGAGTGGGTGTTGTATTTTGTCAAAAGCTTTTTCTGCATCTATTGAGATAATCATATGGTTTCTGTTTTGTTACGGATATGGTCAATTATGTTGATAGTTTTTCTAATATTGAACCATCTCTGCATTCCTTTTATAAAACCCACCTGATCATGGTGTATGATCCTTATGATATATTGCTATATTCTCCTTGCTAGTATTTTATTTTAAATTTTTGCATCAATTTTCATTAGGGAGATTGGTTTAAAGTTTTCTTTCTCTGTTTCTGATCTTCCTGGTTTAGGTATCAGCTCTCTGTGTCATAAAAGGAATTTGTTAAGACTCCTTTTCTGAAAACAAATAACTTGAAATATACTGTAATCTACTCATCCTAGTCATCAGACATGATTTATCCTTTGACTTATCATTTGCCATTTTGATTTTCCTTATACAAAATTAAAAAGGATTAGATAAAGATAAGATAATTAAGATTTAAGTGACCGAAACTATTGAATAAGGGAGTGACATGGTCAGACTTGTGCTTTGGGAAATCCCTTTGCTATAGGTTTAAGAACTGAAGTAGTCAATAAGGGGACAGTGAGTTTGGGACCACAGTAAGAATGGTGTAAATTATGTAATCCAAAACATTCTCTTCTTTTCACTTATAGACCTAGTTCAGTTGTGCTTTAAATAGTATTTTCCATGTTATTCAATTGCATATATCTGTGTATATATACACATATAGTACATATCAAAAATCTAAAAATGTATAGTCCATACCCACTTGGTTTTTAAAATTTACATGGTGAAGCTGATTTCTTCAGTGGCCACAGATCTCACTAAAAAGTACTTGTAGAGAAGTGGGGTATGATATTAATAACACAATGACATCTGCAAGGAGGAATATCTGGCTAACTTCATAATCTACAGATATGTAATCTATTTTCCATTTGTATTTCACACGGGGTGCTATCAATGACGCTTACTGGATACTTTGATTAGCATAAATACCCTGTTTTATTCCTTGCCTGATAATAATTATTATTAAGCCCGAGTAGACAATATTTGCTATTAGACTAATTGGACAAAGTTCTCTTATGTGACTAGATCTATCAAGACATCTTATATGATCTGAATGTTGTTCAGTTGTTTCAGATATGCCCAACTTCTTCATGATCCTTTTTGAGGTCTTCTTGGCAAAAATACTGGAGTGGTTTGTCATTTCCATCTCCAGTTCATTTTACAATTGAGGAACTGAGGTAAACAAGGTTAAGTGATTTGTCCAGGGGCACAGAGCAGGTAAATGTCTGAGGCCAGATATAACTCAAGAAGATGTGTCTTCATGACTTCAGGCCTGGCACTTCATCTACTGTGCTACCAACCTGCCCAGCTATTTATGATTTTAATAGCTGCATATAGAACAGTGGTCCCCAAACTTTTTTGGCGTACCCTACCACCCCCTTTCCAGAAAAAATATTACTTAGCCCCCTGGAAATTAATTTAAAAAATTTTAATAGCAATTAATAGGAAAGATAAATGCACCTGTGACCATCACCGCCCTCCTGGATCGCTGCAGCACCCACCAGGGGATGGTGGCACCCACCTTGGGAATCACTGATATAGAACTATGGAGAGATAACTTGCTAGAAAATAACTTTTAAGCCTGCATTTTCCTTTAATGATTCAAAGGCTTTTGGCAAATCAACATACAACAAACATAGTACAATCTTCTATTCTTTTTTTTAAGTTTTCAAACATTATATTTAATCATGTTATAACTATCTCACATAAGGATGGCCAGAAACCCAAGACATGCTGTGTCAACCAGGAATTCTTTGTGTGTGTGTGTGTGTGTGTGTGTGTGTGTGTGTGTGTGTGTGTGTTATCTTGAATGTTTTATTTAGAATATTTTCCCATGGTTACATGATTCATGCATGTTCTTTCCCTCTTCCCAATCACCCCCCTCCATAGCCAACATGCAATTCCACTAGGTTTTACATGTACCATTGATTGAGACCTATTTCCATATTATTGATAGTTTCACTAAGGTGAGTGTTTAGTGTCTACATCCCCAATAATATCCCCATCAATTGATGTGTTCAAGCAGTTGTTTTTCTTCTGTGTTTCGACTCCCACAGTTCTTTCTCTGAATGTGGATAGCGTTCTTTCTCATAATTCCCTCAGCATTGCTGCTAGTAGAGAAATCTATTATGTTTGATTGTACAATCTTCTATTCTTTATACTTTCAGTAAATAGTGACTGTATAGATGTGGCCTCTTACAGAAAAGAATTCACAAAAGTATGCTGTTCCTTTTTTAGATTTTCAAATATGCATTGAGCACATATAGAGAATTTTATAGCTATAAGGAGACAAGCATATGGGTCAGCAGTTTCTGAGGTTTCTGTTGCATCTTTTCAGGTAGATATTTTCCATTATTTTGTATCTTCTTTTCTTTGAGATATCTTGAATATAATGTCTTAAAAACTTTCACCTCCAGTGTTGATTTCCCTGTATGTATCTGGTTAGATTTAAGAGTTCCTTCTAACTTCACCTTTTAAAGTAATATTTCAACTTTTTCATATAGTACAATAGAGCATGTAAGAAGTATAAATTCTGTGAATCTGTGGTGCCACTGTGATCAAAGATGAAAATGCATTCCTATAAAAATGTCAGAAAATGTGTTCTAATCCACACTTATTTTTCATCATCTTTCTACTTTCAAGTAATAATGCTCTTGGGATGGCAGAGTGTTTCTCCCCATTCCCAGTTTATTTCCTTTAAGAAAAAGTTTTATAATAACTTCTTTGTTTTGTAACCAAAATTATTTCTGTCTATATCCTCTGAGATCTTGGAAATTAACCTTTATTTTCACCAAGAAAACAAAAACAAAATAAACCAACCTAAACTGAAAAACTAAGAATTAAGGCAAACCAAGGAAATTAACAGACTCTGACCACAAATGTAATATTTTGCCCTCATAGTGCACAATCTGTGATCAGTATAATGGGTTAAAAAGAAGTAACTCAGATTTTGGCTTCATTTTGTGTCTACTTCATTTGAATTACTGTTCTGGTAACAGTATTTTATCAGTTCCTATACTTATTCCTCGTTTCTCTGAATCACTTATAGTTCTTCATTTCTTATTACATAGTGGGAAAAAAATCTATTGTATTAAAATAGCAGAGTTTGGTCAGTCTAGGCCTTAATCAATCTATATTCACTTTGTTTCTAATACGTACTACCATATGAAAGGGCTGCTATAAATAATTCTGTGTATATAGAACCTCCCCCCTCCCTACCACCTTTGAATTCCTTCAGTCCCAGGACATAGATAAGAGAGTATACTTTGGGGTGGAAATTTATAAAATTACTTTTATTGGATAATTCCAAACTATTTTCCGTAATAATTTCATTCCATTCTAGAACAGATCAATTCACAACTTAATAGTGTACTCTCTTTTGCCTATCTTTCCAGAGATGTTCCAACAGTGATAGTTTCCTTTTTTTATATCTTTATCAATTTGCTGAGTGAGGTAAAATAAGTTATTTTAATTGACATTTCTCTTAATATTATTGATGTGAAGCATATTTCATATGAGAAGACACAGCTTTGACTCTTTCAGAAGACTTTCTATAGGCTTATTTTCCTCTCCAGTGCTTTTTACTGTTTTGAAAAATGATGCTGCCCATCATCTTGTCATCCTCTTGTCTTATAAATGAGGTCATATTACAAATCAGTTGTCCTTGGTTTTCAAGCCTCTTCTCTTTGCACAGTGATCAAATACTGACCAAAGAATTTTACATTTCTTTTTGATACCTTTATTATAAAACTTAATTTACCCAAATTAAAATTCTCTAAGAAATGGTGACGATCAATGTCAATAGCTTGTTCTCCATTTCTGTATTTCATAGTCAACAGTCTCTTGAAATAAATCATATTGGTGCTATTATAATTAGATTTTTTCCTCATACCTTATTTTTCCCTAAATGAACTGACCACAGATCATAAGCAGCTGATTTTGAAATGATTCTCAAACTGGTAATAAGTCATTTCCTACCATTTAAGCTATCGTCATTTTCATTTTCCATAATGTTATTCACTTTCTGCCATATTGAGCATATTCCACGATGGATTTATTTAAATTTCTTTAGATGTTCATGCTGTAATTCTTCTTTGGGATTGTTCAGTGTACTGTGAAGGTGGGAACTTCAAGGTAAAAAAATTATTCTGACCAGAATTAAATAAGTAGTATAGAACTAAATTTAGAGTAAAATTTAAAATGGTTTTAATGACCATTTTAATATCTGGGACTGTTTCCATATTATGGAGAATTCAATTGATACATCTTAATTACTCATCTATAAACTAGATTCTTCAAGTAGCCTGCAACCTTGAAAAGTGAAGTTTTTGCCCAGGGCCACACAGCTACTATGTGACACAGGGACAATATAAACTGAGAGTTTCCTGACTTATGTAAGGCTAGCCTTTTATATATACTGTGTCATACTATCTTTCAGTATAAAAGTTCTTAAAAAGGAAAAAAACCTTTCCAATTTGTGTTCAAATCTTAATTAACTAAAATTTGGTGATTTTTAAAAAACTCTTTTTGAATAGAGCAGAAAGGAACAGAACATCAAATATAAGTGATTAATCTTAAAATTTACAAGTATGACTGGAATTTCTTAAATCATCTTTCTATAATTGATCATTTTATTTCGGGAAAATCTTAACAGCAAACTGAGAGACAATAGTGCCTAATGGAAAGAAAGCTGGTTGGTGTGGGAGTCAAGGAGGAGATCTGGGTTCAAGTTCTAATTGCCACATATTAGTTTTGTAACTACATGGGTACAATCATATATTGGAACCCTCATCCACAGTATGCTATTAAGAAATTTATTAACAAATGTTAGTAATTGCTCTTTGAGAAGTTAATTTAATTATCATTCTGATATTGTCTTGAATGCAAGAAAATCAAAGTTATGCAATAAACCAAAGCCTCTAAGAACAGGTGGGTGGTAAATGTTCCTCTGATAGATTAAACAATTACATAGAGGACTATTATTCTACTGAATTGGTCAAAGCAAAAGAACATATTAAAGATTCAGGAAGTATACAGGTGGGTTTAACTACACTCTTATCCTTCCTAATGTCATGTTTCATTTAAAAGTCTGAAACACGTAGGAGTGTTCCTTAAGCACGTACAGTGGCTTTTATGACTGCCAGAAAATTGACAGGCAAAAGTTTGTGCTACTATGTAGAACATCTTAAGCAAGAGAATAAGTGATCTTGTTTTCTGAGAACTTCTTTCCACATTTTTTCCCTAATAAATTGCTTGCTTGACTGTATCCGACACCTACAGATTGGCTGTGTGTTTAAACTAATTCTACCCTGACAGGTAGGTTGAGGTTCATTCCCTGTGGCTCAGTTATTAAGTATCAAGCATCATTTACAAAGAAGTTGCAACTTGGATAATTAGGACCAGATCGAAAAGAGAAGGCTCTGATCCCAGTGATTCTTACCAGTGTGTCTTTGCTTGTGTAGTGAACCATCCATCCTTCTTTCAGCACTGTGCTGCTTTTCCTTTTTGTATGTTTGACAGATTGAACCACTCTCATGAGGGGAATATTGTTACTGGTGGATGGGCTAGAAGTAAAGTAAACATATTTTAGGGAGGAAATGTTTTCACATACAGACCAATTTTTAATTCAAATATATACACATATATGCATTTTAATACATATATAAGCATATAGTTATACATATAAATATGTGTGGGTGAGATGGAGAAACAGAGGAAGAGAGAGGAGAGTGAGAGTCAGAAAAAGAGGGAGAGAGAGAGAAGGAGAGAGATAGAGAGAAAGAGAGATGAACAGGAAGAGAGAGGAAGAGAGAGACAAGGAGAGAGAGAAAGAGAGAGAGAGGCAGACAGACAGACAGAGTTGGGGGGGGGGACTGTTGTTTGTGCAGCAGCTACACTTGAGTAAAACTGTCAAGGCAAGCAGGCTAAACCAGATTGATGCTAACTAAAGGGATATCTACTCCAAGAATGTGAAGACTTCCTCCAGTGGAATGGGAAGAGAAAACGATTTATTCCAATAGCCATGAAGGTGTCTGAAGTAGGAGCTGTGGAAAGTTTAGAACTTGGTCAGACACCAAAGACACAAAGGCTATCCAATGCATACTGAGCCACTGGCAGTCATATATTGATTTCTGTCTTGCCACTGGATGTCGATGACTTTGGAATGAAGAGGTTAGTGATTCTGTGTAACTCTCCCTTACTTAAAGCTAATTTACATCCTATTCAAGACATCCAGTATTGTCACCGGTCCTCTTTGAAACAAAGGATAAACAGTTTTAGATATAGATGTGTAGGTAAATATACTTTTCTTCAGAAATGAAGTAATCAAAGTGATCCTATATTTCCCACTGAAACAAAACAATGTTTGAAATTAATCATACACATCCAGAGATAGATCATACTGCAGACTAGGATTGCTTTCATATATGCATATTAAAACTAATGAACATCTAATGGGTGTCTAAGTTTGGGATAAATATATACATAAATGGCTTGGTGCAAGGGTGCAATATTTAGAAATAATTGTATGAAAACTATGTAGTTTCATCTGAAGACCTGTGTTCTTGTCCCATCTCTGACAAATACTGTGAAGCCCTCAACATGTTACTTAACCATCATTTAGTGCTCTAGACAACTAATAAATCTCCGAGGAAGTGCCAGCCTTCTTTGGTAGAAGTAGTTTCCCCAGTCTGGAGCTCTCACTATCAATGAAATCAAATGTCCAAACCCTATCCATCCCTCTAATTCAAGACATTGGCATCATTATGCTCTGTTTCAGGCCATGTGCTAATATGTTTATATTTTACATTATCTAAGCTTGTTAACAGTAATGTGGATCTGTTTGGAATGAGTTCTTCCTACTAAAAATGTGATGTCCTTCATATTTGAGAATGATGCAACTGACTCCATATAACAGGTGCTAGATCACAGAAAACTAATGCTAGGAAGGTCTTAGGGATGACTTCATAGAAATCTCTCATTTCTAGATGCGATAACTGACCCTTAAAGACAAGAACTAATTGACTAGTATCACTTGGGACTAAATGTCAAGAGATTCAGGCTTGAATCTTTGAGCTGTTTTTCCAGTCCTTGTGATGGATTTGTTTTGATTCTTCTACTTTGTCTTTCCCAGAGGCCTAAAGGCATGCATGTATTTAAGCAACAGATGGCCAGGGGATAGACCTCTCCTAGCACATAAAAATAACCAGGCAAGTTCTGTTAATGGATTATTTGGCAATTGTTGGTGTGTTCTAAGAATTTTATCAGTGTAATCTTATATATGAATCTTTTCATCTTTTCATTCTTTGCATACACACACACACACACACACACACACACACACACACACACACACGAACATCTTTCAAATCTTTGACTTCCAGGATCATCTCAGGTGTTATCTCATAAACAAGTCATTTTTGGATCCTTTTCTGATTCCCCAAAAGCTATTTCTCTTCTTTTCCTGAAATTACTTTGCATTTACTTATCTGTACGCATGATTAATTCTCTCAGTAGAAGAGGGCCTTAAAGGCAGGGATGATTTTGCTTTTTTCTTTGTATTCCCAGTACTAGCATAGTACCTTACAAATAGAAGGTACATAAATACTTATTGAATTGGAATGAATTTGGCAATAAATGAATTTATTCACTTAGAAAACAAGAACAAAACTGTAAATTTATAATATGCATAGAGCTACAATTTTGCAGTTTCAATCATGTCTGATTCTTCATGACTCCTTTCTTGGAAGATGAAGAATTGAGGCAAAAAGGGTTAAGTGACTTGTCCAGGGTCACACAGCTAGCAAGTGTCTGAGACCAGATTTGAAAATGGCTAAGATGAGAATTCCTGATTCTAAACCCAGAGCTCTCTCTGCTGTGCCACCTAGCTGTCCTATACATAGATGATGTATGGGCAAATCAAGTTAGCTCTCTGAAGGTAAATTTCTTCAACTATAAAATGTAGAGATAATAATCCTAATACTATCTCACAGAGTTGTTAAAAAGAAAATGTTTTGTAAACACCAAGGCACTATTATGATTACTACTACTATTAAAAACTATTCTTATTATCATCATTAACATTATTATTTTAAATTCAATGGAGTTTTGATAGAAATGATCTTGGGATAAGTTATTATCCAAGGCTTTTTTATATTTAATGCTAAGAAGATTATTGTGCAACAGGTGGAAAAAACAACTGCTTTCTGTAATTGAATAAAATTGTTGGGATATAAACTATGAGTATTTCATTAGAGGAGATATCACAAGTAAATCCCATCGAATACTTATTTATTTGTTGTTTTTTTAAATCCTGAGTTTCTGTCTTAGAATAAATACTAAGTATTGTTTTTGAGGCAGAAGAGCAGGTAAGGGCTAGACAGTTGGGGTGAGTGACTTGCCCAGGATCACACAGAAAGAAGTGTCTTAGGACAATTTTAAACCCAGAATCTCCTACTTCTAGGCTTGGCTCTCTATCCACTGAGCCACCTAACTGCCCCTGCAATGTTCATTTACAAATATGAAATTCTATTAATATATGAAAACAAGGTAAAAAACATGGTGGAAATACTCTAGTATTTCTATCAAGGATTAACTAATAATTCAAGTTTTATAAGCATACCGGAAGGGCAGATACACATTGTTGTATCTCTTGATAGTGAGCTTTTAACAGATGTTAACTAACTTTGTGCTTAGCAAATTTTGAGGAAATGTGTGGAAAGAAACGGGCAGAGAGCATTTCAAGATCAATGTAAAGTTGTTTTCTAACTTTGAGACTATCTTGTAACTTTTTCATATAATGGTTATCTCCTTTTTGTTTAATCATTTAAACAGACTTTCAGACCTGAAGGCAAAAACCATATTTTACAATTCCAAACCATGTATTCCCTAGAACCCAGTATAACACTTTGAACACAGGAGGGCTTGGTGTTTAATATTTTAAATGAATTCAAAGAAATACTAGGATTTAAAAATCCAGGTTAGACTTCCTAGTATATAATTGTTTCATAAATTTACCAACAGGGTAAATTATTTTAATAGCTAGATACTGTTCATATTTGCTTATTATGTTATCAGGCCCTATCCTAAACACTTTACAATTATATCATTTGATCCTCATGACAACCTAGGAAGGCAACTGATATTATTATTATTGCCCCCATTTTACAGATAAGGAAAATGTGGGAAATAGAGGTTAAGTGACTTGCCTAGGGTCTTGTGGCTAGTGAGTGTCTGTGGGCAAATTTGACCTCTCCAATCTTTCTGAATCAAGGCCTGACATTCTACCTATAATACTACCCCAGTGCGTATAAAAAACAACTGGGAAAGGAAGATGACTTGGGTTTCAGAGCTGTGATTTCATCATTGTGGGGAACCCATAATGTGAAAACGTATTTCACTGATGATTTGTTGTCATTGCTGTTTAGTCATTTCAGTTGTGACTGACTCTCCATGATCCCATTTGGGTTTTCCTAGCAGAGATAATGGAGTGGTTTGTCATTTCCTTCTCCAGCTCATTTTACAGATGAGAAAACTGAGGCAAACGAGGCAAAGTAACTTGCCCAGGGTCACACAGCTAGAATATGAGGCCAGCTTTGAACTGAAATTTTTCTGACTCCAGGAATAACAGTCTATCCAGTGTGTCCCCTGGCTGCTTCAAAGATGCAGGTTACCATCTCTCCTATAATTTAGAGCAGTGGTTCCTAAACTTTTTTGGCCTACGACCTCCTTTCCAGAAAAAAATATTACTTAGCACCCCCTGTCACATACTATCACTGCCCCCTTACAGTTATTCACCACCCCCAAATGCACCTGTGGCCATCACCACTTGCCTGGATCGCTGCAGCACCCAGCAGGGGGCAGTGGTGCCCACTTTTCAATCACTGATTTACAGTATTAGTTGCCTGAGATTTTAAGTAACTTTCCATTGCTCAAAAGCTAAAAGGTGTTAGAGGCAGAACTAGAAACCAGGTCTTCCTGACTCCAAAGCTGGCCCTCTACATGATTCTAACTCTACCAAGATCTTTAAAATTTCTCCAGGACAAGAGTTTTAAACTTCTGATTTCTACTGTTTTACTCAGAAAACTTAGAAAAAGGAGTCCTAAAGCTTCTTACCTGATCATTCGATTTGAATCATCATGGTCTTGATCCGTGTCCTGAATATCCCCATTGTCACTGTGGCATCCTGACATAGAGGTCTCAGAATCCTGGACCATGGATTCTTCCATGTCATCCATGAGTCCACTATTTCTTTCACTATCATTGTCATCACTTCCCTCTTCCATGACCACATCAGATTCTCCCCCAGGGCTAAGCAAATCTGGAAAATTAGATTATGTCAACCATGAAAATAAGCATTGACCCACTGGACTAAAGGCTAAAATAAAATTGAGCATGTCTAATGAAAATCAATTAGTAAGCCTAAAAGATATTTGTAAGTAGTTCCCCATTCTTGTTTATTTTATTTTCCCTAGGAATCTATGTTTATGAGAGAAGACAATATTTGTTTGTTCATTTTTTTTTAATGGCAGATACTCAGAGTTTACTTGGTCTACTGATGTGGAAAGCCATGGAAGGAATAGGGAAAATGTGCCATTCCTACAGGTGACAGCAGAAACAGCAGCATAGGAGGTCACTTAACACACCAGAGGATCCAATTCTCCTTTATCTCCACTCTCACAAGTAGAAATACACAGGGGGTCCCAGAGCATGCTTGTACAGCTTGCTACCCAGTGAGGAGAACAATCAGAATCATGATTTGTTGCTGTTGATACTTTTAATTGCTATTTCTAAGATGATGTGGATCATTTTTTAAAAAGCTGCTTTTAGATTTCTGACATTCAAAATGTAAAATAACATAGTCCTATATATTCAGCAGCTGATGAATATAATACATTATAACTAGATAGTGATGTAAAGTATTTATTTTAAAATTAGAAATTGATTGATTAGGAACACAAGCTTGCCAAACTACAAAAAGTAGATAAATTGAGAGTTTATCAGATTTTTCAGCTTGTGTGGGTAATAACATTTTCAAAGCAATCAACAACATCTCTGAAATCACTGTGTTCTCCCACGGTTGTAGCTGTCAAACTTGCCCTGATATTCACTATGCTTGACACAAAGTCAACACCACACTATAGGAAGTGGGAAAATCGCCAACCTCTCAATTTTGGCAGCTAATTCAGAGAACTAAATGCCAAAAGGCAGCATTGGAATCTTTTCTTAGAGAATAGCCCCAAAATTCTCCTTCAAGGTAAAATGTATTTGTTTCCAAGTAAAGGAGGTCTTGGTGTCTCCAAGTAATAGACATCCTCCAATGAAAGGAGCTGTATCTTTTCCCTACACCTCACAATATGTATAATACTCAACCCATTTTCCCCTACCAAGTCTCAAGCATTATTTTATTACCCCTACACACTGGGAAACAGCCCCATCTAAGGTCAAAAAATAATTTGCTGTTTTAGGAAAATTGTCTGTAGAAATACTATCTGAGAACTAATAGTATTATCAAAAGGATATGAGTATCCTTAGAACCATCTCTGGAAAGAAAAAAAATGTTTTTTTCAAGAGTAGTTGACCAGTATTAGGTCACAGAATCATGGGTTTAGATCTGGAAAAGAAATCAGAGAACACCAAGTCTAATCCCTTCTTTTACAAATTAAAAAAAACCTGAGGGTCAAGGAAGTTAAATGACTTGTCCAAGGTAATGGAGGTAGGAAAAGTCAGAGGCAGGATTTAATCCAAATCTTCTAGCTGGAGGTGGAGCACTTGTTACTCAATCATAATATCTTCCTTCCCAATTTTTTATGCCATGTTCCAAGTTCCAAAAGGAAGTTTAAAAAAAAAGGGGCAATAAAAAAATGTACCCTCTCCCTGGTCGGAAATGCCCTTTTGTTCTGGAGAAGTCTTAATTAAGAGCAAGGATTCCTAACCTTTTTTATGTTTTTGACCATGTTGGTAGTCAGATGAAATCTATAGACCCCTTCTAAGGATAACGCTTTTAAATGCATAAAATAAAATACATAAAATTACAAAGGAAACCACTTTATTAAAATGCAAATATTAACAAAAATACAAATATTGAAATAATTTTAAAATATAAATTCACAAATTCTAATTAAGTATATCTGGCACAGATAATATATATGTGGTTTTATGTTCTCATGTATATATGCATCATTCAAACCAAAATGTGTGGTGATAAGGAAGGAGGAAGATGATTATTTGCCTCTGGTTAACAGAACACCCACTTTCCTCTTCTTCCTCTTGGGAAGACTTGTTGTTTATTCATTTTAGTTGTGTCTGACTCTTTGTGATCCCAGTTGGGGTCTTCTTGGCAAAGATACTGGAATGGTTTGCCATTTCCTCCTGTAGCTCATTTTATAGAAGAGGAACTGAGGTAAAAAGGGTTAAATGACTTGTTCAGGATCACATAAACTAGATGAGGCTAGATTTCAATTTAGGAAGATGAGTTTCCCAGATTCAGATCTTAAACTCTGTCCACTGTACCCCCAGCTTCCCTCTTGAGAAGAAAACTGAGCTTATTGTTTCAGAATAAGAGAAATGACTGGGTGGCGGAAGGGGCACATCTATCACTATAGTTCATAAGCAATCCTGGCCCTAAAGGGCTCTATATTACTAATCATCCTAGGACAGTGGCCTGATCCAGGAGAAGTATGAAAACTCATTAGTAATTAGCATTTAAGACTACCAACTAAAACATCAGTGGCTTCACTGTGTTCTCTAATATTTGAGAACTCATGGCCTTTTTTTGAAACTAAATGCACTGAAATGAATACTTTCTTGGAATATGCCCAGTTGAATTGGAAATATCAAGCCCAGGCAATAATTCACATTAGGCAGATCAAAAAATTTAGAAGCAGGAGGAGAAAAATTACTCATTAAATTACTCTCTTTACCTACCAGGGAAGAATACAACATTTGTTTGTCTGCAAGGCTCAAGAAGAACTGATCCTTCAACCTACCTCCATTAATGGCAACTTCACCCAGACAGTTGTTTGGTACTTTTGGTGCACAGCGCTTATGACAGTTGAACCTACAATCTGATCAGAATGGTAAAAATTAGCTGGAAAAGAATTTGTATAACAAAAACATCATATATTTCACCATGCCTGGCAAATATTGTTATTCAGGCATTTACTCATTGTGACCCTATGGATCATAGCAATCCACAGTGTTTTCTTGACAAGGATACTAGAAAGGTTTGCCATTTCCTTTTCCAGCAAATACAGTGAATCTTTTTGTCAGGCAATCGGAGATTAAATGAATTGTACAAAGTCACATAGCTAGGAAGTGTCTGAAGACAGATTTGAACTTAGGTCCTCTAAACTCCAGGACCAGTGCTCTAACCAAAAAGTAGACACTCAATAAATTCTTGCTAACTGACACTGATGGATGAATGAAGTACTCCAAGTTTAATAGGCAAATGAACTCAAATTTTTCAACTTATTTGACTTGAGAAATTGGTCCAAGAATAAGTGTTTCCTTACCTTTACATTGTAAGCCCTGTCTAAAAAGTCCTTTTAGAAGCTTCTTGCAATACTGACATACTGTTGGCCGGGTGTAGGAGTGGATGACGAAGGTGTGAGGAACTTTAACCTTGGACAGCAAAATCTTGTCAAGTTCAATTGGTCGTCCAACATATGACTGAGAATTGGATCGCTTCTCTCGGCCAAGAAAGGATTCTGATGATGATTTTTGCTATAAATAATTAGAGAAGGAAACAATAAAAGATCTCAGAAGTCAATACTTGATTGGCTTTTTCTAAATTCAAAAGCCTCATTACTTTTAGTTTCTACTATTTTTTCTTTTTACTTTGTTTCTTACAGTAGAAGAAACAACTAAGAAACAATTTTCTAGTCTAAAAATGAGGGGTCTGAAGCTAAGGGCATTTTGTGTTTCAAAATTTTAGGAATTTCAAATATGAATTATAAATAGTAAATAGCCCTTTTCAATTAAGCATGCAAAAATAAGGAAGCTGAATTGCTAGGTTGTATTTATAGCTATTTACTTTGATGCTACTCAATTTGACTCACATTGTACAATTGAGCACATTACTTCATTTCAATTTGTCAATTATTTAAATAAATTGCAAAAAAACATCAAAAGAAGTTTGAGAATTACTTGTGGATATATTTTGTATAAATATGTGAATAATTGAATTATTATATCTCTTATTTCCTCAGCCTAGGGAACTCCTGGTATGGGAATGCATTCTATTAGATTGGAACTGTATAATATTTAGTAGATCAATTAGCCCTAGTGAATTGCCTAAGATCAAGCCCTGACTTTCTTTACTCTGTTTCACCAAAGAGCCTCTATTTTTCTTGCAAATAGACTGTAAATATGAGGTTATGGCTTCCTAAATCCACTTCTTCCCTTCCTATCCCTTACCTAGGTCTATTTCACTGAGCTTCTTAGAGTGACCAAGTTCTATTTTAATAAATTCTCCTTCATCCCTGATTTCTTTCTTAAATGCCTATTCCATCCCCTAACTTTAACTGCAAACCGGCTTTTCTGTGAAGATATAACATCTAATAATCATTCCCAATGGAAACCCTTCCTCAACTCAAAGAACCAAAGGAATGGGTCAGTATAACCCTGGTATTCCTATGCTTTTTTCAAAATATTCTTTTGTCACGTTTCCTTAATAAAATTCCTTAATATAAAGTTCATTCTTTTCTTATATTAGCCTAACCTTGATGGACCTCCAGATCACTCCCCAAGCTCCCTCAATTATTCATATATATTCACTGTTATTTCTTTTCCTCTCCCTCCACCAAGATCAATCTTGGAAACTCTCATATTCAATTTGACAAACCCTCATATTGCTGCAAGTGATGGGATACTACAATCTTTGATGAATTAAATGAACTTCACCAAAATGACAACAGTGGAACATAGTAGAATTGAGTAGTCTGAAACATATCAATCAAAACAGGCTTGAAACGGGCACAAAGGATGGCACCAGAGAGCATCAGGACTAGAAACGGTGACTGATTATATGACAGCAGTGAACAGCTCATATGATCTGCTTGCATCCTTAAAATATTGAGATTCAGAGAAAGGTCACTCCAGAATATGAGGTGGTGCCCAAGTGGATTTTGCAGAAGAACTCAAACAAGAATGGCACAAGATAAGAGACCATAAATGAGTTGTGCTCTTGATCACTGAAGAGATCCTCAACCATAAAAGTGGAACCCCAGATCCATCCTGACCCAACATTTCCTTAAATTCTTTACTTGCAACAACAACCTTCATTTTCTTGACTCTTCTACATACCAGCATGGTAACAATTTAGATCCCATTATGGAATGAAATTGCATTCCCTTTAAGACAATGAATTCCAAAATTTTAGAGTGTGATCACAGTCCTATTCTTTCACCCTTCCTACTCCCTTACTCATAATAAATCTGCTTTTCTCAATCATTATGGCTTCTGGTTTCTCTTCTCCTCTAATCACCCAATTTAACTCCTTTAATCTGGTAGCTCTTGCCTCCAATCCCAGTTTTGACTCTATGTACAATAATTTCAGTGACCACTAAAAATCCTCCACTTTAAAAGCTGTTGCTTACATTACCCTTTATACTTTTTGCCTTGCTAATCCTCAATGTGGTGTAATATTTACCCAGTGGATTTATTTCTCAATCTCTGGTTCCATGCTATGCAATGTCAAGGGAGAAACAATATTATCGTGATTTTTGGATCCCAGTGGAACACTCTCTACCATAACCTATTTACCTCTAGCAAGATATTGCTCTATTTCATATTTCAAACTAATAATTCTGGCTATATAATATACATAGCTATATAGAAAGTGGTAAAAATATCCAATTTAACCACAGAAGAAAATCTGAGGACTAATCATTACAAAATGTCCCTCTGTTTTCACAGTTCTTCCCCAATACCAATATTCACTTTTCCTGTGCTGTATGAAATATTTTTACCTTTAAAATTAAAATGAATTAAATTTTTACTTTTAAATTTTGATGAGATTTTTTTTATCTCGAGATAATTGGAAGAATTATGGTATTGAACCACAACAGTAGTGCCTCTTTTTCTATGTAACTTTATAGCATGAAGATCTAAATGAACAATGACAAAAAGCTTTCTCTAATATCAGTTCTTCTGCTTGATTTACCCGCTTCTGTCAGTGGGAAGACCATTCTTCCAGTTACCCATTATCAAAAACAAACTTAACTCCCCTCACCTTTCAGCTGCTAAGACGAACTTTATTAGCCATTTCTATATGAATGTGATGGAATATTATTGTGATGTAAGGAATAATGAAGAGAATGGTTTCAATGAAACCTGGAAAGACATATGAGCAGAACAAGGAAAATAACATTTACCATAACAATGATATCGTAAAGCCAAACAATTTGGAGGGACTTAGTGACTCTGATCGACACAATGACTAGCCATGATTCTAGAGTACTCATGATAAAACATGACATTTATCTCCATAGAGAGAAAAGATGGACTCAGAGTAAAGCTACACTTATATATCTATATCTAGATATTCTTTTTCAGCTATAGTTAATGCAGGAATTTGTTCTGTTTGAATGTGCATGCTTGTATGTTTGTATGTATATACATATATATGTTTGCAAATGAGTTTTGCTTTTCTTGCTTTCTCAATGGATGGGGAAGGGGGAATCAAAAGGGAAAGAACTTAGATCCAAAAATAAGATAAAATTGGATTAAAAATACTTTTTTTAAAAAGTTCATGGAACCCAGATTATGAAGCCCTGTTTCCAGTCTAGATAGTCCCTTCCTCTTCAATACAGTCCCTTCATTTATTCATATGACATGATTTTTAAGTTATTCACAATTTTGCTTATTCTCCAAGCTTATAAATGTCCTTCCAAACAATGCAGTATATAGAACTGAATGGAATACTCAAGACGTGCTCTGACCAGGGCAAAATACAGTGTTATTATCTCCTTCTTTTTCATGATGATGATTTGTGAAACTAGGTATATGTCATGTTTTGATGATAATTACAAGGCTGGGATTTTCTAGCACCTTATTATTATTGTTATTATTCCTATTATTACTGCTAACAGGTCAAAATACTCTATACTAATATTATCTCATTTTAATCAAAATATACCTGTGAGGTAAGTGCTATTATTATCACCATGTTACAGATGATAAGATAGACTAATAGAGGTTAAGTGACTTGTTTAGGATCACAATACTAGTATTTTAAAATTAATTTCTATGCTTTTCCAGATTATATTTTGATGCAATTTTCAGTAATTCTTTTCTGACATTTTACAATCCATATTCTTCCCTCTTCACCCCCTTTCCTAAGATGGCAGGTAATGATATAGGTTGTATATGTGTTATCATATAATACACATTCCCATGTTTATCATGCTATGATAGAAGGTATTTCTTTTGTACCAGAGGAAAAAATCATCGGAGGAAATTAAATGAAGAACAACATGATTCAATCTATATTCATACTTCTTCAGTTCCTCCTATAGCAGTGGATAGCCTTTTTCATCACAAGTCCCTTAGAGTGGTACTGGATCCTTGTACAGTTGATCATCATACTCTGTTGCTGGTATTGTGTTTTCCTGGTTCTGCTCACTTCACTTTGCATCACTTCATATAAGTCTTTCCAGGTTTTTTTGTGATCATCTTATTTGTTATTTCTAATGACACTATAGTATTTCATACAACCATATACTACAACTTGTTCAGCCATTCTCCAATTAATGGACAATTCTTGTAGGTCCTTTTTCCCTATGTGCACATTATTACCATTTTGTGGTCCTTTTTCCCTATGTGCACATTATTAGTATTTTGTGGAGACTAGATATGAACTCAGGTCTTTTTGATTTCAGGTTCAACATTCTATCCACTGTGCCACCTAGCTGCTTCTATTATAATGCATTTCCTGTATAATTGTCATTGTTATATTTTCTGGGATCTGTCATTAAATAAAGAGATGATATTTATATAGAAGGGTAATAAGGTGATGCAATAGATAGAGTGCTAGGCCTACAGTCATGAAGTTTCATCTTCATGAGTTCAAATCTGGCCTAAGCCATTTACTAGCTTTTCAGCCCCGGGGAAGTCACTTAACCCATCCCTGTTTGCCTCAGTTTATCACCTATAAAATGAGGTAGAGAATAAAATAGCAAACCATTCCATTATCTTTGCCAAGAAAAAGAACAGGATACCACTGAACCACAATTTATAGTGCTTTAAGATGTAAAAAAATATTATATTCTATAAATCCTTTTAATTTAAAATTTTTTAAATGTGATTACAAGAATCTGTGGTTTCCATCCCCATGACACCCAGGGGGTATTCTCTATTGCGGAAATTTCACCCACCAACATAAATCATAACAAACTTATGACTTAATAAATATATCCTATTGAATTACTTAAGGAACATAATGGTTAAAATGACTTAATCATAGGCATCCATCTATTAAGTGGCAGAGATAAGATTTGAACGTAAATCTTCCTACAACTTCAGTTTAGAAATCCATTTTAGTAATCTAAATAATATCCATACTCGTTGTATGAAAAATGGAAGCTTTTAACTAGTCTGCCCCTCTCAAATTATCTCGTTACTATTTATCTGTCAATTTCTTGGCATGCCCTAGAAGAATAATAGAAGCTCATTGAAGACAAAGATCATTTGTAATTTTTTCATTCTTTTCAGTTTCCTCATCTATGAAATGGAAATAATAATTGTACGTATCTTCCAGGGTTGTGAGGATAG
The DNA here is from genome assembly GCF_016433145.1 of Gracilinanus agilis. NCBI lineage: Eukaryota > Metazoa > Chordata > Mammalia > Didelphimorphia > Didelphidae > Gracilinanus > Gracilinanus agilis. The sequence goes on from NC_058131.1 coordinate 516,739,111, forward strand.
AATAAGATGAAAAATTGTAAGGATTTTGAAAACTTTAAAATGATAGATGAATGTCAACATTTCTCCTCCTCTTCCTCCTCCTTCTCTTTGTGTCTTCAGTTAGTTTCTTGTACTTAGGGATAGAGACTGGATTTCTCATTGCTTTAGGGAAGCCTCAGGGTTGCCCTTTTCTACAACTTAGAGTCTTTAAGGAGTTGTCTAGATTACAGAGATTTTAATGACTTGTCTAGGGTCACACAACCAGTATACATTAAAGGCAATATTTGAATCAGGTCTGCATGGCTTTAAGGCTAGCTCTCCATCATCTAAGCCATGCTGTCTCTTGCCTTTCACTGAAGAGATGCTTTAATATATGCTTAATGAATTAAAAGGAATAGTATCAGATGCAAGACAGAGAGGAAAGTCAGAGAGATTCATTATAAACTGAAATGCTTCCTTAAGTCATCGTATCTAATTTATTGATACTCATTTGTATTTTAGACCACCATTTTAATGATGTGTTATTATAACAAAATTGTTTCTTTTTAAAATGCACCATACGCAGGACAGTATTATATCTAATCACTTGTACTATTACAGTCCAAATGAATAAAGTTTTATAATATTTGCATTCATTTTGACTAGTCACATGAGACAGAAAGCAAAATACTCATTCCAATTCGGCAGTGTGCATTTGGAGAACCTGGACAATCTACAAAATGGCGGTGGTTGCTGTTGAGTTTTTGTTGTTGGTTTAGTTTTGTTTTGTTGGAAGAAACAAACGAAAAGACTGAAATAGTTTGGAATGGAACAACAGCAAGCTGCTTCATTATTATGTTTGAAGAAAAAACTGGCTCCAAACTTGGAGTTTTAAAAGCCCTTTTCCTACAGTGATGGTAGGTGTGAGAATGAAGACATAATAATCATAGTTTAATTCTCATATGAGCTGTCAGCTCTGTAAATTATCTTTTCTCTCAAGAGAAGTTATAATGTTTTAGAGTTTGGATTTAGAGTTTAGAACATTTCTGGGTATTTGAAGAGTTTAAAACATGACTCAGGAAGAACTGAAAATTAATGATTTCCTTGGTCAGGTCACTTGGCAAAAAGAAACACAAAGGCTTCTACTTTCTACTTTTGGATATGAGAAGGATATTACTTTATGTGGAAGAGATAACATTTCAGACCTTGATCCAAAAGGGGAAAATAATAATAATGACAATGATGATAAAGATAATAAGTAGTTTTCATTTATATAGTGCTTAAGGTTTGCAAATTGCTTCATAAATATCTCATTTTATCCTCATGGTAACCCTGGTAGATAGGTGACATTATTGTCCCCATTTTATAGATGACAAAAGTGAGACAGATATTAAGTGAGTTGCTAAAGGTCAAATAACTGGTAAATGTCTTGGGGCAGAATATGAAATCTAATTTTCTTGACTCTAGTTCTAGTACTCTACTCATTATCAGTAAATGTGGCAGGACAGGAAGGGATAGCTAATGATCTTGGGCATTCAGGACTTACCTTATCACAAGTCTCTTTTGAAATTGTGTCAGAACTATATTCACTGGATATCTACTTGTGAAGGTGATTGTCCCACTTTTCTAAAGGCAGAAATTCCTTTTTATTTTATTTTTTTATTTTTTGTTTTTCCTGGGAGCTAGCCAGATCCATGACTCAGCACCTTTGGAAGCTCACCAGGAAATGATTGCTTAGATTACATTATGGAAACTCCAACTGCCAGCATGTGTTTAAACATTTAACAGGACCCTGTAAGAATTTCCCAACAAGGTATATCCTGCTTAAGAGGTCAAAATGGACTTGTCTGAATTAGTAAGTGCGTTTTGAAAATGTAGAAGAGAAAAGAAAAGCATTGAAAGTTGCTTAATTTTTTTCTTGATTAAATTTAAGAGAAGATTCTACAAGATGTAGTTTATTCTGGTTTATAAACAAATTATTGGATGAGATCAACATAATTTTCACAAAATGTGCTTTGTCAAATCCATACTTTTCTAGTGCTTATTTTGCAGGACCATATTAGGTCTGAAAATTTGGGAGAAACTGCATTCCCTTCAAGGTCAAGAGAGATGAAGTAGAGAGTGTAAGTATGTGTCTACAAGAAGTAACTAATTAGAGACCTTGACACAATCAAAGGCATAGAGTAGTGGTTCCCAAACTTTTTTGGCCTACTGCCCCCTTTCCAGAAAAAAATATTACTTATCCCCCTGGAATTTAATTTTTTTTAATTTTAATAGCAATTAATAGGAAAGATAAAATGCACCTGTGGCCATCACCACCCTCCTGGATTGCTGCAGCACCCACTTTGGGAATCACTGGCATAGACTCTGAGATTTCCAAATAAATCAATTTCAGTGAATACAAAAGAGCTTTCCCTAATCTTATTTGCCCTGGAAGAATTCACCCTAAATTGAAGGCCTACTAATCAGTCAAAGAATGGAGAGCTCATCAAATAGCAATGGGTGATCTAAAGGGTTACTTAAATGTATTTTGCTACCCCCCCTTTTTTTCTTCCCCAAAACATTCCCATCCTAACAGATGGGATTTTAAGCACAACATGCCAATTCTGAACGAGGTTGCTCTCAAAGAGAATAGAAGCTACTCTCTTCTCCTTACAGAGAGAAACAGAGGGATGTTGACTGCTACACTGGGAGAGGGTGAAAAAAAGAATCAGGCTCTTGCCAAAAAAGCCATTGAAAATATTTTAAACTATTCACCTTATTTTCTAGAAGGAACCCCTGAGTAGATGGTTAGATCTCTGAGGGATGGGATCACACATGCCTTGAGCTGCTTCTGAATCTTTCACAAGCAGATTGTGGGTAATCAATAAATATTTATTTGGTCAGTTGACACTTCCTGAACTCAGGTGCTGCCTTAGTACCACAGGATAGTATGACTGACATTATTTGAGAGAGGCAAAACTGATTCAACCCAAAGCTTCAAGGTTTTATTTTTTGTGGGGATTGATTTTTTTCCTAACCCAACTCATAGAGTTACAAACTATATGGATTCTTTAGGTGAAGTGAAATTATCTGTTCTTGTAGTCAGATTAGTATGCAATAGAAAGTACACATTGATTCAGCCTAACCATAAACTGACAATGAGTGAGGCAGCAAAAAACGACAGGAAGAATACCAAGCTTAGAGAGTAAAGGGATTTATGAATCAAAGTCCAGCTATGCCATGTTTGACTTTGGCCAAATAATTGGGCCACAGCTTTCCTATCTGTAAAATTAACAGTTTGGACTAAATGGCTTCAGGAGTCCCTTGCAGTAATACAATCATACATATACATTTTATATGTATTATATTATATATAAACTTATATGTTGTTATGTTATGTTATATTATACTATACAATACTATATTATACTATACTATATGTTCTTATTATCATTTGGGACTCACAACTTCCTCATCTTATAAAATGGCAGGGTTAGACTAAACTTCTAAAATCTATTCCAACTCTAATTCTATGATCCTATGATGATAAAGAATATTAGTTACTAGTAAAAATACTGGTGTAAGACACCTCTCAAATATTCCAAATGAATTTGCCTTAGCATAGTCTTATTTTTGTTTTCTTCTTGTTTCAGTCATGTTTGACTGTTCATGACCCCATTTGGGGTTTTCTTGGTAAAGATAATAGAGTCGTTTGCCATTTCCTTCTGTAGCTCATTTGAAAGATGAAGAAACTGAAGCAAACAGGGTTAAATGACTTGCTCAGAGTCACATTCCTAAAAAGTGTCTGAGGTTAGATTTTAATTCAGGAAGATGAGTCTGCACTTCAGACTTGGCATCCTATCCACTGTCCCATCTAGCTGACTAATAGAATAGTCTAGCCCTACTGGTCCTTACATGGAAATGATTATCTCACATACAAATGCTAACAAATGTAGTTTTGGATGCTTAGTCTATGAGCCTATTTGGTGAATTGAAATGAAACAATAATCTCCATTCAGCGGTGCTTATATAAACAGATAAACCTCTCAGATGGAGAGTCAGGGATTTTCCAAGTATTCCATCTTGCATTGACAATAGAAATGTCTGAAGACCCTTAAGAAAGCAAGTTCTTATAGAAACATCCTTGTCTCCATGCCCTATAAATCATTGTGCACAAGATTGGAGGCTCATCAGAGTTGTAGATATTCTTTGCTACTAGCTGATTTCTCATTTCGGTGCCCCTTGAACCACCTGCCAAGGTTGCCAAATAAATGAGTTGTGACTCCTCAGTTGGACACCCTAAATATGTAACATAAATAAAAGCTAATCAACACCTTTTCATATGAGTGAGAAAGGTTGCTGTGGGACAGGAAAAGAGGTATACTCCGTGCTCCATGGTGATGTATGCTGTAGCTTACAGGGGAGAGATCATTTCTTAATGTTTGTAATAATTATTGAAAGCTTTCAGCATAACAGCATATATGTATAAGTATATATAAATATACATAGACCATTACAAAATATAGAATGATCCAGATTCTGTGAGTGCAGGGGCATTACTAGATACTGATAAATTCACTCCTTTCATGCAAAGAAGAAATAGTCTCTGTTATTTCAGTACAGAATCTAGGGCAGGGGTCAGCAACCTTTTTGGCCATGAGAGCCATAAATAGCACATTTTTAAAAATGTAACTTCGTGAGAGCCATACAGTGCTCACAGTGCGCTCCTGTAACAGCGCCTGAAGAAAAATTGACTTTACGGCTCCTGCAGAAAGAGCCATATCTGGCCCTCAAAAGAGCCATAGCTTAAGAGCCATACGTTGCCGACCCCTGATCTAGGGGATGGTAGAAAACATTATATTCCCTAGAATATTTGCAGATCCCAGGCATTCCTATCCCAATGAAAGTGGCCATTTATGATTTCTGTGCTGCCATAGCTGCTCCTTATATTCTTCAATTTTGTTGTTATTCAATGCATTTTGCATGGAAAGACACAGATGTAATGAAATACCCCAATATTAGCCTATGGCTACATGTCGAATAATGAAAAGGAGACATTTAAAATTTAATTAGAAAGGAAAGTAAAATACTCCTGAAAAGAAGCTTTCTAATTGGTTATTCTCTTGATTATTTTGAGGAATGAATAGAAAAGCATTATTTAAAACAACAACGATTCTTACTTTCCATCTTAGATTCAATACTAAGTATTGGTTCCAAGGCAGAAAAGCAGTAAGGTCTAGAGAATTCGGGTTAAGTAACTTGTCCAGGGCAATACAGTTAGTAAATTTTGAGGCCAAATTTGAACCCAGGACTCTTGTCTTCCATGCCTGACTCTCTGTCCACTGAGTCACATAACTGCCCCCAAAGGCACTATTTTTGAAAAGAAAATTTTAATTAAAAAAACAAAACCTATGGAGTTTGGCCCCAAATATATACCACTTTTGAAAGACTAGCACATTTAAAGGCCAAACTAATTACTCCTGAGAAGGAACTTTCTGTATTATTAACCTATATGCATTTGACTTTAGTTACTGAATCCTTGAAATAATGAAAGGAGTAGAAACTTAATTTTTTATGCAAATATGACAATGAAAAATGATAAAGGCATGAGGAATATTTCCTTTTCCCATAAACAGACAAACCAAATTTAGGAAAATTAGAAGATACTGATATATTGAAACGATGTTGTTCAGATTGTTCCAGAGGAAACTCACCATTTCTAATGCATCAGTCATAACTGAAGTAGAAAAGGTTAACTGGAGATGGACAATTTCTTTGTTTTGCATTGACAACAATCTAAATGATGAGGAAGTAGTAGATTTGATGAGAGAGATGGTCATCAGTAACTTATTGGGTTTTCTAGTAGGGGACTCAGTGAGAATGAGACCCACTCCATCTATAAGGATGAGCACTTGGCTTTAAAGTAGGCTATCTCTGATATAGGCTGTCTCTATAAGACCTGTGACCTGGACAAAAAAATGGAAGATATGACCAACTTCAATAGCTTCCTTAGAGAATAAAGACTCCCTCTGTTTCTTCAAGAGGACAGGAAAAACAAACAACATCTTAGACATGACTATCCACTTTAATTGGTATCCCCAGGTCTATTTATCTAATAATCATAAGACTGCCTCTGTAGCCAAGGTGTTACACTATTTCTGTTTTATAGCATCTCTAACATTCATTTTGGACAGCTGAGTGGTATAGTAGAGAGAATGTTGGGTCTAGATTCAGAAGACCTGAGTTCAAATCTGGCCTTAGATACTTATTACCTATGTGACCCTGGTCAAGTCACTTAATCATGTGTGCCTCAGTTTCCTAATCTGTGAAATGAGATAGAAAACAAAATGGCATTCTAGTATCTTTGCCAAGAAAAAGCCCAAATGTGGTCACAAAAAATCAGAAAACACTGAAATTACTGAAAAAATGATAAAGCATTCAGTTAGATTTGTTTTGAGTTTGAGAGAAAATTACTCAAGAAGCCAACAGAGACCATTCCATTCACAAGTATACACAGGACATTTAAACACAGCATACTAAACATGCTCGGTATAATGAGATCTAAGCAGAAATTTCAGTGCAGTCAGCATATAAGTTTTAATATAGTACATGCCAATAATCAGCATAATGTCCAAATGCTTACTGCTGTCTAATATTGCCATAAGCAGCATTTAATCAAGGAAGACAAGCTCTTTACATGAAAAATCAACCTTTAATTCTAGTTCCAAGAGGATTCTTGCTTTTCCTACAAAAGCCAGGATTCTTAAAAGAGTCTGCTTCCCAAATGAAAGGAGGGATGACATAGTTAGATTGTTTTTATTCAAGAAAGACGTGCTGATTTTTTTCTCCTTTGATCTTCTTTTCTGTAGTGATGAAATATTTTAGTGTTGTCATATATTTCTTTTCATGGATGTAGTAGTACAGTGAACAAATGAAAAGTTAGTTTTGAGCTAACTCTAGAAGCTCCAGTTTTCTGGCTAAGAGAGACCAGAACAAGTCAAACAGGTGATTCAACATAGAATTTCAGAATTTGACCAAGGTCTGAAAAGGGTCCCCCAAAATCAGATTATGATTAGGCATTACTGTGTTATATGTATGAAAATGTAAAAAGTCAATAGTGAAAAAGGTTGTGGTTATAGTAATATATTTTTATCTAATTTTTAGTATTATTTTGGTGTATGATTTTTACTATAACACTTTAAGAAAAATTTGGTTCAAGTAGCTTAAGGAAAAATTTATTAGTTTGCATATTTACTTCTCTGAAACAGACTGATTAAATCTTTATAAATTGATTAATGGTTTTCAGGAATTCCCATGGTTGAAAAATAATACCCTGGCCAATTTCTACAAAATAATTTCTTTTTTCAATTAACAAAAATCTATTTTCTTGATTTCCCAACTACACCTTCCCAAACCAATAAAAAACCCAAAACTTTAAAACAAATAGGTATAGTCAAGCAAAGCAAATTCCCTCACTGGACATTTCCAGAACAATAAATATATCATTCTGTACTCTGACTCCTATGATCTTTCTGACAGGAGAAGGTACTTTATATATTACTAAATATAAATAGTTCTTTGTAAACTCCATACTTTTTATCAATGGTTCTCTGGAATCATGGTTGGTCATTGTACTGATCATAGTTCTTAAGTCCTTTTAAGTTATTTATTTTTACAATGTTGCTGTTATCATTTAGTTGTTCTCTTGGATCTGGCTTATTTTGCATCAGTTTATATGTCTTCTCAAGTTTTTCTGAAACTGTCCCTTTCATTATTTTTTTGTTGTTGAGTCATTTCAGTCAGGCCCATGTGAGTTTTCTTGGCAAGATATTGGAGTAGTTTGCCATTTCCTACTCCAGCTCATTTTACAGATCAGAAAACTGAGAAAGCCAGGGTTTAGTGATGTGCACAGTGACAGATGTAGTTAAGTGTCTAAGGGAGAATTTGAACTCATGTTTTCCTGACTCCAGGTCAGGCACTTTATCTACTATGTTACCTAGATGCCCTTCATTTTTCCTAACACAAAATATAGTATTTCATTAAATTCATATACTAAACTTTGTTCAATTCTTCCTTAATGGATGGACATTCTCTTACTTCTGAGTTATTCATCAAGATAAAAAAGACCTTTTACAATTTTTTTTTATACACATGAGTTCTTTTCTTCTTTCATTGATCTCTCTGGAATATAGGGCAGGTCCAACTTAGGCTCTCTGAATTTAGTTAGGCTGGTATTGCAATAGAAAAAATGCTGACTGGTCATTCATGAAGGCTTTAGAGTAGGACAGATTTCATAATTAAGATTTTTTGTCATGAGGTATTAGATGGGACACTAGATCTGGACTCTGGAATATCTGGGTTAAACCTCACTTCAGCTATTTGCTTAGTAGGGGGTATGACCCTGAGCAACCCAATTAATATCCCTGTGCTTCAAGTCCTTCATCTATAAAATGAGGGTATTGAACCTTTAAGATTTCTTCTACTATGTGTGACCCTGGGCAAGTCACTTGACCCTCATTGCCCACCCTTACCACTCTTCCACCAAGGAGCCAATACACAGAAGTTAAAAGTTTAAAAAAAAAGATTTCTTCTACTAAATCTAGGATCATATGAATTAATAATTTGCTAGAGATATTCCAGAAAATATTAAATAAAACCAGTTATAAACTCAACAATAAGATAACAACTGATAAAGTAATATCCTCCTTACTATTAGTAATGAAGATTCTTTCACTTAGCAAATAGAATTGGGGTAAAACGATTCTGAACAGATTTTTATTTCTTTCTCTGTCAAGTAGGCTAATGAGCACTGCAGTGTATCATCATACTGGCAAGTTTGAGACTCCATACCTTTTTTTAAAAATTTTTTGAAATTGTAAATACTGCAACCATCAATACAAATAAATTTGTATCAGCCTAGACCCACGATTTCATTGCTACAAATTTCACTCAGATAAATAATAGAAAAAAAGGTGATATTTTAAAATCTATACACCAGGATCTTGGGACGGTATAATCATATACAGTTATTTGAGGCTCTAAAAAGTTGTAAATTATCAGTGGTCACAGTTTGAAAATAATAGCAGTGAAATTTGAACCCCATGTCTTCCTGATACAGTAGACTGTCCTTTACGAGACCCCACCTATACATAAATCTATAAATTCCAAAACCAATTTAGATCAGAGGTGTCAAACATGAACCAACTGGCTGTATGTGGTTCACGGCATCTTGAGTGTAGATTAAAATGCAATTGAAAAATAAATAAAAATAGGATAGTAGCTAGATAGGGGGCAGCTGGGTAGCTCAGTGGATTTAGAGCCAGGCCTAGAGACGGGAGATCCTAGGTTCAAATCTGGCCTCAGACACTTCCCAGCTGTGTTACCCTGGGCAAGTCACTTGACCCCAATTGCCTACCCTTACCACTCTTCTGCATTGGAGCCAATACACAGTATTGACTCCAAAACGGAAGGTAAGGGTTAAAAAAAAAATAGTAGCTAGATAATGTTAGTTTGTAGTTTTCTAAGTCAATGTGTAGCACACAGGAATCTGTTTCAATCTGATTTTGATACCGCTGTTCCAAGACCATCACTTATATGAAGAGAGAAAAAAATCTTATAATGCCTGTCAAAAAAAAATACAAAAGTCTTAGAGTATATGTTTAAAAGGGGGGAAAATATTATTGAACTGAGATGAATCACCAGGCTTCTTGGAAGTCTAAATTACTAGTGAAACAATTTAGACCTCTCCTTTTAGATTCACTTTCACTGCACTGGAAAATATCTTGGAAAATATTAATTGGGCATGACAATGTCATGTTTTCACTTGATGATCAAAAAATTTTTATTTGTTCATAGTTTAAGGGGTATGTGTATGTGGCAGGGGAACAAAGACTATGCTGGAGATTAGAAAGCAATGTTAGGGTAATAAGCATATCCAGCTTCAGACAATTAGTGTAGCCCAATTACAGTTTCATTTGTCTTTGGAAGTTTTTGTTAAATTAAAACAGTAATCAAGTGAGTCATTTCTTGGGAGATTTTCTAGGAAAACATGCAGCCAAGCTTAGATTTCTTTTTAGTACAACGCTTGTCTTGATTAAATATGACTCACTAAAAAAATAGGGAAAATAATAGCAGTTTGCAGCATTTTATTATTTATAAAACACGTCTTCCTACAACAGGGAGTTGAACTAAATATTATCTGCAGTTTATAAAATTCATGCTATTTAAAATTAGGAACATAAAAAGAAAACTTCAAAGCAGTAAGCTCTAAAGTGATTAGACACATGGAGCTCTGTTGGTGTGAACAGTTCCTTTTTCTAGTAAATTCCTGGAGGCTGTCAGGATGTTGAGAATAGCCAAAAAGAATGGACAAGTATCATTAAAGTCTACAAATGATTAATAGTTAGAACTAGCATGACTTTCTGTATAACCAATTAGCCTCAGAGGACAAATATTGAAAGTCTTACTAAATAATACCAGGAAAAATCCTCTATTACTTCTCATTTTGTAAAAATTAAATTCCATAAAGCATTTTCTTAACACACTAAATATATACTATATGCCTATCCTGATTAAGTGACTTCCACCCTATATTATATATAGGTATAAATGACTATTGAATGTAGCATGACATCCCATTTAGTAATAAAAAAAAATGGTAAAATGATAACAATTGTAGGCCTACTCTTTAATTTTGAGAATGATCTAAAAAGAGAATGCCTCTCTTTAAGAAAAGAGATAATATTTAGGGGCTCAGAGCTATAAATAACTTTTTTAGGAACTTATTGTAGGAGATTGTTTATTTTAATAAAATTTTTAAATGAGAGGTATCCTTGATCTAGTGACTAGAGAAATTAGGAAGAAATGGGAAGAATTAGAAAGACCTGAGTTCAATTCCTGCTTCAAATACATACTGGCTTTGTGAACTTTGGCTAATCACTTCTCAGTTTCTCAGGCCATTCTTTAAGGATATAGAGCGAAGGACAAATAGCTGGTCTGCATTGGAAGAAGGATTCTCTTATTGGAGGTTTCCTGCACCAATTAAATTCCAGGCCTCAAAAACATAATATATTCCTGAAAACTTAATTTCATGGTGATCAAACATATGTGCTAGCCATTGAATAGGAAATATTTTAAACCAAGTATTGAATATTTGATGTTAATTTAATTGACTTTATAGAAACAGATAATTCTTATATAAATCACTGAAATTTATAAATATCACATTTCAAATAGAGAAATGGTCACAGAAGTTATAAAGTGATCTTTATGGCTAGCTGAGACAAATGGAAAGAATATGCCATGAAACTCTTAAGTAATGAGCTTAATGATTCAAATCCAACATTTGATATTAGTATATGCATCTATTGGAGGAAACAATTTTGGAAATTGTTAGACATATAACTCTTGAGATATTAATAACTGAGTAGTATTTGTAAAGGATTTGGGACAGTGCCTGACACATGGTGGTTGTTAATGTCATTCGGTCATTTCAGTCCTGTCTGATTCTTCATGACCTATTTGGCATTTTCTTGGCAAAGATCCTTGAGGGGTTTGCCATTTCCTTCTCCAGCTTATTTTACAGATGAGGAAACTGAGGTAGTAAACAGGGTTAAATGGCTTGCCAGGGGTCACACAGGTAGTGAATATATGAGGCCATATTTGAACTCAGATCTTCCTGATTCTAAGCCCAGGGCTCTATGCAATGTACCACCCAGGTACTCCCCGGACACATAGTGGGTACTTAATAAATGCTTATTCCTTTTTTCTGTCCGTACACCTCCTAATAACCATGAGTTTCACAGTTAACTATTTTTGAAGTAATGTTTGGTATTCAGCAAGGATTTTATATTGGACCAATATCCTTCTGTTGGGTTTTCAGTTGGGATAATTATGTCCATGGAAAATGCATCTGCATGGTAACTAAATATAGAATCAGCATAAAGGATTTTAAAAAGGAAAAAGAAAATCATCCAAGAGGTTAAATTCAGGAATGTATCCAGTGACTTGCTTAGTAATGAAATGATAAGTAAATCTCCACAACAACCATGATACAACAGCAACAACAAAAATAATAGCAAACATTTATAAAGCCCATTAAGATTTGCAAAGCAATTTATAAATGACTCATTGGATCCTTACTACAACCCTGAGAGACAGGGGGCATTATTACCCCAGCTTACGTTTAAGGAAACTGTGGTAGAGTGTGCTTAATTGATTTGTTGATGGTCACATAGCAATAAGTATCTGAGACCGGATTTAAACTGAAGTCTTCCTGACATCCAGGTCCAGCATTCTAACCACTTTGCCACCTAGCTGCCACACCTATTACCATAACATATGATAATACATATTATCAAGAAGTCAAATACATCCTGTCTGAACATTGGAAAATATCTTCCTATTCTGCCACATAGAATTTTTTACAGGAAGCTAACAGACATACTCATTGAAAGTCACAACCTTAAGCAAGAATGATCAGGAGATAATTTGATATCTAGAAAACATTCCACCCATGGTGGAAACTGAGGAGACTCAGATGAAATGTGTTCCCATTATCTTTGCCTCCATGGAAAGCAATTAGCATGAGCCTCCATAAACACAAGTAAGAAAAATGCGACTGATAATGATGTTTTGATTCTGACCACTTATCTCTGGCTAGTTAAGATCAGGTATGAAATTTCATGAAATTTCAGCTTTCCAAGTGGAAAGGAAATTTAAATTGGCCCATTCCCTCAGGGAATTCTCCCTTTGAAACACAGTGAGATTCATTTTTTTCTAATCTTATATTTGAATTCTTGGATCCTGGATTTGGAGATAGAAGGGACTTTGGAGGTGACTGCCAATCCTCTCATTTTACAAATAAAGAAACTAAGGGCAAAAAAGATTAAATAATTTGCCCAAGGCCACACACACACACACACACACACACACACACACACACACACACACACACATCAGGGAGATTCAAACCCAGCCCAATTATGTATTCCCTGTACCATGCTTAGTTTGTGTGCCTTCTTTGAAATCTTCTCATGTGGTACTAGTCCAAATAAGTGTTTTCTCTGTTTTCCAAGAATGTTGGTATAAAGAAAAGTAAGTCAGTGAACTTGTATTTGATACATAAGTCTGCTCTTATTAACTGTCCAGAATGGGGTAAATCTCTTCCACAATTTGGTTCTTAGTTTTTTCAAATGTAAAATAAGAGGATTGAACCAAAACCCCTCTGAAGGTCTCTCTAGCCTTAAACCTACTATCCACTGAAAGTAGGAACCTTTGGGGTTTCTTGCCAGTGCATATTTATCTATTGGTGTGAGAGGCCACTGGGAACTGGCTTCAATTGGTGAGATTATTAATGGGGGAGTAGAGTCTAGTATCAGACAATGTAGCCTCGGATCCTGTTGAAATCATGGCTCTCCTTGGGAACCTCCCAACTATAATGGGAAAAGGATTGAGATAGGATAATATTTAAGAGAAGTGGAAGGCTGTCTTTAAGGCACATACTAGAAACTCAAGGGAAAGGATTTTAGCAGGCAGAAAGCAGAGGAGGAACAGTTTGGAAGTGACAACTGGGTGAGTCAGTGACTTCCTAACGAGGTAGGGCTCTTCCTGTCTGGAAGGGTGGAGAAAAGGCGGCTTGTCAGAGCTTTGCTACCTCAACCTGACTGTGGAGAAGGAGAAACCCCTAAGTCATCTTTGGAGGTACTCTGTTTGGGAATATCTAGAAAAGGATCTGACCATACCTGCTGTGCTTTCCAGAAGGGTTTTATCTTAGCCATTTGAGAGCAATCCTAAAGGGTTTTGGAGACAGCTTTCATAAATAGGCAGTTTAGTCAGTTTGGGGGGAATACCTAGATAGAAGTAGGGTGTTGGTAAGTTAGCCAGAAAACTTGAAGGTTTCCTCTTCTGAGGGATGTAGAGGGTTTTTTGGTGAATAGCTAGATCCATTAGAGTTAGGGACCTCTTCTTCTGATCCTCAGTTTATATCCCCTCTTATAATAAAAGAGATACAGATTTTATATTTCAATTGTCTCTAAGGCGTTTGGGCAACTGGCCCAGTGAGAGAAAGTGATTCTGCTTCACTCTCACTAATTGGAGGTTAGAATACCCGGAGATCCCAGCTGAGTATTCAGGGGGATCCCTAAGTGGATCTACCACTATCTACTCTAGGTCTCTATCTCCCTTATATCTTTTTTTTACAACCACACTCTCACATGATGGCATAAATTTAATACCTTCACTTAGGAAAAAAATGCTATCCACCACATCTAGAGAAAGAACTATGGGAGTAGAAAAGCAGAAGAAAAAGATATGATTTATCATTTATTTACATGGATATGACTTGGGGTTTTGGATTTAAGAGATTGCTCTACTGTAAAAATGAATAATAGGGAGAAAAAATGAATCTGTAAAGAAGGAAAATATTTAAAAATTAAAATTAAAAAAAGTAATACCCTCACTTACAAAAATGGTTATTCCTCATGTCAAGTAAATAAGCATTTTAAGTTTTCCATCTACATGATTCATTTGAACTACTATTTTCTTTCATCCAATCTCTAATTATAATGAGATTTATAAATTTAGGAGGGGACTAGGCAAAAGTGGGGATTATGGCATATCTACTCTGCTCCATATGTCTATGAATCAATCAACTTGTGTCCAACAAACATCTCTAAATTAGTCTTTTGGAAACTTGCAATTTTGTTTCTATGGAGAGTGTGGCATTCTTTGATGTTTAGGTTACCACATCACTAGAAAATATAACCCTAAAAGTACAGAGTTTGCATCAGGGAGCAGTTTAGGGTCTCTGAAAGCACTGTCCTAACTTCCCAAATATAGTTCAAACTGTTCTTTTCTTCTCTTTCAGTTCTGGGCCCAGTTCATCATCACGGTATCATAGATTACATCTGGAAGGGCCTTTAGAAGACTTTGAGTGTATTCTTTCCGTGGAGACAGTTGAGGAAGATGAGGCATGGAGAAGTCAATGGCTTTCCCAGGATACCAGATCTAGTAGGTACATATGGCAGGATTGGAAATCAAAAGTCAAACTGTCTTGCTATTATACTGTACTGTCTCCTGTTGTTTTGAAAGATAAGATTTAATGCCTTCATCAGCTAAATTGTATCTCAAAACATTTTTTTTAACTTAGAAAAAGTAAACAGCTTTTATTTGGTTATTAACTCAATTTTTGGAAGGAGAAAATCTCTTATATATGGATGACTTTATAGATATGGAATTTCATATTAGAAAAATTAGAAGCTGAGTTATAACTACTGACATGAACATCTTTTTTTTAGACCTCAAAAGTCACAAATATCCAATTCTTATATGAGATTTAGAGAAGAGCATGATTGGGTTGTGTTTTTAATTAGTTTCATTGTGTGAGATACTTTAACAACTGTATCTTAGAATAGACAGTAATAATAGTATTTGGAGATTATATTATCATAAGAAAAAATACTATGTCAAACCTCACATGACCAGAGATAAAAAATGTAAGAAAACAACTGCTTTGGTTGTTTCAATTCACCACAAAGAAGGGCATTGTGTTCATCATTGTCTTTTAGCATGCTATCTAAATTTCTTCTAAAGCATTCCAAGCTCTTAGAGGTTTAAGTTATGTAAAGAAAAAAGGCCAAATACCATTTTATTTAATTAAAAGCTTCAGAAAGGAAATCTCTTCTGTGTCTGTTTTGGATAATTTCCAAACCTGATTTCCTCTCTGATTGAGATCTTGATATTTCTGCCTAAAGTGAATCTTTCTTTTTTTTCCCTCCTTTTCTCCCTTTCTCTTTTCTTTCTCCCTTTCTTCCTTTATCCTCTTTTCTTTCTCTCCCTTTTCCTTTCTTTCTTTCTTTCTTTCTTTCTTTCTTTCTTTCT
>NC_058131.1:516759840-516922391 GCF_016433145.1 Gracilinanus agilis
ATATATATATATATATATATATATATATATATATATATATATATATATAAATCTAAGTTAGAGATAATAAACAGAGGAAAGGGACAAAGATAATACTCAAGCTAGCTCAAGTGTTTTGATTCAGAATTCAGTTCTTTCTCTACTATGCCATACCATCTTGCAAAAAATAGGTGTCATCATCTACTTATAGATGAATAAAAAGGTTCAAGAGAGTTTAAGTTACTTGCCCAAGTTCACTTTTAATTGCAAAGCATTCACTTATATTTCCTGATTCCCTCCCCACAAACCCACTTCAGTCAAGTGGATTTGATGAATGCAAGCTGAGAATATAATGCCAATGACTTAACTCAATAATAGAAACTCATGTCTAGGATATTGAAAATAACTTTAAGTGACTTCCAGAATAAAAATAATCTGATTTGGGAGCAGCTAGGTGGCTCAGTGGATACAGAGCCATGTCTTGAGACAGGAGATCCTGGGTTCAAATCTGGTCTCAGACACTTCCTAGCTATGTGACCCTGGGCAAGTCACTTAACCTCCATTGCCTAGCCCTTACCACTCTTCCTCCTTAGAATCAATATTGATTCTAAGGCAGAAGGTAAGGGTGGAAAAAAACAGAAAACAATCTGCTTTGTAATAGGATGACCATAAAGGGATGTGAATAAGCTCATCTGTTCTCTTAGGATAAACTATTCAGGAAGTATCACATGTTGTTACCTCTCCCCTCCAAAACATATACAGGATACACGAATGCACAACCTGAGAGCTATCTATTTCTCTTAACAAATGTCTAATTCCAGAACATTAAAACTACCACATATGCTATCTACCTGTTGCTTAGGAAAGTCTATTAGTCTTTTTGTCCGTGCATGCTTCTCTCTTTTTAGATATAACTGCACTGCCCAATCCTTTCCATTTCTCTAGAGCCTGTCTCCTTTTATGGCTTCCTTTTTACTTTTCTACACATATTTTTTCTGTGCCTGCTAATTTACATGTTTTCTCTATTAGACTACATGTGCTTTGAAGGCAGGGAGTATTATTTTAATTTCTTTGTATTTCCAGAGGTGCCCAGTGCTTGGTAAGCTTTTAGTAAAAGCTTATGAGTTGCCTTATTGTTTTCAGAGGAAATTTTTTCCTGAGGAAAATTACACAGAGGGAAGGAAGAAATGTAAGCAGAGTAAGAGCAAGAGATAGAAACTAAACATAAAATGATATATTTAGTCCTTTTCAGGAATCAAATGTGATCTTTATGAAAGTAACTTGACTAAGGCTTATTATTAATATTTCCATAATGGTCCAAAATTCCCCTTGATGCATTCTTGCATTGGTCTTGCCTTTCCAAAGGAGAGAGAGAGCTCCATCCCCTGGAAGTAGAATTAACCCCTTCCCACTCCCTGACAAACATAAAATGGGAACTAGGTTTGTCTTGGTGCTTTATGAAGAAGGACTATCATAGTTCTGACAGGGATAGGGTTATTGTCAAATGCCCCAATGACAATAAACATAAATGGCCATCATGCCCTGGAATAGTCCATAATCCCAAAAGGAAGAAAATGCATGTTTTGCTTGGGGTGGTATGTTTTTTCATCTCTCAAAATTGGGGAGAGTTTCAGAGGATTAAGTACAGCATTTCAAAGGGAAGAGTAGTTGTCCAACTCACCGAAGCACCCTTACCATGAGGGACAAAATAGTCTGTTTAATAAAGGAAAAGTCATTTGGGTGTCAATATTTAGTACATTACTCTAAAAACTATTTCAAAACGTACTACAAAGCAGTTAGGTAGCTCAGTGGACAGAGTCAGGCCAAAAGTCAGGGAGACCTGGGTTCAAATGTGACCTCAGATAATTCTTAGCTGTGTGACTCTGGGCAAGTCACTTAATCCTAATTGCCTACCTGTTATTATTACTATTCTATCTAAGAACATATACTTAATAAAAGATTTCTCGGCAGAATGTAACACTGTTTTGTTTTGTTTTAATGTTACAAAAATAAAATTGCAAGTCAATATAAAGGAGAGCAGTTACATAAATATTAAATGAATGTCAGACTTACGAGTCAGGATGATTTGAATTTGAATCTCACCGAGATACTTGCTAGTTGTGTGACCTTGGGCAATACATTTAATTTCTTTAAGCCTCAGTTTCCTCATGTGTAAAATGAGGATAACAGAACCTACCTTCCAGGGTTTTTGTGACAATCAAATGATACAATATATATAAAGTGCTTTGTAAATCTAAAAGCACTAGGCAAGGCACTTAAGGCAATTTTAGGGAGTTCTTCATCACACTTAAGTAGTGTTCTACCATAAGTATTATCTTGTTGCATCATAGAAAGATACTAAATTTTATTTATGGACATTGCAAATAGGTATGCCACATGATGAATTAGGATTATTTAAAGTACATATTATATTTATACAAATTTTTGGGGGGATGGTAAATGAAAACAAGGACTTACCATTTGTTTATGATTTATATATTCACTTAAGAGGATTTTACTATCTCAATTTGTCTTTGATTGTCTTCTTGTTAAACAGCAAACCTCTTAGTGATGATAATTAGAAGTAATAGTAAATAATTGCCCAATTCTTGTGTTCCATGTCACTTGCAACAACAGCAAACTCAATGATTGGAACATTTTAATTATGAAGATGACAAAAATTATTTTCATATGTATTATAACATTTTCTTTTATCCAAATTTAATTGACTTGGAGCATAGCAACTTTAATGAGACTAAGTCACTAGTTTAAATATGAAATTTTAAAGACTATATTAAATTTTTAGTACAAATATTTATAAATGCCCTATTTATATTTTTAAAAACCCATGAGAATAATATAATCCATTTGCATATAGACAGATCCCCTTAAACTACTATCTATCATATATCGTTTTGGTTTGGGTCTCATCAGTTAAGGAATGTGTAGTATTTGATTTAGTTTATTTTGACAACCTCAATTCTGTTGATGGAATGCAATTCTTCTCTAATTTGATGAGAAACTGAAGACATAACATAACAAGGATCTTTTCTCACCCACAATCCCTTTCTCTGCCAAAAACATGAAAGTTTTTGAATAATTGAAGAAAAGTATTTAAAAATTAAAAGCCTAAGACTCACCAATCCCTATTAAAACTCAAACTTTAATTATCTATATCTTCATCTTTTTTTTTCTATTTGTGAAGATCTTCAAACTGAGGACCTGATTCACTGAGGAAGGCTTGCGTAAGTAAATTTTGAGATTTTCGTAAAAAAAGAGGATGGGATCTCCCTTACATTTTCTTGATGTTGACTGTCCAAAAGATTAAATAGATGCTATTTAATTTGTCTATTTATATTGTCTTTATTTTTCATGTTCAAAATTCCAGTGCAGAGTTAAATCATGCAGGCAATAAGCTACATTAGGATTGATGCAGGCAACAAGGAACAGATCCCACTCTATGACCAGTAAAATCTTGAGCTATTCAGGACTGGTAGATGGTAAGGAGTCAGGAATAAGACTACTGAACTAAGCGAAATCTCATCTTCCTTGCTTCCCTTTAATACATAAGCCTGAGTCTGGGGTGGAGTGGGTAGAAGAACAAAGTCTTTCTCCCATGATTAAGGTTAAGAGGTAAAATAAGACCTAAAAGTGGGAAATATTTTCTAAATTGTCACTTGATCAAGATGAAAAAATCATTAAACAAACATATCATCAAAGTTTTTGACAAATCTTATTCAACTTATTCTGCAATTCTTTATTTTAAGCTCTCCTTATCACTTAAATATGAAAATGAAATAGAAATACATACCAAAAGAGCCTCATCTTGGGTGCTAGTTGAGAGTTCCGTAGATGTTGTGCGGACAGTAGACGGCCCTGTTAAAGAAACATTGGATAGCCGCCTTCTCCTCACACCACTGCAGTTATTAGGGATTTTAAATGCACATCTCTTATGGTAGTTCAGGCCACATCCTGGAAGAAGAATAACACATCATATTTAAGGTTATACAATACCATATACAATAAACATGAGGGATAAATTGATTTTAAATGCAATTTCTTGAATTTTCCTTGGAGTTCATTCTGCAATATAAATCTGATTTTGACTTTTGACACTTTGATGTGTTTTGTTTTCATAGTACAAATGTTTATAGATGATTCCCATTCCATATTTTATAACAAAAAAGGTAAAAAACAATACAGTAACTTCAGCTGAAAGTACATGCATCAAGAACATCTAGGTGACTCAGTGGATTGATAGTCAAGCCTGAAGTCAGAGGTCCTAGGTTCAAATCAAACACAAACACTTTCTAGATGTGTAACTATGAGCAAATCACTTAAGCAAGCTCCATTGCCTAGCCCTTATCACTCTTCTGCCTTTAACCAATACACAGTATTGATTCTAAGAAAGGTAAGGTTTATTTAATTACTTTTTTAAAGGGCATGCATTATTTCAAATCTGTAATTGCACCATAGCATCTCAGTATTAAAAAAAATAATAATAGAAATAAACTTTATCTTTTTCATACTCCCCACGGAATAAGAAAAGAGAAACAAGTTTCTTGAAAGGTAGGTGTGTGTGTGTGTGTGTGTGTGTGTGTGTGTGGGGAGAGAGAGAGAGAGAGAGAGAGAGAGAGAGAGAGAGAGAGAGATAAAGTACATAGTACCCATGAGGGAATTTTTTTTACTTGAATATTTAGATCTCTCTCTCTGTCTCTGTCTTTTTTCTCGCTCCTCTCAGCATGTGTGTGTGTACATATATATACATATATATATTTATATATATATATATGAATAATATGTATTATGCATAGATATCATTCATTCTGGCACATCATTCTAATGGACTCTTAGCATTCTGATTTTGCTCCCTACAAAAGTGGGTATGTGGCTAGAACTAAAGAACAAGAGTACAAGATAGTGTTAGGATTCAGGAACTACTATTTCAACTATTCATGGTCCTACATGAAGACCTTAAGGCTCTTGGCAACCTACTTCAACTCAACCCTTCCTTCTGCTTCTATGGCTGTCTAGAATGAGGCTAGGTTATGGAAAAGTCTTCCCTTTGAATTTATAATTAGAGAATTATTTGGAATTTAGGCCATACTGGAAGTTTGGTCATAATGCATATGTCTCAAAATATTAATATACAAAATTAATAAATTATGTTTCAACTTGGGTCAACCACCAATTTTTTGCCACGATATTTTCACACTATATGTAAAGTAAGTACAGTGTATCTAAGGTCAGTAAAAGTTAGGCTTATTTGCTTATAAATTTCATGAAATCTGAATTAAAATGGCTTCACTAATAAGTGGTATCTGAATATGGATGATAGTCTTCATCTATTAAGCAATTAAATTCATTTTTATCTCCATGTCATTTATTTACTAATTTATTTCTTTAATTTGGAAATTTGTGAGGGTTTTCTTTCTCAAAGAAGGAAGAAAAGCACTATTTAAGCAAATTCTCAGTTTCTCACTAATATGGAATCAAAATGTCTTGAAACTTAATTTGAAAATTAGATCACTGAAAGAGGGTCTGATATTAATTCAGTAGAGACCAAAAAAAAATCCAAACAAGAAAATTAAAAGCTGAACAAAGAAGGATGTGATATATAAAGAACTCCTTTGGAATGGTGAGGAAGAATTTCTGCATGGGAATCAAAACAATATTTTTATACCCTCTAAGGAATAAAAGAATTTTATATCCTGAAGGACCAATTCATTACTCCATATATCAAAGATGGTGAAATTTTCACTTGAAGAAATAAAGGAATAAGCTTCTTTTATTGCATAAAATCGATTCACATTACAAACTTATTAGGGAAAAAGAATATTCAGAAAGTTCAACATTCAAATAAAATACTCCATTCAGAACAATGAAATGAGAAAAAACAAATAATGAGCCATTGGTAAGAAAGAACTATTGTATAATTCTTTTTCTCTCTGTAATTGTGAAGCTGAGGCAGAATTCTTTTAAAATAATTCTAGTGAAAAACTAATTACTATCTTAAAAATACAAATTTATTGACATGTAAAAAAGGTTATAAGTTTCTACATCTTTAATCTATTAAAATGCAATATGTTCTTTTGATGTAATCATTTACTTTGCATAATTTGGGATTGAGTTAATAAGATTTTAATTTGTATTCTCTAATCTTTCAACACAAAACCATTCTTTTATCATATTAGATGGTAAGTATAGCTCAGAAGAACTGTCTATTTTTCTAACCAAATTTAGATTATAGCTCATAAAATTTGAATTTTTTCTTCTAAAAATCATTCAGTTAATATTTATTCTTTATTAATCTTTCTTACCCATGAGCCATGCCTACTCTTGTATCAAGAGAGAAAAAAATTAAATCAAAGACAAAAAAAAAATCCTTCCAGATATATCTTCATAGTTTAGTAAAAGAAAAATCCATATTAGTCATTTCTAAAAATGTGTTTCTCTATCTCATTTTAAGGTTAGTGGCATGTTTAATCTTCATTTGATTGTACTTTTAAGATCATTATTTTGTGAAAAGATAAGCTATGGGGGCAGAAATGGAGTGAGTAAAGGGTAAGAAATAAAAAGGCAATTCAAAGATATTTCCATTTTGTTTAAATAAGGGACATAACATAATATACCTTCACATTTAAGTCCTTGACGGACAAGCCCCCATAACATTTCTCCACAGTGGTCACAGAAAGCTGGTGCCCGATATGAATGAACAAATAGAGCATGAGGTCGGATCTGAAAATCTTCAAAGGTAGCAGAAGCTGCAAAAGAGTAAAACCATTGAAATATAGGGTCAATAAATATAATAAAAAACATACAATCACCTTGCCAATGGTTAACTGAGATCTTCCAATAATATAAGCTTCATCTTAACCATTAGATTCAACCTTTCCCTAAGGTCTGTTAATTAGTAGCACATTTGACTCCCCAGAATGTAACCTCTTTTCTTTTTTTTTTTTTTTTTTTTTTTTTTTTTAATGTTCTTTCATGGACTCAGATATCAACAAAGTGAGAAATAGCCAAAACAGAGGCAGCAGACAAAGAAACTTGGATAATCTACAGTCAGGGAAATCACAGTCTCTGATTATTTGAATTTCCATTTAGACTAGTAGATAACTTTTTGTTCTCAAAGGACTGGACAATATTCAATTTATATCAACTGTCCTTTATATATGTAGTACAAATGCCCTCCTCACCTCTGCCTATTAGAATATCAAATTTTTCTTCAAACTTCAGTTAAATTAAGACCCTCTAGATTTTCCTGATTGATCCCTTAGCTTCTAATGCTTCACCAAATTACCCTGCATTTTCTTTGCAAATATTTTGTAAATACTTCTACATGTATATGTTGTTTCCTCCGATAAGATTATAAGCTCTGAGAAGGCAGGTGTTGCTCCATTTTTCTATGTTATACTAAAATCCTAGTGTATGTAGGTATTTTTTTAAATGACTGATTCTTGGCAAACAAATATATTAGTAAAAAAAAAGATGGAAGCCATAATTATAATCATAAAGAGGGAGAAAAAAAAGGTCAGTCTGCTAAAGAAATCGGAAGTATTGGAAAATGTTAGTTTATCAGCATGACAAGTGAAGTTTACACAAAAAACTGTGTGAGTCTCTCCACAGTGGAAGGGAAACTAGGTTATAAACCATATAATCATAAAGTCTAGAGTATGCCCTTATATGTGTCCATGTGTCTTTATGAGACCGATGAAGAGTTTTAAAAAGCCATTTCTTTAAAACTGAGACTTATTTTCTTCTGATGGCCTTGCTGCTACAGTCATTATTATTCTATGTTTCAAAATTATCATTAATGTGCACTTTAGTCTTCCAAGAGAGACCTTGCTAAGAATTTGCAAATGATTTCCAAAGATGGGATAATCATCATATTCTGAAAACCAAATACTGATGAATAATTATGATACAGACAAATGCTTCTCTTTTTTTATGGAAGTAGGGGGAATAAAAAGAAAAAAACACAGCCTGCTCTTTGAAACACAACTGAATATCAGCTGTGCTTTCATAAACTTTTTGTAGTCAGTCAATTTATTCCCTTCCCCCTCATAGAGTATAATAAAAGGTTTAACCTGAAACATCTAAATCTTCACCTACATGCACATATTCAAATAAATGCTTTAAAATTTGTGGAGAGACAATAATATCTTTTCACCGGAACCTTGGAGAATGAAGGTAGGGAGATTCCACTAGATAATAATGGCATCAGTGCTTAAAGGCAGATTAGGTCCAAAATTTAGGTTTTGCCAAAAGTGAATCTAATTTAATATTAAATGTGATAATGATTTCAAAGCGGGACTTTCTAATGAAAATTGAGCATTAAGGAAGGTGTTACTGTTTCTTTGCTTTTTGAGAAACTAAATAATGAAACCCTCAAACCATGCCTGATAAAATAAACTGCATCTGACTGAAAAAGCAGAGTCAACTTATTGAAATTGCTGGGATAAAGCAAAATAACTTAAAAAAAATGTTTGGGAAACAGTCAATCATCTGAGAAAAGGAAAATAAAGGTCCTTTCTGGAAGGATTCTATCTAACCTGAGAACTTCCTAAGTTTTTTGGGAAAATCCCTATGGATGCAAATTCATCTTTAAGAATAACTTCTTATTAGCTAAGTGGCATGTTGGTGGCTACAAAGTATTTAGGAACCAAATATTGTTAAGTATTAAATTAATATTAGTTCACCTGACTCCAGAAAGCACAGCGGCATATAGCACAGGAAAGGACACTGAAAAACAAAATAGAGCAGTCCATTTAAAACAGGCGTTCTTATCCTATATTGTGTCATAGAGCCCTTTTGCAGTTTGGTGAAGCCTAGGGTCCATTTTCAGAATTATGTTTTTAAATTAGTAAAATTTATAGGATTATAATGGCAACTAAGTGGTGCAGTATAGGCCTGGCCTGGAGTCAGGAAGATCTTAGTTAAGGTTCAGCTTCAGACACTTATTAGGTGTGTGATGCTGGACAAGTCCCTTTATCCTGTTTGCCTTAGTTTCCTCATATGCAAAATGAACTGCTGAAGGAAATGGCAAACTACTCCAGTATCTTTGCCAAGAAAATCCCAAATGGGGTCACAAAAAATCAAAAGTGATTAAAATTTCTAAACAGCAACAATAAAATAGGATTAAAAAGGAAACTTGATATACTGAAATACAATTATAAAAAAAAATTTTGTTAAAAAGTTCACAAACAACAGATGAAAGAATCTCCGATTTAAAGGAAAAAATATACAGATCAAGCAGGTATAGAATTTTGGAGCTAGATGTGACCTTATGATCATCCATTCCATGCCTTGCTGTTATACATTAAGAGCGGGAAAATGATATGCCCAAAGTTATACAATTACTCCATAGCAGATTCTGGACTAGAATTCAGGTCCTTTAGACTCTACGTGATTATTTAAGGTTATAATCAGAGATATGGAGAGTCTGTATTGTATAGAAGACAGCATGCTGGATTTTAGTCTAAGTGGCATCTCAAATACAAAGTTATGTGATTGTGGGAAAGTCATTTAGTTCCTCTGAGTCTCAGGCAACTCTTTAACAGGATAAGTTACAGGGAGACTGTAAAGAATGAACAAAGTTCTCACATAAGACGTGGCACTTTTGAAGGCATTACAGTTCCATCATGTACTGTCATATCGAAAAAATGAATTTGGAATTGTTATTTCTCTTCTAGACAATTAGGGCTTGGCTATTTTCTTAGAAGTTATAGGGGAAAAGTACAGGGGATGGAGGAGAGAAATGGTCAGACTGGCTCACTGCTATTCATCTTTAAAACTGAAGTATTCTCACTGTTGTCATTGTCATATTTGATCAAATAAAAATATCATCTACTTCGATCTCATTAAGAATAGAGATTAGTCTCATGAATTTGTGCCACCTACCATATTTTCAAGATCATATGACCAGCCCAGACGCCATGATGGAGAAAGTATCTGATCATCCCTGAGTTCCATCATGCCTTGCTTTCTTGTTCCATTCTCCTGACACTCAAAAGCTTCCAAACTGTCCCAGCGAATTTCTATTTAACCATGAATCCAACTGGGTCATGTGCTGAGGAAGGGAAGCATGGACAGGGCAATCAACCAATAAGTATCTCAATTTCCTCAACTATAAAATGAAGGGGGTCAGCCTAGATGACCCTCTGAGTTCTCATCAAGTTCTAGCTCTATGATACTATTTGTTCAGTTCTTTTGTGCTTTGATTTGTGCCTACTTGCATAGATACATTTAAAGCAGAAACTAAATTCGAAGCAATAATGGAATCATTACAAGTATCCTCAAAGACAGAAACAATATAGCAAGTGGGCATATTGATTTCTTTTGTTAAAGAAAATATGAAATCCTACTATCATCTATACAGGGTGGAGTATCTCAAATGCCTGTTTTTGATAAATGCATTAATATTTAAGTTTTTTTACTACAGTCTCAATGACTAACCATGGAAAGGGAGAAGACACTGGGGAGGAGACATATGAATGGTTTCAGAAGAAGGAACAGATTTTTAAAAAGCAATCATTTACATTTGTAGCTACTGACTCCACCCCCCAAAATGATCAAGTGGGGTTAATTAACTAGTTTCACCCCAATATTCAAGAAAGCATATTCCAAGTTTTGAGTATGGAATAAGTTACTTATGATCACAGAAGTGAAGCCTGTTATGCTACAGATGAGGATCTGGGGCCTGATAAAGAAACTTAAAATTTTTTCTTCCCAAGGATACAGATGATTTGGTGGCATTAATGGAATTTGAGCCCAGTCCTCTGATATTTAATCTTGTACTCTTTTTCCAGTAAACAACTTGCCAAATTTGACCCTTAAGATCTATTCTTTGCAGGCCAGAGGACAATCAAACTCTGGAGGAGAAAGGAAAACATTTTGGGGCCAATAATATGACATGGATTTTTTGGCATGTGTAATTGGGTACATACATTTCTCACTATAGCATGTGATGTGGTTTGAAACATACTGTGAGGTAAGCGTATGTCTTTTTGTCACATGTAGCTAGTGGTTATAAAATGTGCTGTCTACCTTTAACTGCTGTATTGGTAAAGTAATTCTAGTTTCTTGGATGATGGTTGTTATAAAAATGCCACCTGAATACCCATTGGTGTTTTCCAAATCCAGGATAATAAGAGCTTGACAACATTGCTTTAGACATTTCTTTGGATTACTTGGGAAAGACACAAGCAATTAAACCCTGAAGAATTATAGTGCCAAAAAAAATGTGGCAAATAAGTTTGTTTTTCCTTTTGCAAGAGAATTAACATTCACAAGCAGCTAGCACCCTTGACTTATGTTTAAATGCCGTATTTCTAAAGTTCAATTTTAATATTCTTCTGTTAATTTTAGAATAATTAAATACATTTTAAAAATAAAACCTACAGAGTATGGTAAGGTTTTTATATTCATTTGAAATCAAAACACAACATCCATTCATTATGAATTTACCTGTTCTGTACCCTGGGGGAAATCAACATTAGCTGAGTTTATGCATGCTGTCTCAACTAATCACAAAATTGCACTTCAGAGATAATCACTTAGGATCAGAAAACAAAGTGAACACTGTAATTCAAGTTCATTTAAGTCTTAGAGCCAAAATGGACTGATAAGAATAGGCATATGAAAGTGTCCTGTAGTCTGGAAGCCAGCAACAATGTGTTATCTGCCACTCTTTTATCATCAGTCAGTCCCATCTAAATTAAAATCAAATAACAGGCATGTGAGTATAATAGGCCCTTTACACTTATATTTGTGTCTTTTTGATTTGCTCTATTCACAGTCCATTGTTATGCTCCAGTGTGCATGAGAAGAGAAAATGACATGCTTTACTTGGTCACTGAGTGTTTGAAACATGTAATTGAGCCAGAAACCCTCAGATAATCAGTAGTTCCTTTAAAGTTCATTATAAATTGTTGCATAAAATAGAATAAACTGTTTGGTTCTTGTATTTAAAAAAGTGAAGCTCTAGAAAACAAAATAAAGAATCTTTAGAGGTCAAGCCTCTGTATTTAATGATAAGGAAATTATTTTCTTCCTCTAGTTTTTAGGGTCAAATTGAGAGGGGCACTGGTTCTGGGGACCATGAAATGTGCATTTGGATAAGACAAGACTTAGAAGGGAATATTATAGGTGTCTTCACAAATTGGAAGATTTATCCTGTAGAGAGTTTAGGGCATAGATTTAGAGGTAGAAGGAATCTCAGCAGATATCTAATACAACCTCCTCATTTTACATATTTAGAAACTTAGGTTCAAGAACATGAGGAGTTAACCCAAAGTCACACAGAGGTAGAATTTGTACTCAAGACCTTTAAGTGTAGAAACAGTGTCTTTTACATTCTATCCTACCATCTATTCGGTTTTTCTGAAGAGAGCAGAGCAAGGATCACTGAGTGGAGTTGTAAAGAGGGAAAGTTAGGTCTTATATCAGAACAAACAGCAATAAACTTTCCACTGGTTACATCACTCCCAATATATATTGACTGTCCTAGGAGGTTCTGGGTAATTCTGTCATTAGAGGTCTTTTAAAGCAAAGGTAAACATATATGGTGTACATTGCTGAGAGGCTACTTTTTCAGGCATAGATGGAACTAAATAGCTACTAAAATGCTTTCCTACTGTGCAAGTCTGAGATTTTGGCCACTATGATTTAGGAAGGATACTCAAATTAAGTTATTGTAAAATCATTTTTAAAACTTAAAGAAATTCAACAAGACCATCTATTCCAACACCTTGCACAATTCGTGAAAACCCTTTATGATATCCCTGACAGATGGTCATTTGGCTTCTGTTTGAACCCTTCCAGTGACTATGACAATCACCATTTCCCAATGCAGATGATTTCATATTTAGGCCACAGCTCTAATGAACAGAAAATTTTTCCATAGATAGACAACAGCCATCTCCCTGTGGTTGCCATTCATTTGTCTTATCAATGAGATAACATCTATTGAGTAGATACTTAATAAATGCCTGTTCTCTTCCCTTTCCCTCAGTTCTGGCTTCTAGAAAATAAGGTAACTCATTATTTTCTTTCAAAAGGCAATCTATCACTCATTTGAAGAT
Organism: Gracilinanus agilis; assembly: GCF_016433145.1. Lineage (NCBI taxonomy): Eukaryota > Metazoa > Chordata > Mammalia > Didelphimorphia > Didelphidae > Gracilinanus > Gracilinanus agilis. The sequence continues at coordinate 516,772,905 of NC_058131.1, forward strand.
AATTATTCATTTTTATTCTACATATTATCCTACCTCTTTATATTCAATTCCTTCAACTATTACATTAAGGATGTAGTTTCTAGACCCTTCACCAATAGCATTTACTTACTAGTGAATAGCTTTCATTTGCTAGTATTCTTCTTAAAACATAGTATTGAGAACTAAACAAAATATTGTATTTTGAGCTGAACAATATAAATAAAATGGACTATCCTTCTCTCTCTCTCTCTCTCTCTCTTTTTTTTGGCTAAAATACTGAAATATCTGATTAACTTTCTGATGCCCAGAGCACATTCTTTGTATATAATGACATATAAATCATGAAATTAAATTAAAATGACAACAAATATTTGTGAATTACATATGAGTACCATGCACTGACTCCCCTCCAAACCCAGGAGCTGAGGATAAAAGCATTTTGGGAGGGGGCTGATGTGTTTTGTTCATTGTTTTGAATATTTGGAAAAGCTGCATCAATATGAAATTAATATTAATTTCCAAGTTCTACATAAGGTTTTTGCTCTTCTGACTATGCTGTCTTTGATGAAAATTTAACATATTTGACTAAATGTTCAATCATCAAAGTACAACTTAAAGATATGAGTCATAAAGATAATCTAGTCCAACAATCTCATTTTAAATGTGAAGTAATTGAGAGTCAGAGATGCTAAAGAGACTTGCCTGAAGTTAAATTTAAGAGGCATTAAAGTCAAGATTTGAAGTCAAGACCTCTGACTTCAAATCCAATATTCTTCTTGGCGAGGTCAAGATATTACAAGATATACTTCAAAGGACATAAAATTGCAAGAGATAATTGTTATGTTGGATGACAAAATCAGAAAGTAAAAACAACTTTGTATATAAAAAAGGGCAAATGAATAATCAGGATCCTGAAATTCTGACACAATGGATGAAAGATGAATGAATGATGATAGCAGTGTCATATCTTGTAAAGAATTCTTTCTCTTTATATGTACATATACACATATAATATATAGAGAATATAAATATATAAATGATATTATAATGCCTATATATAAAATCTCATTTTTGACTCACAGGAAATCTTTGAAGTAGGCAGTATCCTCATTTCACAGATATGTGAAAACCCAGTCCATAAGAATTTTACTTTAGACTCATGCAGCCTTTCTTTGTTTGATTAAAGATAAAGTTTCCTATCACTTTGCTAAGGAGATTATAATTTTAAATGAAGTTTTCAATGAGAGAAAGTTTTAGAAGACAATAAAAAAAGAGATAAACATAGAGTCAAGAAAATCATACAACTTGAATATCACCCATTATGCCTCACTTCTAATGCATATGGCCCACAGGACATTGTAACCCTGGATACGTAGTTAATCTCTCAGGAATCCTGACAAAATCTCCAAGCCTACAAATTTCAGAAAATATGAAAAATCTGTACTTGGAAAAGATTCTCACTAGTTAGGCCCTATATTGATGAGTAACAGTTCCAATTTATTCTCGTTTCACTTGAAAAAAAAACTTAAAATGATACTTTTCTTTATGTATCATCATAAAGTGATTTCATTTAAAATTATGAAAATATTGGCCTAACAGGGTCTAGGCATGTATGAATGGATGAAGCTCTAGGAATGAATTATACTAGATATATAGTATACTCTCTTCCCTAACTTGTTAAGAAACACATTTCTTCTTGTTAATAAAATATCCTGGTTTACATACAATTCTGTAAACATTATTAAGTATCTGCTGTGGAAGACACCATGCTATATACTAAGAGATACAAAGACAGAAAATGACTGAATATCTATCCTCAAGAAATATATGTTCTAAGGAACCTAGGCAGCACAGTGCCAGGGCTAGAGTTGGGAGGACGTTGGGTCAAATCTGGCCCCAGAAGTTTCCTAACTGTGTGACACTGGGCAAGTCACTTAACTCCAATTACCTAGCCCTTGTCAGTATTCTTAGAATGGATATTAAGACAGAAGGTAAGGGTTTAAAAAAGAAAGATATGTTCTAGTAAATACAAGAGAAAAGAGGGAAATATCTATAGTTAAATAAAAATCAAAACAGATGGGAGGTAGGGGAGATCAAATAGCATAGTATGAGAAATGACAGGAGAATGGAATCACTTCTTTTTATGAGTACAAGCAATAACTTCTTGGAGTAGGTAGCACATGGGCTAGGCTTTGAAAGAAAATAAAAATTTCAATAAGAATAAATTCAGAGAAAGCCCATTCTACTAATAAAGAATAGTCATTGTAAATATTTTAAAAGTTGGAAAGAGAAGGTGCAGAATGGAGTAGAGTAAGCGACTAAGTTTGACTGGAGATATTTGATTATATGAGTTCATTTATTGGCTACAGTTGAATGTGTGGTATCATGCAGTTCAAAATGAGATAAAGTAATTAGGAGCCTGGTTAAAGGAGTCATAAATTCTAGGACCCAATTGAACATATCTGTATATTTGTAAAGTTATCTTAATATCTTTGTTAAGGAAGGACTGGAAAAAAAGGAGAAACAGGAAGCTTGAAAACCAGTTCAGAGACTGTGATAGTAGTCCAGGTGAGATATAATAAGGGTATAAATTAAAGCGATGAAAAACCTTCCTTTTTCATTGCTTTAATTATATAGGCACCTATAATTTATGGAGGGAAAGAAGAGTAAGAGTATTTTGAAGTTTTAAGCCTGCAAAATTGGAAGAACTATCATGACACCAACAGAGATGAGAAAGTTGATGAGATGAGAAACAGAAAAATTTCAATTAGAAAAAACACAGTATCATAGATTGAGAGTTGGAAGGGTTCTCAGAGATTTCTTTCAATTCTCTCTTTGAAAAACAGGGAATCTAAGCTTTAGAAAGGTTACATGACTTAAACGGTATCAGATAAGAAGTAACAAAGAAAGGATTTTAACTCAGTCCCCTTGACCCCCAACACAGTTTTAAATATTTTGAGCATGAGTTTTAAGTGAGACATGTCCAAAAAGCACAGTTGGAATTGTAAGACTAGAGTTCTGGGAAGAGTGATGGATTAGACATATAGATTGGTCAGTTATCCTCAGCAGGATGACATACGAAACTAAGAAAAAGAAAAAAAAAAACAGCTGTGAAAAGAGTTTAGAAATTAAAACAACAACAATTATGGACATTCTATGGCAAAGATCAGAATTAGGAGTTAGGAGAAATAAGAAGAGAAAGAAACAAAGAAGTCCTCATCAAGTTAAGAAGATAGGGCTATGGGAGCCAAAAAAATTGGAGCAAGTGGGAAAGGAGAAGTGGTAAAGGGAGGGGTGATTAACAGTGTCGATTACTGTAGAAATTTTATCAAAATAGTGACTAATAAAAGGTGATTGAATTAGACAATTATGAAATTGTACTGATGACCTTGAAGAGAACATTTATAGTGGGATGCTAGGAAAGAAATTCAAATGATAATAGGTTGAAAAATGGATAATGAAGAAGTGAATGTGAACTATCTAGAAGTTCTGGCAAGATAAGAGACAGGGTGATAGCTAGAAGGGATAATATGTATGGCCCTCCCATAAGAAGCTTTTTTATTGTTTTATTTTAAAGCAAAACATAGATAAGAATGTTTGCAGAGAGAAGGGAAGAGAGGAAAAAGAAAGAGGAATGAGTTAAAATGAGACAGCATAATGACTGAACAAAGTCTCTACAGGAAAAGTCAAGAGATGAGGTCAAAGGCATAGGTGGAAGAATTTCTCTTAGTAAAGATGAGAACTACTCAATGCTAAAAATATACCAAAGTAGCTAAGTCTTTGAAAATAATCATCCTTATAAAATTGCTTTTATTGTGTACAATGTTCTCCTGATTATGCTCACTTTAGTTTGCATGAGTTCATATAAATCTTTTTAAGTTTTTCTGAAACCATCCTGCCCTTCATTTCTTAGAACACAAAAGCATTCCATCACAATAGTATATCACAACTTATTCAGTCATTCTCCAATTGATGAGCATCCCCTAAATTTTCAATTCTTTGTCATCACAAAAAGCCATTATAAATATTTTTATACAACTAGGTCTTTTTTCCTTTTCTTTGAACTCTTCGAGATATGGACCTGACAGTAGTATTATTGCCATTTACTTATAAAAATTATTTAGGAGCCAGGAAAGAGACTTGTTCTAGTTTTTCCTGGTCTCTATATTCTCAAACTCTTCTCTTCCCAGCTCTTTTGTCCACTTTTAGACAGTTTAACTTTCCTAAATTTCATTACATCACATTCTTATCTTTTCCCAATAACTTTAAGACTTATCTATGGGATCCAATCAACAAATAGTTATTGGACATGAATTATGTACAAGTCTATGTCTGAACAAAGGTTGGTATTCAGTTTAACTAGTTAACTTTATCTTGCAGTACTTCCCAACACTAACTCTTTGGTTTACCAAGAACAATTGACTATGTTCTAGAGAGGTCATGTTCATTCCTAACTTATTTTATACTATAAGCCAAAGCTACCTGGAATTCTTCTCATCTTTATGCATTTGTTGTTGTTGTTGAGTCATTTTAGTCATGCCCATATCTTCATGACCTCATTTAGGGTTTTTTGGTTTTTTTTTTGGCAAAAAGAAGAAACTGAGGCAAACAGGTTACACAGCTAGTTTGAGGACAAAAAACTAGAAATTAGGTCTTTCTGACTCAGGCCCAGCACTTTATCCATTAACTGAATCACAAAGCCTTCCTTTATCATTCAAGCAATATCCATCTCTCTTCCTTGTAACTGTCAATGTTAGGAACCTTGCATGGGAGAGAGTCTGTTTTTGATAAGAAGTATCTTGCATGATTGAGGTCAATGAAGAAGAAAGGAGCAAAGAGGGAATAACACCACCAGGGGACTTGAGGGATAGACCTGTCCAGTAACCAAAGAAATGTCATTGAAAAAAGTAAAATCATTAATCCCAAAAGTTGAAAGAGAAACCAATGGTTGGAACTATTTACAGGAGTATAAATCATAATTTAGAGAATCAAGGATCAGCTATATTCTACCTTTTCTACCAAACTCTGAGAAATATTTTCTTTGATTACCTTAGACTTAGGTACAAGTCAGAATTTTAGATTTTGTGTTTGCTAGGATATTCCTACCCTTTACAAATATTCTCTTTGAATTGTGCATTTTGACCAACCTTCAAACACAGATCATATTTATTTTCTACACATCACTTTCAGATTTAATTATATTGTGATTTAAGAAGTTCGTGATCATGCTTCTTGAAGACATGGATTGCATATGGCACCATCATTGCATACACACCAGAGTACTATGCATATATGCATATATGTGGCACTAAATAACTGCAGAGATGGAGAAAATAGTGAAGGGGTGCTTATGCTAATAGATACATCTAAGATGGAGTTTATGTGAAAGATATAAATGATGGCTTCCAATTTAACCACTGACACATTCTAAGCCATGTCCCCTTCACAGTATGTCACAGTGTCTGATTAATAGTCTTTTATTTCCTTCATTGGGAGATTATGGGAAAGGGAAAAAGTTAAAGCTTTCAGGAACTAAATATTTTAAAATGTGAATCAGAGGTGATGCTAGAGTAAGTTTTTAGATGAAGCTATTCTCCCTGATTTGCAATGAGACACTTGCTTAGGATCCAAACACACATATGAATCCACTAAAAGCTTAATTAAGGAGGCAATTGTTGGGATACTCTAAGACAGGGGTCAGCAAGGTATGGCTCTTTCTGCAGGAGCCATAAAGTCAATTTTTTTTTCAGGTGCTGTTACAGGAGCGTGCACTGTGAGCACTGTACGGCTCTCACAAAATTACATTTTAAAAAATGTGGCGTTTATGGCTCTCACAGCCAAAAAGGTTGCTGATCCCTGCTCTAAGAGTACCACATATAGGAAGCATGTCATAATAGAGTACTGGTATTGGAATTGGGAAGACTAGTAGCTCAATGTGGTGGCAAAGAATTGGAAAATGAGGGATTGCCCATGAGTTGGGGAATGGCTAAACAAGTTAAGAAATATAATTATAATGAAATACTCCTGCACAGAAAAAACTGAGAATCAAATTAATAAAAAAAACCAGAAAGTCCTAAGTTAAATTATGAAAAGCAAAATGAGAAGGATGAAGAGAACAATACATTCAACAACAGAAATATTTTTTGAAGAATGACTGTGAAAGTCTACCACCAGGAAAAAAAACAACTGATGAATAGAAAAATACATGAATGTCTATATCAATATCTATATATTATCAAATGAGGCCTTCTCTAGCATAGGGAGGGAGATATATAGGAAATATAACAAACAAACTAAAAAAAGAAAGAAAAAGACATAGAGTTTCTACCCGCCATAAGGGTTAAAAATGAAAGGTTGGACTAAATATATTAAAAAAGTGGTCACTGAAATTATCACTCGAATCAGGATGACTTTTTATGATTGTATTTTTATAAAATCCAAAAATAAAATTTTTGTTCGAGAAAAATTTTCAGGAAAAGAAGCTTGCAAACTCCTTAATCCAGAGAATGAACTGTTTGCAGAAATATGTCTGAAGAATCTACATTGCATCAAGAAGATCCAGAATGAACTTTTGGGTGTACTGATTGAACTGATGGGGGTCAAACAGTTATTTTTAATGTACATTTTTATGCCAAAAGGGGACTGTCCTCAATTGGTTTTTGTCAATGTGCCAGCAAAACATTGATTTTGCTTTCTCTCTTTTCCAACTCCCTCTTATCTCTAACTATTGTAGTTAGAAGACCTTTGTGTGTACAAGATGATTGTGAAAAGTGATCACTTGGGGAGACTAGGCACCCAAGGATCATGGGGGGGGGAGGCACCCAAGGATCATGGGGGGGTGTAAATGGAATTAGCTCACCCTCATTCATTCTTTAGACTTTAGCCACCAGAAATAATGTCACACCACCCAACTTAGAATTAAGTGGGGAGGGGGAGGTCTGTGACCCACGTGTGATAGTAAGTGACAAATCAAAAACAAGTGACTGCCTCTTGGGTAGTCCAAAAAAGTGTTGAGGCTGCCATTTGTCCATGTGAAACTGGAGGTGGTCACAGGCAGTGACAAAAGCTGCTACCTTTTAAATATGATGGTAACTTCCTGTGTGGGGCTTTTGTCCCTTTGAACTTGGTGTTGAAGGAGCTCAGGTGAGACCTCAGTCTGCTTCCCTTTGAATTGTCATGTGGGTAAGTTAGCCTGACTCTCTTTCTCTTCCCTTGGTGGTTCTGGAGGCTCTAGCCTCAAGGAGGCCTCTCTTCTTAGAGGAGGCCTCGTGACTAGAAGCCTTGTTTAATTAACCTCTGTGACCCCTCTGCTGGGGCCTCTAAGCCTCCCTGGTTCAGGCCTCGGGTCCAGGACAGAGTTTCTCTCTCTCTCCCATTTTCCCTACCTTCAACCTTCCTAATTGTAAATAAACCACCATAAAAGTCATCCTAACTTGGGCCTCTTATTTGGAATTGAGTAATCAGTCCCTGGCAACCAAACTTGAAATATCCAGTCCAAACATAATCTTCACATTTTTCCCTTTTATGGTAATTTAATTTACAAAAGGAGAAAGAGTGAAAGTAAGGAAATCAGAGAGAGAGTAGATAATTACTCAGACCTAGGCTAAACCAGGCAGGACTTCAGAGGCCCCAGCAAAGGGGGGCCCGGAGGTAAATTAAACAAGGGTTTTAGCGACAAAGCCTCCTCCAAGATAAGGGGTCTCTCTGGAAGCTAGTTACTCCAGAAAAGCCAGGAAAGGGAGTCAGCTTTTTTCACTCACCCATGTGGTAGTTCTAAGGGAAAATATAAGAGCAGTCTGAGGTCCCAAGCCAGAGTTCCTTCAAGGTCAAGTTCAAAGGTGAAAAAGCTGATCACAGGAAGTTTCTCCCACTTTTAAAGACCATTCCTTTCATCACTTCCTATGCCTTCCTTCCACTTTACATGGACCAATTGCAGCTTTAGCTTTTCTTAGGACTGCCCAGGGGGTAGTCAGTGGGTTTCTTATTCATCATCTACTATAGCACATGTGGGTCATAGACCTCCCCATACTTAAGGATAAGTGGGGTGTATATGCTTCTGATGATCTTCACAAACCCCACCCTGTTATGCACTAGCTATATGACAGTAGGCAAGTCACAAACTCTCAGAGATCATTAGTTCTTTTTTCTCCTTATTTATTCCTTTTATATTTTTTTCTAGATTACATGTAGATACGATTTTAATAATTGTTTTCTTACATTTTACAATTCACGTTCTCTCTCTCCTTCCCCTCATCCTCCTTCCCTGAGATGGCTAGTAATACTTAATAGGTTGAACATGTGTTATCATGCAATACATATTTCTGTGTTTGTCATGTGAAAAAAAGATATACAATGCTTATACTACAGAAAAATTCATGACAAGAATAAAATGAAGAATGATAGGCTTCAATCTTCATTCAGACCCCATCAGTTCCTTCTACAGCAGCTGATACATGAGTCCCTTAGCGTTGTCTTAGATCCTGGCGTTGCTGAAAATAGTTAAATTATTCACAGTTGATCAGTACACATTATTGCTATTATTGTGTATGATGTTCTCCTGATCCTGCTCATTGTGCTTTGCATCAATTTATACATCTTTCCAGGTTTTGGGTTGTTTTTTTTTGTTTTGTTTTGTTTTAAATTTTAAACCCTTAACTTCTGTGTATTGACTTATAGGTGGAAGAGTGGTAAGGGTAGGCAATGGGGGTCAAGTGACTTGCCCAGGGTCACACAGCTGGGAAGTGTCTGAGGTCAGATTTGAACCTAGGACCTCCCGTCTCTAGGCCTGGCTCTCAATCCACTGAGCTACCCAGCTGCCCCCTTTGGGGATTTTTTTTGGTGATCATCTTGTTCATCTTTTTTATGGAACAATAATATTTCCCCTAATTAATGAACATCCAACTAACTCTTTAAGACTGTAATTAGAGGCAGTTCAAGTGGCTTAAGATAGAGAGTGCCATGCCTAAAGTCAAGAGGACCTGGGTTCAAATCTGGGCTCTGGAATTTCCTAGCTGTGAGATCCTGGGGAAAGCATTTGATCCCTTTTTTCTAGCCTTTGCTATTTTGTCTTAGAATTGTTACTAAGATAGAAAGTAAGGATTACTTAAAAGAGAGAGAGAGAGAGAGAGAGAGAGAGAGAGAGAGAGAGAGAGAGAGAAAGAGAGAACACCCAAATAAAACCAATGAAGTTTCTAGTCTCAGAGTTCATTATATCAAATGAAATCTAATGACCTTGCAAAATATAAGACCCCTATAGAGCTATAGATCATTAAATCATCATAGGATCATGGTTCTAAATCTGAAAGGAACCAGGAGGGCTATCTGATTAAAATCTATCATTTTATAATGAAGAAACTGAAGCCCTGATTGACCAAATGGTTATCTCATAATCACAGAGATACTTAAGACAGAATTTTAATTGAAATCCCTAAATATCAAATCTTGCAAACTTTCCATTATAATATTCTACCTTCTGTGAGCTAAAGTCTAATTACCAGTTTAAAGGTCACCATAGATTCTCTCTACAATCATCCTTTCTACTTGACTGAAGGGCAGAGATCATTCTAGTTCTAAGAAAATTCTTAGACATATTAGTCAAAACCTTTCATTTTGTAGATAAGGGAATCAAAGCCTAGAAATGTTGCTTGATCTGTCCAAGGTCATACTATTAGACAGCAGCATACCTTCAATACCCAAGTCTCCAATCCAGCCTTGTTCCATTTATTACACTACATTCTTCCCACAAATATTTAAACAACTGTTGCCTGCCTTTTATGCTCTGGTGCAACATGTATACTAAGTTGTACTGGGCACAACATTTCAAAAGCAAAATTTCTCAAAATTGTATCAATGGAATTCATTTGACAAATTGTAAGGAAAAAATAGTGGATATTTTGGAATAGTTGAGGCAGAATTTCAGTGAACAGAATGCCTCCAAGGGATTTTCTCTCTAACATCTTTTACGATTATTTCAAGAAAATATCTAGAAAAACAAAAGTTAAGGCAAGATTTCTTCTCACTATGACTCTTGGACACAAAGACTTTGAGAAACTAGGTCTTTAGACTTTTAATAAAGTGTTTCCTTAGCTAACTTTCTGGGATAGAGCACCTCAAGGAAAGAGACTTGCTCTCTACCTTTCAAGTTTATGCTAAATAATTAAATGGAACTACTAAGCCCATGGGGTAGCTGCTAGTCCCTATTTTAAGATGGATTAATTAGCATTTAGGATTTGCAATGGAGAAGAAGAGTCACCATATCCTGATGGGGCTGAATGACAAGTGTCACAGCTGGAGACAGATTGGAGAGCATCTCAGGTCAAGAAAAAAACATGAATGGTTGGCCCCATGTGTCCAATATGGAAGAAAAAAAATATGAAATCAAGTAAAAATGTCAGCCAAATTCTAGTTAATAAGTGCAGGCTCCCCAGGCCCCTTTTATAGTTAGGTAAGAAAGGTCAGGTCTGTTTTCTAGAAAGCTGGCTCATGTAGAGGAAACATCATGACTTTAAGAGGATAATGATCTAATTTATATGGAGAACACAGCACAGAAATTTCCTTTTAGACCACTTACAAAAGACCACAGACAAGAGGAACTGTATCAAAAATTTCTGTCTGACTGGGATGTTACTATAAGAAGTATAGCAATTCTGTCATTCCATTAATTTCTAGATCTTTGTTATAAATGGTTTTCTACATCAGAGGTATCAAATAGTAAGCCCAGGATATATCCAGAGGTACCAAATTGTGTGGCTGGAATATAACAGCAATATTTAAGAAAATAAATAAAAACATGATAAAACATAGATAATATTGCATTTTAAAACTAAGTCAATACGTGGCCCACATAGATACATCTGAGATTGTTAATGCTGCTATAAAATATACAATTATTTTGGCCTTCAAATCTTACTTTAATTTCACTCAGCCATTCATTATTTATTTTTCATTCACAGGTTTTTCCAAAGACATTGTCAATCAATCAATAGGCATTTATTAAGCACTTACTATGTAACAGAGAAATCCTTGCCTTCAAAGGGCTAATGACTTATTGGAGTAGATAACATGTACATATGTATGCATGGATGTTTGAAGTATTTCCTTTCTAAGTCTAAATTCTATGATTTAAAACTGAATTTAAGGAAAATCACTTTGGCAGCTATAAGGAAGCTAGATTGAGTGGGATAGAGGCTTGAAGCTTAGAGACCAGTTAGGAAGGTATTCCTGTATTTGAAGTGACTCTGAGGGCAGAGAAGGGGAAAAGATTAAAGAGATGGAGGAAACCATAAGACTTACTAATTAACTAGATGTTTAGAGTAAAGGAGAGTGAGGAGCCAATGTTAACTCCAAGCTTGTAAACTTGGATAGCAGGAAGGACAACAGTCCCCTTATTAGAAATAGAGAATGTTTTGCTCCATAAGAAATGACAAATAAAATGATCACAAAAAAACTTGGAAAGTCTTATATGATGTGATACAAAGGGAAATGAGAAGAACGAGGAGAAGGCTGCACACAGGAAGAGTAATAAAGTACGATGATCAACTGTGAATGACAATTATTAACAGAAATGCAAGGACCCAGGACAACTCCAAGGGACTCATGATGATTAAGGCAATCCTCCACAATAAAAGGAATTGATGGAGTCTGATTGCAGGTCGAAGCATGGCATTCTTCACTTTATTTTCTCCATGAATTTTTCTCCAGTGTAGGTGATACATGTCTCCTTTCATAATCTGATGAACACAGAAATAGGTACTAGATGATAAAACATTTACAATCCATATTATTTTACCTACCATCTTGGGGAAGGGGTACGGGTAGGAGGGAAAGAGAACATAGATTACACAATGACAGAAAACAATTATTGAAGATTTTACTGACATGTAATTTAGAAAAAAATAAAAAATAAAAATAAATAATTTTGACTACATTAAATTAAAAGGATTTTGTACAAACAAAATTAATGCAACCAGGAATAAAAGGCAAAAAATAGCTGGGGAAAATTATTTGTAGCAAATATCTCTGACAAAAGCTTCATTTTTCAAATATATAGAGAACTGAGTCAAATTTGTAAAATAGAAAGCAGTACCCAACTGACAAATGGTCAAAGGATATGAACAGGCAATTCAAAGATAAAGAAATTAAAACTATCTTTAGTCAGATTAAAAAAATGCTCCAACTCACTATTACAGAAATAAAAATTAAAACAGCTTTAAGGTACCACCTTATACCTTTAAAAGTGGCTAATGTGACAAAAAAAATAATGATGTTGGAGGGGATATGGAAGAATTGGAACATTAATACATAGCTGATGAAGCTGTAAACTGATATAACCATTCTGAAGAACAATTTGGAATGATGCCCAAAGGCCCATAAATCTTTGCATACCATTTGACTCAGCCATACCACTATTAGGGCTGTATTCCAAAGAGATTAAAGACGGGGGAAAAGAATCTACTTGTAAAAATAGATTTATACCAGGTCTTTTTGGGGTGGCAAAGAACTGGAAACAAAAAGGAAGTCCAATAATTAGGGAATGGCTGAACAAGTAGTGGTATATTAATATAATGGAATGTTATTGGGCCAAAAGAAGTGACAAACAAGATGTTAGTTTAAAAAGAAATCTCAAAGAACTTATAGAAAGTGATGCAAAGTGAAATGAGCAGAAGGTTGAACACAATAACAACAATAATATATTATGATGATCAACTGTGAATGACTTAACTATTACTACCAACAAAGCAAAGATCCAGGACAACTCCAAGGGTCTTATGATGAAAATGAATATCCACTGCTCTAGAAGAAACAGAGTCCAAATGCAAATCGAAAAAATACCATTCTTTATTTTCTCCATGAATTTTTCTGTAATGTAAGCAACATGTATCTTGTTTCATAACATGTTGAACATGAAAATATATATTACATGGTTATATATGTACAACCTGTATCATATTACCTACCTTCTTGGGGAGGGACAAAAAGAACATGGATTGAAAAATGTCAGAAGAAGAATATTAAAAATTACATTGACATGTAATCCAGAAACAATTTAAAACATTTTGTTTAAAAAAAAACTTAAAAAATAGAGAACTTTAAAGAGGGATAGGTTGTGAAGATAAATAATTCTATTTTAAAGGTCTTAAATCTGAGATATCTACAGGAAAGAAGATCATAGAGTTGATTCCTTTATCTTATAAAGGAGAAACATGGGACTGAGAGTGTTTAAGTGACTTAACTAGGATCATACAGCTATTAGATGTTTTCGGTAGGATTTATACCCAGGTCTTCCTGACTTCAGTAACGGTGATCTATCCACCATGTCATTCTGCTTCTCGTATACCAGGCTGCTTCTCATCAAATTTGGAATGTCCAGCATGCATTTGGAGGTGTGTAACTAATGCTCAGGAAATAAACAAAGGCTAGGTAAATAAATTTTGGAGTCACTTGCATACAGTGTGTTGAGAGATCACAAGGAAAGACTAGAAGGTTCAGTAGAGGGTCTGTAGTAACCTGAGGATAAGTGGGCAAAAGGGTAGGAGGAAAACCAAGGCTTCAGTTCCTACATCTGAAAAATAAGGGAGCTGGTTTGGTCAGACTCTAAAGTTCCTTCTAACTCTAGAACTATCACTGTATATTCTTATAATTAGAAGCAGAAAATATATTTACTTTTTGTAAGGTTTAGAAAATTATTTCTTGATTTTTAGGTTAAGATAAAAATCTAAAGGAAATATTGTTTTTAAATTACTTACAATATGTTATTTTTGATGTTAATCTGTATTTTAGATAGCATTTCATATTATTTAGCTCTTTACACATATACACACACATGCACCTACACAGAGATATATGTACAAGAGTAGTTATTATTCTAAAATTCAGTCTGTCCACCTTCACCTTTTTTAAAAAAATTTCTTTTTTCATGATCTAAGAACTAATATCTCCCATATTGTTTTCCAATTTTCCCAGAAGTTCTTGTTAAATAGTGGATTTTTGTCCCCAAAGTTGGGCTCTTTGGGTTTATCATAGACTGTCTTGCTGATTTCACTTACCACAAGTCTATTCCACTGATCATCCCTTCTGTCTCTTAGCCAGTACCATATTGTTTTGATGACCACTGCTTTATAGTGCAGTTTAATATCTGGTACTGCTAGGCGACCTTCCTTCACCTTTTTTTCATTATTTCCCCTTGATATTCTTGATCTTTTGTTCTTCCAAATGAACTTTGTTATAGTTTTTCTAATTCTGTAAAAAAGTTTCTTGGTAGTTGGATAGGTCTGGCACTGAATAAGTAAATTAATTTGGGTAGAATAGTCATTTTTATTATGTTAGCTTGTCCTACCCATGAACAATCAAAGTTTTTCCAATTGTTTAGATCTAATTTTAATTGTTTGGAAAGTGTTTGTGTTCCTATAATTCCTTTGTTTTAGTACATATATTCCTAAGTATTTTATATTGTCTAGGGTAGTGATGGACAAACTATTTAAAGAGGGGGCCCAAAGGAAATGAAATCCTCATCATCAGTCTGTTTTTAAGGCAATTCTTTCAAAGTTTCATTGTATTGTATCCTACTCATTATATTCTTCAGATTAGGAATAATGTCACTGGTGGCCAGATAGAACATCTCAGGGGGTCACATCTGGCCTGCGGTTCGTAGTTTGCCCATCACTGGTATTGGGGTGATTTTAAATGTTTCTCTTTCTAACTCTTGCTGCTGTGATGTGTTGGAAATATATAGAAATGCTGATGATTTATGTGCATTTATTTTGTATCCTGCAACTTTGATAAAGTTGTTGATTATTTCTACCAGGTTTTTAGTTGATTCTCTAGGATTTTTTAAGTAGACCATCATATCATCTGCAAAGAGTGAAAGCTTGGTCTCCTAAGTGCCTATTTTTATGCCTTCGATTTCTTTTTCTTATCCAATTGCTACTGCTACTGTTCCCAGTACAATGTTAAATAATAGAGGTGATAATGTGCATCCTTGTTTCATGCCTGATCTTATTGGGAAGGCTTCTGATTTATCACCATTGCAGATGATGATTGTTGACGGTTTTGGATATATACTGTTCATTATTTTTAGGAAAGGTCTTTCTATTCCTATACTTTCTAGTGTTTTCAATAGGAACGGGTTTTGTATTTTGTCAAAGGTTTTTGCAGCATCTATTGAAATAATGATGTGATTTTTTGTGTGTTAGCTTGTTAATATGGTCAATTATGTGGATGATTTTCCTAATGTTGAACCATCCTTTTATTCGTGGTATAAATCCCACCTGACCATGATGGATAACCCTTAAGATCACTTGCTATAGACTTTTTGCTAGTATTCTTTTTGTTTTGGGCAAAATATATAACCTTTGATTTTAAATTGTTCAGGACTTCTTTGAAATCCTCTTCCCTTAAAATGGAACCCCAAATGCCTGGAGGCTTGTGTTATTTCTAGCAGAGATATCTTCTGTACTTGAACATTACATCAGGTCTTGGGGTGGCCAAGTCCAAATGGAGTAGTTCCTTTGTTGTTACCACTAGGAATAAAATGTTTGTTTATGTCCTCTTTCTAGTTTCATCTAAAAATTATCTTAAGATGATCTGGTTTAGCTGGAACTGACACCCATGATTTCTGCACACTCATTTTCTTCTCAAAGACTTCTTGCTGTTTTGTAAAGTGATTACTGCTCATTATACTGCTCTGTAATGTTTTGTAAATAAACCTGTGCCCTAAGCCAATGTTGCCTTTGGCTGCTATATCACTCCACTAGGCAAGAAGATTAAATTATCTCTGGATTGAACTGTTTCTTGGCTCTTTTAAATCCCCTGTGTCATCAGTAGATATGTACTAAGAAAAGTTCACAAAACCAATATCTTACTTTTGTCCACTTCTCATTTGGGGAACTGGGAGTTTGGAATTTGATATTTATTTTCATCTTTGCTCCAACCAATCACTAATCAGAAGCATATAGTTGGTGTTAAAAATGACCACTGCATTTATAACCAATCATTTACTATCTAACTTAGTTAGAGAAATGTCATTCATTGTTCACCATATTTGGCATCTCCTCATTCAACAGGCATATGAGCTCTGCAGTTCTTCAATAACTTCAATATAGAAATCATGATTCATTAGTGTGGATACCTTTTGAACTGATACAGATCATATCCTCCTTATTGCTTGGGCCACATATCCTCCTTATTGCTTGGGCCACAGAATGGCCTTCAGGATTTGACATGGCAAGAAATAAATAAACAAATTATTATGTGATATTCAATCCAATAATGAGGATCCTTTCCTCACTTATTCTAGTTTTCAGATGACAAGTAAAATCTACCTCCTATTCTATATTCAAGCTTTTGCAGGTTTATAAAATCTGTCAGACCTCATTTTCTATTAACATATCCTCTAAGAACCTATATTCATGGGGGCAGCTAGGTGGCTCAGTGGATTGAGAGTCATGCCCAGAGATTGGAGGTCCTCGGTTTAAATCTTACATCAGAGACTTCTTGTCTATATGACCCTGGGCAAGTCACATAACCCCCATTGCCTAGCCCTTACCACTCTTCTGCCTTGGAACCAATACACAGTATTAATTCCAAAATGGAAGGTAAAGGCTAAAAAAAGAAAGAAAAAGAACCTATAGTCATGTCTATACCATGACAAAGCAGTACATTGTATTCACCACAACCTCTAGTACTTCCTGTTTTAATTTAGAGCAGCTCATTAGTGAGAAACCTACCTATAAATTCAGTACTTGGATAAATGTACTGAAGAAATTTTTTGGAATTTTTCTAGATACAAATGATATAGAAAACATTGTCAACCCTGAAGTCATTCTGTGTCACTTAAATACAAATAGAAATGTAATGTAAATCTAAAAATGTAATATAAGATGAGAGAAAAATTAAATTACATGCAAGAAAATTGGATTTCTTGAGGGCATATTCCTTAAACACGCTATCAGTAAATTATTTGTACTACTTAATTGGACAACAAATAATTCCAAAACGTGACACAATGGCCAAAATAAATATATCTACTATAACTTTAATATCTCAGCACCACCACAAAATCAATAAATAAAAGAATATTGGAAGTGGAAAGGTTTTTAGATGTCATTAATCCCAATATGTATCTCAATGGAAAAGCTGAATCCCCTCCTCTACCACATCCATGGTCAGTGTTCATCCAGGCTTTGCTTGAAGAATGAGTACCCATGAACATCAAAGGCAGTCAATTACAAACATATTTTCTAATCTCAGGAAGTTTTTCCTTGCACTGAGTCACAATCTCACTCACTACAATTTAATATCTTTTTTCTTAGTTCTATCCTTTGAGGACAACAAGCATAACTAATCAAATACTTCTTCCACAGGACAGCTCTTAAATTACATAAAGACAATTATAATGTCCTTTCACCCAGTGACTATTCTCTAGATTAAACATCTCCAGGTACTTCAAATCAGTTATCCTGTGACCTGATTATTGGTTTTCTCATCATTAAGGATGTTCAACATGCCCCAGATTGTTCATATATTTTTAAAAAACGTGTTGTCTAGGACACTTATGGAGAGGATTTATTATGTAGATATGGAGAAAAGCAAGATAAACATAGAGATTTATGATTTCATTTGTGCACTATCTTCATTTTCTTTTATATGGAAATGCTTATTTTGTTTGATTTCATAAAATTCAGGAAAAATAAATAAATAATCCAAGAACTTTTTTATCAAAATATTTTGATAATTTTATTTCAGGATAACTTTTCTTCTGTGGTCCTGAAGTATTTTCTTTTATATATTTAAAGATATTATTCTGATAAGAGTTCCATACACTTGACTAGACTAATAAAGAAAATGACATTGTACAAAAAAAGTAAGTTTTATAACTACAAAAGAATATAGAAGGATAATCATACTGGACAGGATATCTTTTAACATATGATATAATAATTAAGCTTTCTTGGCTGCCATTTCATTCTGTTGAGTACCATATCCCACTAAAATGTATTTGTCTTACAATTTTACCCTTAGTCTACTTCACATTTACAGTATATTTTAGAGTTCATTAGTATCAAAAATGCTGAAAATTCATATGGCAATAAATTTACTCAAATTCATTTGCAGAGGGAGATTAAGGAGCAGTTCTATGATAGGTTTTATGCACTTCCATGACCAAAGATTTTATTGTCAAATAGGTAGTCTATTAGTGATGAGTCTTCTCTCCATACTGTCCTGAAAAGACTAGTGGTATGTATATACTTGAAGACTTCCCAGCAAAACAGAACTTGATGAAAGTTATATTTCATTGGCATAAGCTTGGGAAGCCTGGGGCACATGTATACCATTATGAGTGAACAGAGTAAAACTCTAGAAGCAAACAAGAGGTGGAGCTTAATAAATTTTAATTCTTGGTATTTTGTCTAATTTCTTGCCTTCAACAGAATAAACTTTGCTCATAATACTTTCAACTCATTTAAGGTTTTCAGAGTTTAATTCTAGATGGAATCTACAATGCCTCTAAATAAGCTCTCAGCATAATCAAGATAGATGAGTGAGGTCAGCAAGTATTTATCAAGCACTGGAGAGAAATAAAAGAGAAGGAGGAATCATAAGAATTCTAGAAGTCAACAGTTTGGTTTATGAACTAAGAATGTACAGACAAAAAGTAGAACAGAAAATGAAGCATGGGAAAGACCCAAGAAGACTCAGGATGGGGTAGGAAAAGGAATGATTGAGTTTGACCTTAAAGAATAAAAATTAAATTGGTGGAGTTGAGAGTTATTTAAGATTCTCTATAATCATGGTCCCAACATATTTTTCCAGGTCTATAATACAGTTATTTGTCTCCATGTCTTATTCTTTTGCTGTTATATGGGTTCTTTGATGGCAGGGTCTTTGATATTTTTTCATTTTTATCTTTTTGTCATATAAGGCACTCAGACATTTTAATTATTTTGAACTGAATAAGGGATGAGATTATAGGATGCTGAACTAAGGTGGTGACAATAGGAAGTGAGAAGAGAGTAAGAGATATTATTTAAAGATGAATAGGATCACACTATATTAGATATTGAGGGAAGGAAAGGAAATCTAACTTGGAAAAGACATCATAGGTTTAAACTGTAACACAATACCACAGATGAGAAAGCTAGTTTTAAGATGACGAATCCAATTTGAGACATGTTTGAAAAGTAGGCAAAAACAACTCTTGCAAATATGAATGTGAATTATGACCATGTGAGAAAGGGGTATGCTAGCAAGCTGGTGCTATATCATTGTTAATAGGCAGAGTGATATAAGTCTAGCCTTTTCTTCCTGCCTATTGTCAGTTAATATTAACCACAAATTGATTCCTGGAGAGGATATTTAGCCTGCTCTAATGTGGCAAAAATCTAATGGACTGACAAGATCTCATTAATTACTTTGATTTAGACAAACAGCAAACATTTATTAAGTGTTGGATTTACAAAATGTGTAAGATAATTTGTTAGATTTTTTTTTGGTAACATAGATGAATGAGAAATACTACCCATCAATTGGTAAATGACTAAATAAATGATAGCATATCTTTGTAATATAATTAATTTATCATAAAAATGATTTCCAATAAATTATGGGAAAGCATATTTAAAATGTATTGATAAAGTAAATTGATTAAAATGAGCAGAACCTGAGAAAAATAAACACAAAGACCACAGTGATATGAAGGAAATCAATTATGAAAGACTGCACAACCTGATCAATGTAGCAAATAACTATGACTTCAGAAAACTCAGATTAGAAGTACATAGTGGCTTGTGTAGGGAGCATTTCTATTTCAGGGAACTGGGTGAAGTAGTAAGTTAATGGGTAGTGCTAGTGATGAAAATTAAAATAAAGTCAATAAAATATTTAAATTACAGAGAAAACACAAACAGAAGGAATTTAAACAGGTCTATTTGGCTACAATTGAGTGAAATTTAATATACACTGAAAAAACTGTATGTTACAAAAGTTCATGGTTTCATATAGTCTTTTTTCAAAGACATAACTGAGCTTGAGGACATTACAATCTAGTTGTTCATTCTTGTCTTATCAACTCCTTTCATAGGAGATGCACAATTCCTTAATATATGAGGGTTTACTTGCTATGTTCATAAATATATTTCAGTTAGCATACATTTAGTGAATATAGCCCATATGCTACTATGTTAGTGGATATTCTTTCATCCACTGAATTACATGAACAAATTAGAGAAGGTATTACAGATGCATAACTGTAAGATCATCATCATCATCTTAGACAGCATTTTGAAGTTGATTAAAAAGGCTTTCTACACAACCATGTGAGATAGTTTGTATGAGTAACATACAAATAAAGATTTTCCCCAAATACAGGCCATTCCCTTAATGTTCCATCTTTCTAGAAAGAAAGGAAGGAACAAAGGAAGAAAAAGAAAGAAATTCTTTTTTCTCATCCCTTCTGCACTTATATCACTCTCTCTTTCTTCCTTTACTCCTCAGGTAGCCCCATCATTTAGTTACAAAACTTAGGGTTCTATGTGATCCATTGTTCTTTTGCCCTTTCCTTCCTATTTGGTTTTTGATACCTGGCATTAAGTTAAATGATTCTACTGTAGCTATGAACAACAGCTCTGGGATTATTTCTACACAAGTGGAAATTCGAATCTGAGATCTACGACAAGATATAAGGTTTAAAAACAAGGTAGACTTACTGGAGGAGAAAGCATGGAGTATTCAGAGCAACATAGTATTTTACTGGTCTTATTACTATTCTTAATTACTATTACTTATTATTTCTTAATTACTATTCCTAATCCCACTTTAAACACAAGGAAATAGACCCAGAAAGATCAAATGACTTGATTACATACAGTTAACTAGGAAACAATACTTACAGTTCTAGACCACAGGAATTTTGATTGAAGATCTATTTTTCTTTTCACTATTCTCAAACAACTTGTTACGAATATGTTTAATCAGTTTTATTTTTAAGTAACAGCCCATATTTTCTCCAAGAAGTCCTTCTCTTGTCATATTTATATCATTCATTGTGTTCTTGAATGATCAGATTTTGTATTTTGCTCTTCTGATTTAACTGTGCAACCTGACACTATTTGCATTCAAGAGCTCACATATTACTTAATAGTGAAAGGCTTTTAGAAGGATCATTTAAGACGTGATATTGCTAACAGGATGCTGAGAAAATGAGCAGTTACGCTTTGAAAATTGTTTAGTGTTGATGTAATTCCCAGTTATACCATCAAATACATTTTGGGCAGCAAATCCTATTTTGCACCTTAAAATGACAAGTGGGAGAAAATGAGAATGGTTATGAACACTGACATAGAAGACAGGTCAATATTCACAATTGTCAATACTTAATACAAAGATACATGTCTATGTGTTTTGTGTTTAATAAATTAATGATTCAGTTTAATAAATTAATGATTCAGCAATTAAATAGTAATCTTGTCTGTTTAAGGTTTGGCTAACTATGTAGACACTGAGATTCCATATTTGATTATATGATTTTATTTACTGGCTGCAAGTGAATGTGTGGTATCATGCTCTTAGGCATAGGGGAACAACAAAGAATATAAATTTGATGTGGCTTCTTTTCTCCAGGATTCTAAAATCTAATAGAAAGTTTTTTAGTTTTTTTAAACTGAGTACCTAGAAATGGGGGGAAAAGGAGAGAAATTTGCTTATGTTTTCTTATGTTTGAAAGGGTAAACTGAGCTTACTAAATATTTTTAAAAATACTTTTCCTGTAAAATCTTAAAATATTTCAAAAAGTTCTAAAGCATTCCACTGTCACATAAATCTTCCTCAAATATCCCTTGCATACTATTGTTCTTTAGTACAAAATATTTCAATGGTTTCCTATCACATTACATATTAAAAAGCAATGCCTCTTTCTCTTCTTGTCCTCTTTCTCTAGTTGAACTCTGCCAACAGATCCATTTTTTCCTACAACCATTCAACACACCCTCTTTTAGAAACAGATATCCTCTATCCTTTTCTCCTCCTTAGCCTACATTCATTTTTGTCTGAAATGTCATCTTGTCTCCTTATTCCTAAAGTAAATCCTACCAGTCCTTTAAAGTCCAGCTCCTTTCTCCAAGAAGACTTCTTTTATCCCTAAGGCCTCATTTGAAAGACAGAAATGAAAGAACTGAAAGATCACTGAAGGTAGCTGCTCCCCTTCATTTTACATATGAAAGAACTGAAGTATCCTGATTCTTGGGACTCCAAATTGATTATTCTTTCCAGTACACCAGTAGGATTTCCTTTCTCTGGAGGGAGAATAGCTCCTACTCCCAGAAGATTTTAACACATTATTTGGCACTAACTTGCATTTATTGTGTTTTATTCATAATTTGTTCAAATACTAACAAACTAGACAGCAAGCTTCTTGAAGGGAGAAACTCTTATATAAAATGTCCACAGTGCCCAGCACCTGTTTCAATGCAGTACACATTAAAAAATATGTATGTTAACTGATTTACTCAGACATATTTTAAAAAAGTTTTTTAATTGGCATAACGGTAGTCAGTTATATTCATGAAAACTAATTTTATAGATCTGTCAAATCCAAGCCAGTTCTTGGGTACCAAGAAATGAGTAGGAGTTAGGCAGTTAATGAGTAACAAGCCTACATTATTATATCATAGTAGGGGAAAATTTAAAAAAAAATAAGATTGAGAAAGGTCAAAGCGAAGTAATCACTATAGCAAAAGTTAACCAAGGGCAAAATAAGCAGAGACCAAGCTGACAGATAAGGAACTTGATCAAGAATGCAGGAAAGAATTGGGATTGGGGAGTATGGTATGCAGGAGAGTTGGTACTCAGAGTACTTCTCATGGTCAGTTAAGAACCAACAGTATATAGTAGAAGAACTTCTAGATAGAGCTTGGGAATAGAAAAGTCTACACACAGCAATTTATAAATGTTTGATAAATTCAATTGTTCTGTTTGATTTCAACTCCCCAGACATGATGCTTTCCCCAGGTTAAGTTCATCACTATTACTCTCAGCATCATTAAGATTTTTGGTGCTCAACTTGTCCTTTATAACTTCAGTTCCTCTCCCTTCAGCCTAGAAGGTGGAGCAAAAAAATTCCTCCCCAAGCCTCTTTCTATAGATGGCTCAATATTGTTCAGTCAATTCTTCATTTTCTATCAGCTGTTCTCCTTGATTTAGATTTCATGAACATTTTCACCCATCCTGCCACAAGCATCCTTTCAAACTGAGATGGGGTGGGGTGAGGTGAAGGTTGGAGAGAAAATCTTTTCATTATATATATCCCCCACACTTAGTATAGTGTTTGGCACATTTTGTTGTTCAGCCATTTTTCATTTGTGTCCATCTTATTCATGACCGCATTTGGGGTTTTCTTGACAAAGATACTGGAGTGGTTTGCCATTTCCTTCTCCAGATCATTTTATAGATGGAAAAATTGAGGCAAGAAGGGTGACTCGCCCAGGGTCACAGAGCTAGCTAGTAAGTATCTGAGGCCATATTGGAATATATGAAAATGAATCTTCCTGACTCAAGGACCACCACTCTTTCCAATGTACGAGCTGGTAAATGTAGATGCTTAACAAATATTTATTGACTATCAAATTGAAAGAAAGAATATTAAGTTAATTTGATTTAGTAATATGGAAGAAATAATATGAAAAAATACTTTAGCTCTTGTGACAGAGAACTTGAATTCAAATCTTTTTTTTTCATTTTTCAAAACCTATTTCCACATTATTAATATTTGCATTAGGATGATCACTTAAGAGTCTACATTCCCAATCATATGCACATTGAATCACATTATTGATGTTATGTTTTTTTCTGTGTTTCTACTCCCACAATTTTTTCTCATAAGTCTCTCTGGATCATCCTGTATCATTTCTTTGCTGCTAGTAGAAAAGTCTATTACATTCTATTGTGCCACAGTGTATCAGTCTCTGTGTACAATATTCTGGTTCTACTCGTTTTGCTCAGCATCGATTCCTCGAGGTCTTTCCAGTTCACATGGAATTCCTCCAGTTAATATTATTCCTTTCAGGACAATAGTATTATTCCAGCACCATCAGATACTACAATTTGTTCAGCTATTCTTCATTGATGGATATCCTCTCATTTTCCAATATTTTGCCACAGCAAAGAGAATGGCTATAAATATTTTTGTACAGGTATTTTCCCCTATTATCTCTTTGGGGTACAGACCCAGCAGTGGTATTGTGGGATCAAAAGGCAAGCAGTCTTTTAAATCCCTTTGCGCATCGTTCCAAATAGGCCTCCAGAATGGTTGGATCAATTCACAACTCCAAAAGCAGTGAATTAGTGTTCTAATTTTGCCACATCTCCTCCAACATTTATTATTTTTCTTTACTGTCAAAGTGGCCATTCTGCTAGGTGTGAGATGTGGTACTGCAGAATTATTTTGATTTACATTTCTCTAATTATGGGAGATTTAGAACATTTTTTCATGTGTTTATTGATAATTAGGGCATCTTTGTTTCACTCCTGATCTTATTGGGAAGACTTCTAACTTATCCCCCTTGCAGATGATGCTTGTTGATGGTTTTAAATATATATTATTTATTATTTTTGGGAAAGGCCAATCTATTCCTTTACTTTCCAGTGTTTTCAATAGGAATGGGTATTGTATTTTGTCAAAGGCTTTTCTGCATCTATTGAGATAATCATGTGATTTCTGTTGGTTTGATTATTGACATGGTCAATTGTATGGATGGTTTTCTTTCTCTGTTTTTGGTCTGCCTGGCTTTGGAATCAGCACCATATTTGTGTCATGAAAAGAATTTGGTAGGACTCCTCCTTTACTTATTTTTGTCAAATACTTTGTATAGTACTAGGATTAGTTGTTCTTTAAATCTTTGATACAATTCACTTGTGAATCCATCTGACCCTGGGGATTTTTTCTTAGGGAGTTCCTTGATGGCTTCTTCAATTTCTTTTTCTGAGATGAGATTAAGTATTCTATTTCCTCTTTTGTTAATATGGGTAGTTTATATTATGTTAAATATTCACCCATTTCACCTAGATTGCTGTATTTATTGCCATATTGTTGGGCACAATAGTTCTTAATAATTACCTTAATTTCCTCTTCATTAGAGATGAGGTTGCCTTTTTCATCTTTGATATTGTTAATTTGATTTTCTTATTTCTTTTTTTATTAAATTAACCAGCACATTATCTATTTTGTTTTTTTTTTCAAAATACCAGCTCCTAGTTTTATTTATTAATTCAACAGTTCTTTACTTTCAGTTTTATTAATTTTTCCTTTGATTTTTAGGATTTCCAATTGGTTTTTCATCTAGGAATTTTTAAATTTGTTATCTTTCTAGGTTTTTTTAAGTTGCATGCCCAATTCATTGACCTCTTCCCTCTCTTGATTTGTTTATATATGAACTCAGGGAAATAAATTTTCCCCTGAGTACTGCTTTGGTGGCATCCCATTGATTTTGATATGTTGTTTCCTCATTGCCATTCTTGTCAATGAAATCAGTAATTGTTTCTTTGATTTGTTCTTTGATCCATTAGTTTTGTAGAATTAGAATATTTAGTTTGTAATTAATTTTAATCTGTTTTTCCATAAGCCCTTATTATGATTTTTATTGTATTATGGTCTGAAAAACTGCATTTATTATTTCTGCTTTCCTACATTTGTTTGCAACGTTTTTATGCTCTAGTAAATGGCCAATCTTTTTATATGTGTCATGTGCTGCTGAAAAGATGGTATATTCCTTTTTATTATTTATTTTTCTTCAGGTATCTATAAGCATTAATTTTTCTAAGATTTCATTTACTTCCCTTACTTCTTTCTTATTACTTTTTTAGTTTCATTTATCTATTTTTGATAGGAAAAGTTTGAGGTCCCCCACTAGTATGACTTACTATCTATTTCCTTATAAAGCTCCTTTAAGTTCTCCTTTAAAAATCTGAATGCTATACCATTTGGTGCATATATATATTGAGCACTGATATTTCTTTATTATTTATATTGCCTTTCATCAAGATATAATTACTTCCCTTATCTCTTTTAATGAGATCTATTGTTTTTTCAGCTTTGTCTATGATCAGAATTGCTACTCCTGCCTTCTTTTTCTCAGGTGCAGCCCAGTAAATTCTGCTCCATTCTCTTACCTTTACTCTGTGTATATCTACCTTCCTCAAGTGCGCTTCTATGATATGATATGATTCTGGTTTTTAATCCATTCTGCTATCTGCTTCCTTTTTATGGGTCAATTCATCCCATTCACAGTTATGATTACTGTTCGTTTATTCCCCTCCATTTTGACTTTCTCCTTTGATTCTGCCTTTTCTCTTATCCCTCTTAGTCTCCCCTCCAAATTTTCGCTTTTAGTCATTCTCCCCCAATTTCTGTCTGAGTTTTTGCTTGGTGTTCCTAGGTCCTCTTCTGTACCATTTGTTCCTTGTTCATTATCTGAATAGAAGCTGTCAACTCTATTTTCTTTTTTCTTTTTCTGTAATTTACTCATATTTTTTTCCTTCTTTTCCCCTCCTTATTGGCTATATTCTTGCTCCTCTGTTTATTTGCTTGATCTGTGAGTTTGGGCTTTTCTGCCCTGAAGGAGCTTCTCCTCTGCTCAGCTGATTAACTGGATTAGGCTGATAGAGCTGACCAGTTGTATTAATGTAGCCTAAGACCATATCTTCCCCAGTGCCAGCAGAGGTTTTCAGGTTGGATTGAGCAGGAAAGACCCATGGCTATGTCCCACTGCCTAGCCTGGCTCTCTGCACCCTTGCTCTTTTGGTTTTCTGCTAGCTCAGTGAGACAGAGACCTCTGCCCTCTGGAGGCTTTTTCTCTGCACTATTGATATACTGGATTAAGCCAATTGAGCTCATCTGCAGAGCTGAATGTGCCCTGAGGCCAAAACTTCCAGAGGCAGAGGTCTAAAATGGAGGTGTGGTAGCTGAAGGCTGCTACAAGCCTGCCCTCTTCTCTGCTTCTCTCTTCCATGGTGCCTTCTTACCAGATGTGATCAGAGCCCTGAGCTTTCCATAGTTGTGTTAGCAAGACACTCCATCCTGGTTGGAGTCTTACTTCTGAGATCCCAGGAACTGCCTGAGTCTTCACAGAGTAGGTGGTAGAAGGGCCCGGGAACCTTCCTTCTTTCTTTTCCTTAAACCTGAGAATTCAACCTTCTCTGTGTACCTTTTTTTAAGTTGAATTGAGCAGGAAGGTCCCTCAGGTATTTCTTCTTGTTGGATTTGGTTTTCTTTTCCCCTTGAAGTGCTTTGTTTTTTATTGGTGTGGAAGGGTTTTCACAGAGGAATTGATTTTTGCTGCTTCAAAGCTGCCATCTTGACTCTGTCTCTTGAGTTCAAATCTTGACAAACTCTACTTTTTATGTATATGACCCTGGACAAATTGCTTAGTTTTTTGGTATATCTATAAAAATGATAAAAGCTGGACTTGATACTCTCTCTAACTTCGATTGAGCTCTAAATATCTAAATTGGGTCATAATCTAATTGACAATGAAAGAAATAAGAATCAGTAGAAAGAGAAAGGAGAAATATTGGCATGTGGGAAGAGTTAATGTACTCAGGTATAATGATTATAGAAAATATCATGGCTATTATCAATCCTTATAGAAAATTGGAGATTTTTGTCAAAGGACAATAATATTTTTCCATATGGATTGAAGTAATACTAAAATAGTTTTTAACTCTGGTTTTGTCTTTGAGTATCTGATCTCAGTATTTTGCTCTATTATATCAAGTACTTTTTTATAGTCAATAAAAACAAGCACATTAGGATTTTTATATTTTCAACAATCTTCAGTAAATTGAATAATGATGAAGTTGCAACCTACTAGAGTAAATCATCTTAAGAGGGCTGATCTGTCCATTCCTTTCTCGTACTTTCAAAGTTCTTCCAGGCATGTCCGACTCTTTGTGACTCTCTTTGGGGTTTTCTTGGCAAAAATATTGGAGTGGTTTGCCATTTTCTTCTTCAGCTAATTTTATGGAAACACAGTCTGATAGGGTTAAGTGATTTGTCCATGGTCACACAATTAGTAAGTGTCTATGTCAGATTTAAACTCAAGGAGAGTTTTCCTGATTCTTGGCCCAGCACTCTATCCACTGTGAAACCCATCTGCCCGAAGCATTTATATAGTACTTACTCTATATGTACCTACTTTATCTTCTAAACGATGTTTTTTTAATGATAAAAATCTAAACATTTATCTATTGTTAGGACCATATAGTTTATATGGTACCTATCAACTACAGGGGATAAATAGGTAGCACAATAGATAGAATGCTGGGCCTAGAGTCAAGAAGATTCATCTTCTCAAATTAAATCTGGTTTTAGACACTTATTAGCTATGTGACCCCTGGGCAAGTCAATAAACGCTATTCCCCCTCAATTTCTTCATCAGTAAAAATGAGCTATAGAAAGACATAACAAACCACTCTAGTATGTGTCAAAAAAAATTCAGATGGGTCACAGAGTCAGACATGACTGAAACAACTGAACAACAAGCAAGGGAGATCTTCTAAGGGTCTTTGATCACAGTGATCATATCTATGTATAGGACAATTTTGGCAGCTGTTAGGGTTAGATTGGGAAAGAGAGAAATAGGAACCATGGTGAATGATGAGCAGGCTATTATAATTTTCTGCCTAAGATGTAACAAGGGCCTGCATTAGAATGATGACAAAACAAATTTCACAATTGTGGAAGCAGAGCTTACAGACTTTAATAATTGAATTTGATAAAGAAGGAGGATGAGAAAAGAGTCAAAGATGACTGAAAAGATAATGGTGCTATGAATGGATACAGAAAAGTTGGGTAGTGGGGCTGGTTTTATTTGAAGATGGGTTATTTTTAGATCTATTAAATTTGAAGTGTTAGTAGACTGTCTGCACAGAGACATTCGGAAGAAGGCTAAAACGGAAGATAAAATGGAAACAAAGAGTATGATTCCTACCAGAATAACTAAGGAGGAAGACAAAAGAAGGTTGAAGACAAACCATTTTATTCTCATTGGATTAGAGGAGGAACTTGAAAGAAGAATGAGAAAAACTGTCAGGATACTTGAGAAAACGGTGTCACAGATTTCAAAACACAAGAGACTAAGAAGGGAATAGTAAACAATTTTATATGTGCTCTATGGACAAAGACTGAACAAAGAAGCAACTGGAGTTTATAATTAGGTCACTGATGAAGTTTGTGGTGAGCAGTTTATGCAGAATAATGGGAAAAGAAGTCTGTTTTCATTGAACAAAGCTCTTTATAGAGGGTACCAATAAAGTCAAGACAAACATTTATTAGGTCCTTACAATGTGCTTGGGTCTGTGCTTAGTACTGAGGATGCAAAGAAAGGCAAAGAGATGGTTCCTGTTCTCAAGGAGATCACAATCTAATGGGGGAGAAAATATAAAAATGATTACATAGTTTAGATTTCTTGGAGGTACAGTGGATAGAGGGCTGGAATTGGAAGGGGTATGGATCCTGCCTCAGACAGAAGAGCCAAGTATGAGGAAACAGTAAGAAGACCAATATTACTGTATTGCAGAGAATATGAAGTAGTCATATAAGATCAGAAAAAAAATGAAGAAGTCAGGTTATGTAGGGATTTAAATGACTCAATGAGGTTGTTACATTTGATCCTGGAGATAAGAGGGAGCCATTGGAGTTTACTGAATAGGGGGTGAGGGGGGTAGAATTTAATATGGTCAGACCTGAGCTTCAAGAGGAGCAATTTGAGAACTGAAGGCAGGATGGATAGAAGTGGGGAGAGCCCTGAGGCATGGAAACCAATGCTAGAGTCTAAGCATAAGGTGATAAGCACCTGCACCAGTAACATAAAAATGTTTATTTAAAAAAAGTTTATAATTTTATATCTGATAAAAAAATCATTGCCCTAAAAATTAAGAATGTTTAAACACCTTCACATTATTTCACTCTTTGTGGCAAAAGTAAATCCTTATCCATTTTAAAAGTATTTTAATCATAAAGGAAATATGTATCTCAGTTTTTGCTATCATTTTTATAGTTATAGGAGACTAAATTTGAAAATACAACAGTGAAAAGAAGGCATCAGAAAAAAAGAAAAGGCTTTAGGAATAATTTTTTTTCAATGAAAATTTAGATTAAATGCAATTTACTGAACCTTTATAAATATAATCAATCTCTTTAAAAGAAGGTTACTGAGATCTTTTTTAAATGGTGGATTTTTAATTCATATTATACTTTTGAATGTTGCTCTACTCCACCATCTTCCCATACAAATTGTTAATCCATTCTGTGTGACCCACCCCAAGCCTCTACCCCCTCACAATCTCTAAATTAGTAACTGTCATCAAGTCCTTTTAGAAACCTCACAAATAACAGATTTTTTACACATGTGGGATAGTATTTAGGATGAAGGTTTGACAACTAGTTCCAGTGGGTTTCTCCATATTTGCTAATATTTATGCATTCTATGATAATTAGACATGAATTTTTGAAATATTAAAAGTTGTAGATAAAGGTTAAACATGAAGGAGCACACTCCCTCCCCTTTTTTGTTTTACATAATCACATAATTGTTAAAAGGGCTTTGTTATTCTTATTTTTTCAGTCTGAGAGAAGGAAAAGGAAGATCATTTAATGTTATGAAATGAAAAGAATAAACAAGAAAGAACATTACTGAAGCAGTTTTTTAAAGGCACAGGGGGAAAAAAGCAAAAGGAAAACCATAGGCAAACATAGACAAGCAAGTTAAAAATTTGAAAGTTACAAATTCAATGTATTATGTTTTTAAAAGAAAAGTTATATATAATACTAGTTAACACTTTCATTTACAATCCTCTTTTATTGTTTTAGTTAGTACATGGAAATGCTCATTTCATTTCATTTTTGTTAAGTTCTGAATAAAATAAAGAAAAAAAGTCTGGCCCTATCATTTCTGGAATGACTGCTCAGCAATACATTTGCAAGATATATTTTGAAATCCTCCATTACTTGCTAATTCTTTTTTTTTGCATAATTTCTTCATTGTAAATGAGAAACATCTGTCATTTCCTTGGAGAAAATGCCTGGAAAGCATTTTAGCTAACCATGCAGTACAATTTTGGTGCCCTTACTAATTGGATGAAGTCTATAAAGTCATTGTAACTCTTATTATCACCATTTATTAGCAACACTTAGAAAACAAACTCCCTAAACCAGTAGTTTAGAACTTCAAATTTCCCATACCTCTCTTTAACACCTATTCAGGGTGAAAAGGGTACATTCCAGGACAAAATAACGCTCTTATATTGAAAAGCTAGCCTATAAGAGAAATCCAGTTGGTTCAGCATAGTAGCAATTAGAAGGACCCCTGCTATCACTGAAAAAAAGTCGTAGCTGTAACAGGAATTTCAGAAAGATCAACACATTCTCACTTTTTTTTTTACATTAACAAGGAGGAGGTAGTGTTAATATGTGTGCTACATATACATCCTATACATTATTTTGCTAATAATATTAACACTTTGTTATAAAATGTTGATTTTCTTCAATGAGTTCAAAGCAACTTTAAATTAGTTATTTCCATCAGTTATTCTACCTTCTCTAAGGTTGAATCTTCTAGTTAGAAGAGATCTTGGGACACAATCTCTTAACTAGACCATGAAAAGTTCATCTATGAAATGTCTGATGAACATATTTCAAATGTGAAATATGTTTGATAATCACCCAGTCTCTGCTAAGGTATTTCTGGTGAATGACAATTCATTACACTGTACAAGAACTCATTCTATATTTTGGACTGTTATAATTGTTAGAAAACTCTTCTTTATATTGAATGAAAATCTATCTCATAGTTTTCTTAATTAAGGTAAGTCCTTTTAAAGTACTTTTGCTTCCATAGGAAGCAGTTTAGTTCTGAAAAAGTACTTCTGAATAAAGAAAAAACATTATTTCCACCAGTAAAAGATTTTAAATATTTTCTTTGTCATACATGAACACTGTGATGTTTGAAAGGACTATCTTCTAAAATCAGTTTTAATTAAAAAAACTTTGAATTTGTATATGAAAAAAATAATTTTCATTTAGAATTTGAGAAAACTGCGATAAATCAACTGAGGCATAAATAGAAAGTCTTAAATCATCTTGTGAAAGATGCCAAGGTCATGATTTGTATGTGAACAGCTTGATGGTTTGAAGCAGGGTACTTAATCTTTTTCATGACATTCTCATGAAGCTGATGAACCCCTATTCTGAATCATGTTTTTAGATACATAAAATAAAATACAAAGGATTGTGAAGGAAACAAAATACATTTAAAAAGAAATATCAAAATATTTATGAAAGTTTATAGATCCCACTTTAAGAAGCCCTATAATTTTATTTTTGAGATTAGATCTCTCTAATTCAATTAGATTAGAAGTATAGCTCCAATCCCACTGCAGATCAGCACAGAAGCTAAATTCTAGGATACAAAGAAAGCTAAAAGACAGTTTTCAGAATCAAAGAACTCATATACCAATGGAGGAAACAACATGCAAATAACTATATACAAGTAAACAATAAACAAGATAAATTTAAAATAATTTTTAAAAGTCTTGTTTGTCATGTAATGAGGCAGGAATAATAATAATAATAATAATAATTATTATTATTATTATAATAAAGGCTGAAATGATACACAATATTCCCTTAATTCTAGTTATATCAGTTTTGATTTCAAATTTATCCTGTATACAGTTGACTTGTATACAGTTGTTTGCATTTTGTTTCCTCAATTAGTCTATGAGTTCTTGATTCCAGGGACTATCTTTTAGCTTTCCTTGTATCCCAAGATTTAGCTTCTATGCTGATCGGCAGTGGGGTAGGGTCTCCCTACACAACCTAGGTGAATTAGGGACTTCATTTCAACTACCATGGAAGAGTTATGGCAGGACATGGAAAGAGCTATGCAGGAGGCATAAATCTCTTTTGGAGGAGGGAAAAATTACACTGATGAGATTATGGATCCATTAAAGCACATACAAATTTCATGTTGTTAATTTTATTCATTTGTGCCTTTGAAATTTGATACTGTCATACAAAGCATTAGCTCTTTGGAGCTATGTGTCACCTAAAAATCTGATGAGGCTTGTCTCCCTCTTAGGTAAAAATGATAAGATAAAGTCAAGGATAAAGCACTTCAGCATATGAATACAGATCTATTTTCTAGATGGCATGGAGTCCTTTTTCAACTAGCTTTGAATCTAGTGTTTTCAACCAGTCTAGATTTATGATATCAACATGTTAATATGTGTAAAGAGATTTATAGGCCTTAAAGAACTATAAAATTCTAGCGTTTATTAACCATATAGTCTACAAGCTAATAAATCTTTGGTTAAAATTGGAACAGTTACATTTTCCTGATCTTTCACTATAATAATCCTAAACAGAACACAGAATAATGGATGCATGTGGTATCCAGTGACCATTGCTTTGCTCACA
This sequence comes from Gracilinanus agilis, assembly GCF_016433145.1. NCBI lineage: Eukaryota > Metazoa > Chordata > Mammalia > Didelphimorphia > Didelphidae > Gracilinanus > Gracilinanus agilis. The sequence continues at coordinate 516,806,347 of NC_058131.1, forward strand.
AATCAATTTATTCTCTTTTCTAGAAATTAAAAAAAAAGCTCACTGGTCCATCATGCTGAACTTGATCCACTCTTTACTGGAAATCTTCAGAACATTTCCATATAAACATTCCTTTCTTTTTTGACGTCTATTCTCTGTAGCTCCCAGAGAAGGAAATAGAAAAGAAAGGGATAATGCTTATGCCCTGAAATGTTTATATGGAAATGTTCTGAAAATTTCCAATAAAGAGTAGATCAAGTTAAGCATTTGGCATACATCTAAATCACCTAACAAAAGTGTTTTACTGATTCATAGTTCCACCAATAATGCATTGTTGTGCCCATTTTGCAACAAACCTACCAACACTGATTATTCCTCTTCTGTCAACTTATGGAATTTTGCCCCAACACAACCACCTTCTTTGAAATTTTCTGCCTAGATCCATGCCCTCTCACTCTTATACCAGTCTCTTCTTTTCATACTCCCACAATTGTTATTCCTTCCCTTGAGACAGGATGAGTGGTTTCTCTGAACACCAAATTTCAACAGATCTATCTTTTCTCCCATTTATTTTTATAAAAATATTTCCCTTTCATTAGAACACTCATTAGTTTCCCCTCCCACCATTGAAATTCTATTTCCCTTTCTCTTCCTAGTTTCAATAACTCTCCCTTACCTCTTTTATTGTCCTATAAGCTTAGAAATTATTTTAGCCATCATTGTTAGCTTTTGACTAGAGTAGGATCTATCACACATTCCCTTCTGTCTTCTTCCCATTCTTGTTTCCATGCCCCCTCCATTCTGTAATTAGGCTAAAAAAAACTCAACAAAAAAGCACAAATTTACTTGATGCCAGGGCAATATATAGTTTATTCTATAATATAATGTTTCAGATCTTATCTGGATTCTGCTTTCACCTTTGTATTAAGGGGAAAACATCTCTTAGCATTCACTTTATTGTTGTTAACTCTAGTTTGCTGCATATTTATCTTTCTTTTATACTTATCATTTGAAAGCAAATAACATCATCAGATCATCTTTTCTTTCCAAGAATACTTTGAATGCTTCTTTTTGATAGAATGTTCATTAAAAAAATAATGCTTAGGCTTAGGTCTTTAGAATAAGTAATCTTCAGCTTCCAGAATCCACTGTAGTTTATACTGGGTACACAATAGTCTTTCTATTTGAATTTCCTTTTCTTTATACTTAAATTTCATTCTCCTGGTCATTCTATAATGTGATGTTTTTCATTAGAATTGTTCAATGTAACAAGTATATATGTTGGGAATTTTCAGAATGCAGTGTTGGTTGTGGAAGTTTTATAGTTGTTGTTTTTTTGGGGATGATCTATGGATTCTTTCCAAATTTTTTTTCTTTTCAGAAGTTATGGGCAAGTTTCTTATATTATTTTTTGCATCATCAAATTAAAGTTTTTTTTACTTATTATGTTCTTCTGGGACAGTTACAATTCTAAAAATCTCTGCATGTTGTCTTCAAGATCAATATATCGTGCTTTATAAAAACCATGTTTTCTTGGAATATTACTGGTTTGGATGTCTCAGTTCATGGTCTATTACAGTACATAGCATTGTCACACTGCTTTTGCCAACTTGAGTAAGTTTCTTTTTCTTCTCCTTTTTAAAATAAATTTTGCCATTGTGAAGAGAGGTTAGAGTTCAATTCCATTGCAAGCTTGTGTACAAGCTCACCTGTTTCTAAAGAATGGTAGTAAAGAGGGGGCTGAGTAAAAATATTAGGAATTAAGGATTAGTCTACTTTATTATTATTTCATTGAATTTGTACTATATGTTGAGTTTTGTGTCATGCAAAGAACTGAAATAAATTTAGCTCTAGTGCAAAATTGTTCCTTCAGAAAAGTTGAAAAGGTTATAAGGATAGGAGATATCATAAAGCTTTATCTTTTAGGTTAAATGACCCAGAAGTCTGCCCATGGTCTTTAAAGAATAATTATGCTATATTTGGTCCATGCCTAGATCAGAGAATGACATCAAATAGTAATGAATGGGGATCCAGTCTGGGCTCAAGGATTATATAAAATTATATGTCTAGATGAATAAAAAATTCATTTGAAATTATAAGCACTGCCAAAAAATCCTTCCCATGCCCAGACAACTGGGATTATAAAATCACAGATTTAGTAATGGAAGAGAACCAAGAACTCATTTCATCTAGCATCCTCTGAGGCCCAGAGAGGTTAAGAAAATTATTCTAGATTACACAGGTAAAGAATGCTAGATCCAAAATTCTACCTTTAAGTTTTATACTCTTTCTGTTATGCCATTTTGTTTTAGCATCCTGCTGAATACTTTTTTAAAAAATTGAACTGAATCATGAAAATGCTAGATAGCATCCTGCTGCTAAATAATTTTTTAAAAAAAATTGAACTGAATCATGCAAATTCTAGATATGTATTTAAAAATATGTAGCTACCTAGAAGACTAGTATTTTACCCAAGGTCTGCATGAACAAATAAAATTACTTTTTAGGAAGAGTGGGAAAATGTTTTAACATATATTTCAGTTCTATAAATTAGACAAAAAGAAATTTTAGACAATTGTACTTCAGAGTTTTTTTTATTTCTTTTGACGATTATGCTAGCGATTTCCCACAGCAAATGTATTTTTAACTTTAAAAACAGTAAGTTTTAATGTATTCCCTATTTGACATAGCAAAATTGTAAAACTCCCACAGCCTTCTACTTTTTTTGATATTATATAAGAACCCTGTAATTTTACATGCCAGAGAAGACAGAGCACCTGAGAATAAATGCCTATTCAAATTTACTGAGTAGCATTCAAAGATGCATTATGCTTTTCTAAAGTAACTAGAGGTCAAAATGCATAAGAAAACAAGGGATGCTCAAGTAAACTTTACTGAAATGTGTTTTGCTGATTATACATTATATTTCAAATTTTTCAAAAACTGTTATCAGCAGTCATATGGGATCTGTCAAAGTGTAGATATTAAAAAACAGTAACATGTTTTCTCCCAGCATCAAAGACAGGGATATTTGAAAGTACAAAATTAGGCTTTGGAGCAATTGAAAAATGACATCTTAAATAAATAGAGGCTCCTAATTACTATTATCTTTGTTATGAGATAACATGGAAAATCTTTTGAATTTGCTAAACTTAAGTGATGTAGGCGAACTTTAGATGAAGAGAGCTGAGGAATAACGAGTATAACAGTGTTATTTATGAGGAAAGCTTTTTACAGTTTTGAGATTCCATAAAGAAACATTGTCAAATTTGACAGTCTACAAATCAGATACTCACAAATGATGAAAAAAAAAACCACTTGGTTTTAAAGTCAGCCCCTTGAGAACAGACTATACTATTTGAATGCGTTCCAAAGTTGTTATGGTTGTGGTTATTGTTTTAAAGTCACTTGGATTATACCTGGAAATCCTAGACTGTTTCAACTTTTTGTGTACCCTCCAGATAATAAAATATTTAAATTTCTTTTAAATTAAGTGTGTGACACTCCAGAAATCAAGTAAATCCTCAAATCCAGTATAGAAGTAATTCATCAATTTGACTGTATAACTCAATTACAACAGTCTTGTCAAATTGGAACAGAAATGGAGGCCACTAAACTATATAAAGGATGCCTGTGGGCAATGTAGAAAACTATATTTAAAATCATCTATAGTACATTATACTTTGACTATTTTGTCGAATAACATTCAATTACATTTTAATCTGGTATTGGCAGCACTCGAAGTGTTGTGGGCCATGTGTTCTCACAACTTTTATTTAGAGTCCTCTCGAGAAGGCAAAGTCCCCTGAAAGTTTGGACAATGGAAGTACCATAGCTTCTCTTTTCTCCCTCCCAACAAAGTAATAGCAGGTAAGTAAATATTCCTTAAGTGCCTATGATGTGATAGGCACTGTGCTAATCACTGAGGATAAATGATAAAAGAGTATATGGAGATGAGGGTGTCTAGGAACTCAAACAATGAAGTCAGACTAGACAGCTTAATATTCTTTACTCTTTAGTACTGTATTCTCTCTCTCCCAGAAGGTATTACTTAAAAAAACCCCGAAAATTAATACTTCCTCACTAAGAAATTGGATTTTATCATACTCAAAGGTTCCATAAAACAAGTGGCATAAACTTAGCTTGAAGGTGGAGGGGGAAGTCTCAGTGCAGAGGAAGTTACCTCCTTTATTATATTTGGTAAGGATTTTTTAAAATGTTTATAAAAAAATAAGCCACCACAAAAACATGAAGGTATAATTATGTCATAACCACAGAAGGAACCCATCACCAGAAATACACAAAATGAAAGGTTCTTTAACCAAGATGCAAAACCACCCTCAAGCTATCTCAAACTTTGTTCCTTTCGTTTGGCTTCTCACCTTTGCTTTACCCACCAAAGATTTTTCTTGGGCCTATAGTTCACACTTGGAAAAAAACAGAATCCCAAATCATCTCCCACTCTTTATCTTTTTTCCCCAAAGTGCAACATTATCATACAGTCTCGTATTATTTTAGCCTAGGGTAAAATCCTCTGGGCAATGTTAAGATGATTCCATTTATCATGGTTGAAATTAAGATGAACTGAGGCACAAAGTTCTAAACATATTCAATTTATTGGTAACGTTAGCAATTATCAATAAAATAATTCTCTTGGTTCCACAGTCAAACAAAAACAAAACAAAACAAAAGAAAAAAACAGTGACGTAGGACATACTAAGCTTCAGTGTTGGAAAGCACAAGAGAACAAAGAAGAGGAAGTATCACAGGTGGAAAACAGTATGATTGGTTAAAAAGTCTAAAATATCATAGCAAAAAATAAAAATGTGATTGCTGGTTGTTTGGGGCTAGCAACAACCTCTCTTTCCATCCTGCTGTCAGAAAAGGTTGATAAATAAGTGTCCATCTGCTAGTTAGTTGAAGAGAGATAACAGATTTCTTGGCACCCACCTGCATTCCGTAAGGCTTGTTAGTAGGATAATAACAGATCTCCCTTAATTGTACATGTACATGGATATGCAAGGCTGTATAAAGATAAGTTTTCTTTCAATTATAGCAACTTAAAAAGGAATAAACTTTGAAATAGCTCAGAGAGGAAAACTGAACTTCCCAACTCATGAATTTCTGAACTTAATTCAGAGAAAAAGAAGAATGGCAGCTACAGAATAGTATTACAGAATGGGAGCAAATATGAAACAGAACATAGATTATCAGATTTTTCTCCCATTAAAGGTATCATTACAGGGGCAGCTAGGTGGTTGAGTAGATAAGAGAGCCAGACCTAGAGAAGAGAAGTTCTGAGTTTAAATCTGACCTCAGCCACATCCTAGCTATGTGACCCTGGGCAAGTCGCTTAAACCCAATTGCCTAGCCCTTACAACTCTTCCGCCTTGGAACTGATCAGTTCCAAGGCATAAGGTAAGGAATAAAAAACAAGTATCAATACAAAGACATAAATGCACAGTAGCATAAAGCTAGCTTTTCTCAGTCTAACTAAAAATTCACATATTAGTGAAATTTTGCCCATCCTCCTCTACGTGAAAAAGATCCAAATGTAGATGAATGCCGTTCTGAGAATGTAAACAACTAAAGTATCTGTAATCTTCTCATTTAACTATTAACTATTATGGAAAATGTTAATTTTGTAATATTACATATATATTATATTTATACTAAACATATACATATAAATTATACTATTTTCAATACCTAAATAATTATAGGATAAATTATTTATTCTTGAAAAAGGGTCATATAAAAGTCAATATCATATTAATTTGGTCAAAAGACACATAGTGACCAGAAGCTATTATAAACCCTAGTTGTTACTGTTCCATAGAGGTAGAGGATTTCCTATCGATTGAATGACAGATACATTAAATTTAAGTGCAAAACTCAATGGTTTATCTATTATTAGGATATTCTCAAGACATATCAGTCAGGATAGGATATTACAAATTATCCATATCATCCTGCTCATCACTAATAAAGGGCACTACATCACAAGGTGATGGAATGCAGAATGGAAACCATCATATTCCAAAGAGCTGCCCTTTCTTCCTAAAGTTGGTTACCTTAACCTGCTCTCCTCAATCTTTGAAAGCCTGTAAGTTTACCTCATGAGATCGGTGACTCCCCAAGGAGTGAATCCTGGGATTTGATGTATGACATATATTACTGACGACTTCCTTAACTTTTCTTTGCCACTTAGTTCACTCTATACCCTGTTTCTTTATGTGTTCTCCAGGTTTATGGGCTCTTAAACTTAATACCTACTTATTATCTCCCAATAAAAATCATTTATACTTCTAATGAGGACTAAGCACATGACATCAAAGAAAATAATACATTTGACTTTATTTAAAAAAAAATTTTCAAATGGTTGTGTGTGTATATAAGGCAAACAGTCATATTGCATCAGATTACTAGAATCCTCTTTATGTTACAGATATTTGGCAAAGAAACTGTGATTTTAGAGAGAGTACTATTTTCTCACTAGAGAAATATAGTGAAATCCATTATGTTGTTAAAATATACATTTTCCCCTTTGAATGAAGGCACATATGGCATACTTAACAAATGTCTGAAGATGGTCAAAAATGCTAAAAAGGAAATTGATATACAGGAGGGAATAATCACATCCTAAAAAGATGTTGGCAGAATGAAAAAACAAAGTAAATTTAGTAAGATGAAAGTAAATAGGAAAAAAAATTTTAATTCATCACACTCAGGTTAATACAAAGAAATTTGACAAAAGTGGAAAAAAGCCAATATGGAACATTGCATGAAATGCCAAATTTTTTTCTATGCATTTATTTACTTTGCAAATTTTTTTCTTTTAATTTTAATAAATAATTGTTTAATATATAGAAAGGCTCTAGAAAGAGGGCATAGGAATATGGGGAAATTTGGTGAAGCAAAAACAAAATAGAGAGAAAATTTATTTGTAAAATACTAATTTCACAAGTATGTGGCTAAATAATATTTAATATGAAAAAGAAAAAAAGCTAGAAGTTTTAGCTGGATGAAAATTCCATATTATTCAACAGTTTAACATGGCTGCTATCAAAAGTAAACATGCTCTTAGGCCATGGTACTCAAATTAAGATATTTATAAGTTATGTGATACTCTGCTCAGATCAGATCACATGGTGAATATTCTGCTTCTCCATAGAAGAAAGAATTGGGGGTTGAGAAGGAATGAGTAAAGAGATAAGGAGTAGGACTTAGTACAGTAGGATATTAAGAAATTTAGGATTCCTAATAGAGAAAAAGATAATTTAGGGAAACTTAACTATATTACTCAAATATTTGATGAGTTTTTCCATAAGAATGTAAGATTTATTCACATGGCAAAAATCTGTACAGTAGCTGAAAATTATGACATCATTTTCTATTTAATATAAGAAATAAATTGCAAACAACTGGGGCTTTGCAAAATCTTTTGGGTTGCCTCAGTCATGAGTCATTGTAATGGGTCAATAGGTTTTCATGTAGATTCTGGATAGCCATTTTTTGCAGTTGTTAAAAGAGAACTTTCACCTCAATTTTGTTTTGGACTAAATTACGTGTAAAACCCCTTTAGAACTCTAAAGTTCCATGATTCCAGGCAAAAGTTTTTGTTTTTGTTGTTCAGTCGTTTCAGTCATGTCTAGTGACTCTTCGTGACCTCAGTTTGGGTTTTCTTGGCAAAGATATGAGAGTAGTTTGCCAATTCCTTCTCCAGTTCATTTTACAAATGAGGAAACCGAGTTAAACAGGGTTAAGTAACTTCCCCAGTCACACAGATACTAAGTGTCTGAGGACATATTTGAATTGAGATCTTCCTGACTCCAGATCTAATTTGTTTCTTCTTGGATTCTAAAGTTATCACCATTGATGTATAGTAACGGTTAATTTCTGGCCATCCAATGTCCTGAATAAACCTCCAGGAATACTAACATAATAAAAGAAGGGGAAAAATTATTTCTATTTGTAGGGTTTTTCCCCCCAATTAAATCATTCTTTTTTGGTTGCTCTCTATCAGAATCATGAAAGTTGCTTCTATTTTTTAAGATTTAAAACAGCTGCATTTCTAAATTTGGCAGGCTCTAAAAAGATTGTATACAGTCTGCATGTCAAAAACAAATAAACTACATGCCATCTAACAAAATGAGTGAGCCGGGTAGTCTATATCATTACTTATTTATTGAATGGAAGTGATCTTGTGAGCTACCAAACAAGCCACTTCAAATTGAGATAAGTGGCATCTTTCCAAATGGAGTCCAATTGTACTCTGCCAATGTCCATGCACATTTCAAATGGCCTTTTAGAAGCTTCAATTCATGTGGTTGCTGTTCACATTTCTTTTACATTTCATTTCCTATTTGGAAGTTACATATAAGTTTTACTCCAGTACTGCCATCTTTAATTCATTGGTTTCTTCCTCTGGACTTTCCTGTCATAGATTAGACAGACAGACAAAAAGACAGAGAGATAGAGATAGGAGAAAGAAAAGAGAAACAGACATAGTAGATGATGAATATATGTATAAATAGGATAAGTGATAGATAAGTACACATATACCTATTTGTGTATACTTACCTATTTTATATAGCTTATCTCATATGTATTATATATTCTTTACTTGGGTCTAGACCCATGAATTCACTGGTGAAGGGAACTGCCCTTCATAAGATAAGAAAACTATCAATGCAGATTAGCAACTCTTATGTAAATTATTACCTTAATGAGTTGCCAGGAGCCCCAGGGTGATCAAAGCTTATATGAGACTGACTCATGAATTGAACCCAAGTCTTCATAATTCTGAGAATATCCAGTAACTCCCTGCTATTTTCACTATTTTCAATTGAATATGCCATATAAAAATTTTTATATACTTCAGCAGAACAGAATTGGGATCCTATAAAGGTGAGTGAATCCTCCAAAGGTGAAGATTGCAAACCAGTCTTGCCTTCTCATTCTGTATGCATCTTCTTCATGTTCCCTTTATAAATTCTGAACAAGGGATCAATTCAATGTTCTCAAGGTCTTTCTCTCAGTCTTCTAACATTCCATGTATACCAGCGCAATGCTTGGATTGTCTATTTCTTATCCCAAACTATTGTTACATAAATATGCTACTTTCTCTTCCAGTCATGTATTTTAGAATTTTTATTTGTTATCATGCATCTTCTGAATTTTTTCCTGTTACTTCTTTAGCTGATTTTCTATCCTATTCCTACCAATATTCATTTAGCAATATTGTGTTGTTATAAATTATAGACCACAACAATTTCCAAAGAATAAAGACTTTGGGTAATCCAGAGAAAAACTGAGAAGCATGTTGGATGGAAGTAGGATGCTAAATGACTATGTTAATATATTTGTAAATATGCATTAGTAATTATTAAATTTACATAGTGAGTACAAAAAAGTTTCTATAATATATATGTGCATATGTAAAGCTTGCACATATTTTGATGCATATACATGGCCATTTGCATGTGTGTATATAAAGAATTTATAATCCTAGAATATAAATTAGTGGATTAGTGGAACAAAATGGAAAAGCAAGAAATAAAGGCAATTGGAAAGATTAGCCTAGAGTTTGATAAGCCCTAAAACATATATTGGGAGAAATACTCTACTTGACAAGAACTTCCAGGAAAATCAGAAATTTAGAAGACATTAGGTGTTAAGACCAACATGTTATTCTATATAATACAATATGCTTTGAATGGACATGTACATTGACTATAAAATTCTTACAATAAAATTAAAGAATAGAAGGAAGTACTTTTCACAAAATATGATTAGAAAATTCTTTTCAAAATATGGTAGAATAGGAGATCAAAACTGATACCATAGATCATCTAGTTACATAAAATGAAAGTGCTTTTGCAAGAACAAAATAAAGGTATTAAATAAAGTATAGAGAAAAAACTTTGTATAACATGTTAAAATAGGTCTGAAAGAATGCCTACCTATACATCTATCTGTATGTATAAGTATAGACAAATACAAATAAGACCAAAAATCTTTCCTAATAAATAAATGTCCAAAGATGAAAGCAGTTTTAAAATGAAGAATTATCAGTTATATCTACAACTGCATAAAAATCTGAAAAACAAAACAACTTTCAGGTTTCACCATCATCTCATAACCTGATAATAGACAAAAATGGCAAAAAAAAAATTGAAGTAGTGTTGGAAAGACTATAAGAAGGCAGACACATATGTGGTATAGTTTTAATCAAATATGATGTGTGTAAAACATCTTGCGAATCTTAAAGTGCTATATAAATGTTAGCTGTTACTATTCTTACTCTACCTTAGCTCAACCATCCCAGAAAAAAAATCTAAAATTATTCAAGAAGTGATCAAACTGTTCAAAACCTTTGATTCAGAAAACTGAGTACATATCCCAAACAAAGTTGAAGAAAATAAAAGGTCCAGTAATAAAAAAAAAAATACTGATTAAGTGATTACTATTGGTATGGGCACTGTGCTAAGCACTGGGGCCAAAAAAAGAAGCAAAAGAAAATCTCTAAACTCAAGGAGATTACAATCTAGTGGCAGGGAATATGCTATATATAGGGAACCAAAAGGCATCATGTAGTTTTAACTTTTTGTAGCTTAATGCTTATGGCTTTAAAATAGGATGAAGATTTTTAGGATACTGTATAATAATAGACTTATTGTACATTTTGGAGTAACAAGCAACTTAAAAAAAGAGAGGGGGGGTAAGGCTACCAGTTAGCTGGAAATTAATTAAACATACTATAGAATATATTAATATAACAATATAATAGTGAGTGAAGGAATTTGGATAAACAAATGAAAATTGTATTAAACCAATAAGTAAAAAAAATAGAATATACACAATGACTTCAACAGTGTGAACAGAAATATCAATAAAAGAAAGACAAAACTAAGAGTCTGTTTCTTAAAAACTCCCCAATAAACAGAAACTATCCTCGAGTATAAATGAAACATTTTTCTCCTCTACAAAGAAAGTTGGGGAACTACAAAGGCAGAATTAGAATGTAACTAGATAGAGTTACTCAATAGGTTGTTTCTGATTAATTTGCTGCTGTCCTTTTGAGGAAGGATTCAAATCTAAGAGAGAAAGAAGTACAATAAGAAATGATTGATGCAAAAGAAAAAAGTCATCATAAAAATGTTTTGAAATGGACTCAAAGTATGTATAAATATATTTGTATTTATTTATATTTATATGTAGTAGAAGTTTACTGACAGACACTAGAATAAATTACCAAAGAAATGATATAGTATTTTCTAGAAGTTTTCAAAAACATAAATTTATCTCTAATGAGTTGCAATGTGGAATCAGAGAATACCCTGGATACAGAGGCAGGAAATCTTAGATTTAACGTCTCTAACACCTAAGTTATGTGATTCTGGGCAAGTTAACTTAGCTTTTCTGTTTCTCAGCTTCCTCATCTATAAAATGAGGGAATTGGAGTCAATAACCTCTAAGGTCTCTAAATCTATAATTTGATGACTCTATAAATAAATATGTACATTATAGTATATATTTTATATATGTGTGTGCATATACACATGTACATGTATCATAAAAGTACTATATATAATATATATTACTCTAAAGTAATGAGATTGGATTTTAAATGAATACCTAAATTCATAAATATCCAAATGAGTGTTGCTCCATTTTTAATAAAACTTATTTTAAAAATCCTACTCTAATTCATCTGCCCAAACCTGGTAAAACAACTTTCTTTGGAGGCAATATGGATCAATCAGAAGGGACAGCTGGTGGCTCAATAGATATAGCACAAGGCCTGCAGTTGAGAGGACTTAGGTTCAAATCTGACCTCAAATACTTCCTAACTATGTGATCCTGGAGAAGTCAACCTACCCGAACTGCCTAGCCCATATCACTTTTATGCCTTGGTATATTGATTCTATGACAGAAAATAAGGGTTATTTTTTAAAAAAGATTAATGGGAGCTTCCCAACTGATTCATAAGTGAGTTTATGGGGAACAAGCCAATCTTTGAGAATTTCTTTTTTAGAAGACTTCTTTGTGAATTAGTTGAAGACTTACAACAACACATTCATTTGAATATCCTTAGTCAATGACGCATTTTTTTTCCATTTTAGAGTGAACTTAATTTTTTCAAACAGGTAAAATATACACTCCTTAATGAGAGGAATTTAATTTCATTTTGTCTTTTTAATAAGGCTGATTCTAGTACTTAGAACAGAGGAGATGCTTGATGTTTGTTTACTGGATAAGATTAAATAATTCGTAACAAGGTGAGCCATCACTCTCAATATTATTTGGGGTCAGAAATGAACTATGATTGAAAGCTATCAAGACTAATTTTCTTCTGTAGCTTATCAAAAGAAAAAAGAGGACAGTTTCCAAAAGGCTTAATTGAGAGGTGCAACATTGGAAAAACATATAATCACATAAAGGAAAAACTTTAATGGCCCTATGTTCATTAATATGGGTAAAAATAAAAGTGATACTATTTTAAGGTCAAATCTCATGCATGTGGGTCATGTTCAAAGGAAGATGATCATGAGCAATGAGTAAGGTCACCTCTCATTTCTTCTTCCAGGGGTAACCAATTTTTCAGAATCTCCTGAATTATTTGACCAAAGCAACAATATGTAATATTTCAGCATTTGAGAATGTCATACTTTTATTCTCAGAAGTAAATATAAGACATTTGGGGTCAAAAAGGAATAATAGAGAACACAAAAGAGACTTCTGACAATCAGTACTAAATACCGCTATTCTATTTCTGTTCTCTTGCAATGCCACTCACCATAACCCATCAGCCTCATTTAGAGAGATAATACACAAGAAGAAAGTAAGGGAGAGAAATAATCTGATTTCTGCTCTCATTAACATAAGGAAAAACTAAGCCCTTTGGTTTGTAACTTGCTGTAAGGATTGTAGGATAATTTTGGTAAAGTTCATAACTTTTATGTTTTTTCCTGAAAACCACAAATAACTAAATTAAAGAGAGATTTAAGGAGATTATTTTTAAATATTCCTGGAGCCCAAGGGTCAACTTCTATGGTTCTTATCCATTGGCTCTGACTCACAAAACTATTCTCACAGATGGGTAAAATTGTGGGAATGTAGTGAGGTCGAAGTGAGAGAAATAAGTCTAATTGTCCTCCAAAGCCCTAAAAATGAAAGCCAAAGTCTCGCATCTTAGTTCCAATCTGTGCTTCCTGCACATTTTACTGTATTTGTGTTTTAGTTGGTCAATCTATCAATAAACACTTATTATGTGATTCCTTCGTGTCAGGCAATGGACTAAAAGGCAAAAGATTCTCAGAGTCCAAAGTCTATGGGAGGTCAGGGTAGAGAAAACATGTAAATAACTTTGCAAACTACAAGTTATCTACATAATATGTTGTAGATAATTAATAAAGGAAAGGAACTAGAATTAAGGAAGATAAGAAAAGCTTCTCATAAATATAGCCTTTTAGATGGGACCTAAAGGAGCCAGGGAATTCAAGAGGGTAACTAAGTGGCACGATGGATAGAGTACTGAGCTTGGCATCAGGAAGATCAGATCCATATTCCTGAATTCACATATGGCCTCAGACACACGTACTATATGACCTTGGGCAAGTCACTTAATCCTGTTTATTTCATTTTTCTCACTTATAAAATGAGTTAGAGAAAGAAATGTTAAATCACTCCAGTATCTTTGCTAAGAAAATCCTAAAAGGGGTCATAAAGAGTAGGATGTGATTGAAAAAAAAAACTCAACAACAAAAATAAAAGTGAAACAAGCAGCTGAGAGAGCGTTTCAGGAAAAGGTAGCAGCCAGTTAAAGTGCTCAGAAGTCTAAAGATGGAGTGTATTGGGCAAAGAAATAACAAGGAAGCCAGAGTTGCTGGATCACAGTGTTTAGACTGAGTCATAAGTTATAAGACTAGAAAGGCAGGAGAAGATCAGTTTATGAATACCAGGTAGAATATTTCTCATTTGATTCTGGAGGTAATAAGGAGCTGCTACTGGAGCTGACTGATGATATAACCAGGTTTGTGCTAGAGGAATATTAATTTGACAGCTAAATGGCAGATGGACTGGAATGGGGAGAAACACAAGGCAGGGAGAGTAACCAACAGGCTATCATAATAGACCAGGTGAGAAGTAATAAGGACCTGGACCAAAATGGTAGCTGTGTCAGAGGTAAGCAGGATCGATATACAAGAAAAATGCCTCGGCATGTCTTGGAAACAAATTGGATATGAGGAGTAAGAGAGCGAAGAGTTGATGATGACACTGAGGTCCTGAGTCTGGGAGACATGAAGATGATGGCAGTTCCATTGACAGCGAGAGAGAACTTTGGAAGTGGAGAAGTTTTGGGGAAAAATATAATGAGTTTAGTTTTGGATTTATCTAGAGCACATCCAGTTTGAGATGTCTCAAAAGCAGTTGGAGATCCGAATCTGAAATTTAGGAGATAGCTTAGGGCTGGATACTTAGATCTGAGAATCATTAGGATAGAGATAGTCATCGAAAGAGAGAAGAATGTTGTTTGTCTGAAGAATCTAAGAACTGAGATTACCCTTTGGTTTAATTCAGAAGCAGCTGGTGGTCTGACATAGTGTTGTTAACAGAAGATCTCCAGATGAGCTATTTTCAACTTCTAACAAAAACAATCAAGTCTTAGTCCTGTTTCATGAGCACAAGAAGTTCTGTAATAGAAGCACTCTGTTCAGCTAACTAACTCTAACCTTCATGGGCATAAATAACACTGTCTCACTGTATTTTTTTCAAATCCTTACCTTCCATCTTAGAATAAATACTGTGTATTGGTTCTAAGGCAGAAGACCCCATAAGGGCTAGGCAATAGGGTTAAGTGACTTGCCCAGGGTCACACAGCTAGGAAGTGTCTGAGGCCAGATATGAACCTAGGACCTCCCATCTCTAGGCCTGGTTCTCAATCCACTGAGCCACCCAGCTGCCGCCTCCTTCATGCTGTCTTTTTTGACAAAGGAAAGCCAGAAAAATACACAAAAAAAAAGTTGCGTCTAGAATTGGAAAAATAGGTTTGAATCCCTGGTCTACTACTTAAATTTACCTAACTTTGAACATCAACCTTTTTCTTCTCTCTGGGCCTACATTTCCTCATCTGTAAATTAAGTTCGATACAGGTTGTGCTTCCATGGTCAGAGTTCATTCTCTCTCTAATTCTCACTCATAGGACCCCTTTCTTCTTTCAAGGCTCAGGTTCATGTGCCACATCTCCTACAGGAAACCTTTCCTGATTCCCTTTGTTGTTAGTGGCTTCCTCCTCCTCTAAGGATCATGTACATTTAACTCTCCTATTTCCATAGAGATTAACCATTAGAATGTAAGATGCTTGAAGGCAAGACCTGGAGGTGACACAGTATAGTCAGTTAATAAGCACACATTGAGCTCTTACTATATGGCAGGAGTTGTGTTAAGAGCTGAGGATGCAAAGAAGGCAAAAAAGTGTGGAAAGAGCACTGACTCTGAAGTCTGAGCATTTGGATTCAAATTCTATCTCTGTCGTTTACTATTTGGGTGAATTTGAGCAAACTGTTTAATCTTCCCAGGTCTCAATTTCCTTATCTTTAAAATGAGGTAATGAGAAATAGGCAGACCGAGTTATTTTCATAATTCTCTATGTATGAGCCTTTCCCAAGCTTAATTTTTGTTATTGTTGTACCTTTGTAGCCTGATGCTTAGCAGAGTGTCTTATACCTGGAACATTGTATAAAAAATGTTTTTGGATTAAATGAGAATGATGCTAGGTAAGTTTCCAGTTCTTTAAATGTATGCTCTTTGTGATAAAATGATGATAACAATGATCAGTAGTATTTATATACCATTTTAAGGTCCAAAACAGAGCTTTGTAAATTATTGAATCATTTTATCCTCATAATCCCCCCTTGGGAGGAAGTTGCTATTATTATCCTCATTGTACAAATGCTTGAAACTGAGGCAGCCAAAGGGTGTAGGGGTCTTGCTCAGTCACACAGCTTTGTCTGAGGCCATGTTTGAACTCAATTTTTCCTGTTTCTGAGCCCAGTACTTTATTTGCTGTGCCACTAAGCTGTCTCAATTATTCAGATTATTCATATTTAGGGAGGACATTAACCAATACCTTTTTATAAAGCTATACATTTTCCATGGGGTGAAGAAGGGAAGGTGCTTAAAGTAAATAGAAATTAGTTTTTTAAATATATAATACACATTTTGAGTATGATTTTGAAAGAAACTGGAACATTAGTGGAAAGTTAGTTAAAGGATTACTCAAGGGTTTAGAAAAGGCACAATCTAAGAATTACAACAAAAAGGGAATTGAATTTTTATATGGCTTTTAAAAACCATAGTTTTAATTCACATGAGAAATACTATGAAAACCACAAGGAAAACATACCAGTAAGAAATCAAAAATTAAAATAAGTTTTGGGAAATATAGTGACTTTTTTAAAAAGTTAAATAATATAACTCTTTCTTTAGTATGTATGTGCTTGAAAGGGGAAGGAAAGAGAAGGAAAGGAAAAGACAAAGACAGATAAAGAGAAGAGAGGAAAGCAAAAAGAACAGAGAGATTGGGGGGAAAGTTCAGAAAGGAGATTTGCAGTAATAATCTGGGCTATGATATTAGGGAATGTGGTCTTTTCTGAATATCAGCAATACTCAGACATCATATCAGGGACAGATGGCAAACCTACTCCACACAAAGAAAGAACTATGAAACAATGAGTAAGAAAACCTGAAGCAAACCACAATCCCATTCCTCTTGCTAAAAGCATAAAAATGAGAAAAGGTGGGAAATCTAATGAAGATGTTTTCCATCATGTATGCCCTTTTATATAAAAAAACAATGTGGGATAAAAAATTGCAAACATGTTTACTTGGAAGATATGGATGGAAAGAGAATTATTATTAGCAATAATAAAAAGGAAATGCTAAAAGCCATACCTAACATAAACCATAAGACTTGGGGAAAAATAACTTTGACCTATAATTTTGCATTCAAAATTTCCACTGTTAGAAAGTACCTACACCAACCATATATTTACCATTGGCCAGACATTACCATAAGTCATCATTAGGCAGACAAGTGGTTAGGCTCAAATGAAAAGAAATACTTGTACAGATTCACTCTTGAGAGGAAAATCTATAAAGTCACAAATACCCAGAGAATTAAAACTAACATGTTTGGAAGATATCCATATTAACGCCATAAAGGGAAGAAGGAAAGATGAATAAATGCATGAATGAATGAACGCATAAAAACATTGCTTAAAAGTTTACAAAGTAATAATAATCATGATACTAAATTCTAGTAGAAATATGAAAGCAAAACAGTCCTTGTCCTAAAGGAATTTACATTAATAAAATTACATAATACACAGGAGACAACAGTCAACTAGCATGTATTAAGCATCTACTATATTTTGAGATACTACATATGCTACAATCTATAAGGGAATGGTGGCCAGAGAAAATTTTTTTTAGTTTGGGATAGTGAGTAAGAAGCACAGAGGATTCAATTGCCATGACCTTTCCTGTTCGAATAATACAGGCATGATTCCTGAGATAAATATTCTCATACATTTAGAGCTCGAAGAGAATTCAGACATCGTTTAGGTCAAACTTTTCATTTCTTTGATTTTTCATGTAAAAAAATTCAGAGGGTGAGAAATGGCAGAAAAGATATCAAGGAGATGATCAAGAAAGGAATGGCAGCTATACTAGGATCAGATACATCTTAAGGAGTTCAGAAGAGCATGGCCCCAATGGACTGGTCCAAAACTAAATGAATTAAGTCATCCAGGTAGCCAAGTGGTTGAGAGAAGCTCCAAAAGGATGAAAAGCAAGGCAATGGCCAATGTGGAAGGTTGGATAGGATGTAAAGCATCATCTGTGGTCAGCTAGATTAAACAAGCATTCCTGCAGATTTATCTATTCTGATCAAATAAAATATAAAAGGAGTTTCCTATGCCACCTACAAAGCTGATCTCATATATGTAATAAATGTTGAGAACCTGCACAAGTTCCCCTCAGAAATGAGGAACAATGAGCAAATCACTTTAATTTCTCTGAAATTAATCTCACTTTTCTCTTTTGTAAAATGAGGTTAAACTAGAAGGCCTCTCTCTATTTAAACTTTCATCTATGAATTTACAATACTTTACATTTTTCTAGAGAATTGTTAGCATATCTGTTTTCCTGCCACTCTAACAGGCATTGAATTTTAGTAGTGGAAAATATGTTTCTGTGCTCTAAACTTTAGTGATTACAAATATATGATTTTAATTTTGGTCAAAATGCTAAAACTATTTGAGGTTTACTAGTTCCTTACTTAGCTGAAAAACTGCAATTTGGTTTTTAAATTTCATGGTAATCACAGTGAAGGCTTTCTGCCTATCTTTCCTACCTGACTGAAAATATGCATGTAGATCTTAATAACAAATTGATGCTTTAATGAAAGAAATAAGACTGAGAATGAAATATAGAAAGTTTTTCCCTTTCACTTTTTTCTATTCTTTTCCTTTTTCTTTCTTTTGTTTTTTTCAAATACTATCAAAGGAAAATTGAATCATGAGACCTGATAAGGTAAGCTTTGTTAGGCAACTTGAGAATGCTAGATTTCATAAATGGCTTTTTCATCACTGTTTAGGCAAATCAGATTATCTGAAAAGCAACATATTTCATAGCATTTCTTATAATACTATGACTCCATAGAAAACACTCTATTACCCAGTGATTATCCAGAGAATGATATTATCTGATACTCCTATCTTCTTTTTCTTCCAAAGCTGATTAACATTTGTACAGCTCAGTTTTCACCATTAATGTGCAAGAGGATTGAGCTAATCTAAGAACATCTTAACTGGTTACCCTTATGACATGGTTCAGTCACGTTCCCATTTTTATGGAATAAGCACATTTATTTAGGTCACTTAGCTGGGAAAAGAGGAATAATATGATGAAATCAGAGTAAGAACATTCAAAGCTGATCAGTCCTCATTTTTTTTTATCTGTTTTCCCTGCCACAGAGAAACAAAAATTGCTAATAAGGACGTGAAACACAAGGAAAATATTCATTTAGAGCAGGGGTTGGCAACCTTTATGGCCTTGAGAGCCACAAACGCCACATTTTTTAAAATGTAATTTTGTGAGAGCCATACAGTGCTCACAGTGTGCACTCCTGTAACAGCGCCTGAAAAAAAAATTGACTTTATGGCTCCTGCAGAAAAGGGCCAGATATGGATCAAGAGCCATACGTTGCCGACCCCTGATTTAGAGCTTCAAAGGAACTCCGAAGAGCCAACTGAGAAAAAAGAAGTTTAATTATTTGCCTGGGGTCACACAAGTAATTATGGGCACGGTCCAGGAATGAAATCATATTCTAGGACCACAAATTCAGAGTTCTTTCTATACCTTAATGTCCTTGATAAGTTCAAGTCATCAAACTGAGATCAACTCTATTGTGAATGTCAAAAGAATTTATGGTTTTAATTCCTGAGCCATTACAACTGATCTTCAAAAGACTAAAGAGAATGGGAGAGGTCTATAGGACTCAAGAATGAGAAATATTATCCAGAGTTTAAAAATAAGAAAACAGTCATCTTTATTGGCCTTCAAGTTTGATTTTTTTGGGCAAAATTCTATATGATAAGAAATGTATATAGAATGGCAAGACTCAAAGAAAATTTATCAATATGTTTGGATGGAAAATTAGAAAGAGGTCTCTAGTATAATTGCCTAGGGATATGTGCTTGACCATGAGCTTTGTAACATTTATATCTGGTACTTGGGGGTAAAGAAATGGTGACAAAATGAGCAGATGACATAAAGCTACTATTAGGAAGGGCTAACAAATAAGACAGAAGAGCCAGGATCCAGAAAGATAGAAGAAATTGAGACATTGGGCTAAATAATAACCTAAGGAGAAATCTGATATGGATGAATGTAAATAAAGTCTTAAACTTGGTTCCAAAACCAATGCCAGGAGTAAAAGATGAGAAAGATGTGGTTTGCAAATAATATATCTTAATAAGAGCTGGGGATTTTGGTGTACCTACAAGTTCAAAATAATATATCCATGTGATACAGCAATCAAAAAAGATTAATGTTATCTTAGGCTGCATTTAAAAAAGGCATTATCTAAGATAGGAAAGACAATAAGAGATTGAAGAATGATAGTTTAAATCTTGGCTCTACAATTGTAATATTTGTGCAATATTTCACAAGTTATTTTCCTAACTGGACCTCCCTCAGCTGGAACATGAATGGGTTGGATTAAATGATTTCTAAATTTTCATTCAGCTCTGAATTTATGATCTGGTAATCCTACACACAAGAAACTATAGAGAAACAAAAGAAGAAAAAAGATTACTACTAAGAGTAACAACTTCATGCTTAGAAGTTTTGCTTTCATACCATTTTCAATTTCTCTCCTCTGTCTGGGGAGGGAAAAAGAGGGAATACACATTCAGGTAACACTTACTTTGTATAAGGTACTGTGCTAAGTTAATTTTAGAAGTATTATCTCATTTTACAACAGTCTTTTGAGGTAGGCACTATTTATTATTCCCATTTTTCAGATGAGGACAGGCAAATAGAGGTTGTGACTTGCTCAGGATCACACAAGTTGATAAATGTCTGAGGCTGAATTTTACTTCAGATCTTCCTGACTCCAGGCCCAGTGCTCTATCCACCTTGCTACTAGCTAACTTAGTGTTGAGGCGGTGATATAAATCCTGAGCCAATCTTAACACCATTTTAGATAAATCCCATGGTCCCTATTTTTGCTACACTGTGTTAATTACATCTGTCCTTGGGCTCCCTAGTGAAGAGAACAATTTCAATCTCTATTTCCTACTCACTCCAGAGTAAAAGCAATAATATTCCTTTTAAATAATAAAGCTTAAATGATCAAATAAAACATTTACCATTCAACATTCAAAGCCTTATGAGTATTTTGATTTTTCTCCATAAATCTAACCTATCAAGTACAATAAGCAATTCATCCCTAGCTTTCTGAAAGTCTATTTCATGATGCTATTCTTTTTTTTTAACTTTTGAAAAGTAAAGCAAAAACAAAAATAGAAAACTAGCCAGGAAGGGTCAGGTTAGCCTCTGAATTCCTATTTTTCCAAATAGTAAATAAATAAGACTGAATAAATGTCAAACCTCTGAAGGAAATTCAATAAGAGAAAAGAACTCCTGATTTCTGCTAGAGAAGGCATCTGGCATTACTAAAAGTGAATCCTTCTAGATTTGATGATAGATATTATTGCTATAATCCTATGAGAAATGTTCTAGCTCATAAGTGATGTTAAATGAAACCAGTTCCCCTTTTTCTGGTCAAATAATATAGGAAAATGCATTTAGAAAAGAAGAAAAGGCATAAAAATATTAGTGATAAAATTTCACAATAAAGATACAGGCAGTAACCTTAGGGAAAAAATCATCTAAAGTTTGCATTAAGAGATTAGGAGGGCAGCTGGGTAGCTCAGTGGATTGAGAGACAGACCTAGAGATAGGAGATCCTAGGTTCAAATCTGGCCTCAGACACTTCCCAGCTGTGTGACCCTGGGCAAGTCACTTGACCCCCATTGCCCACCCTTACCACTGTTCCACCAAGGAGCCAATACACAGAAGTTAAGGGTTAAAGAAAAATTTTAAAAAAAGAAATTAGGAAAGATTTAAACAAAAATATTATTAAAAAACAACAACAAATTCCTCTAGAGGAATTCCAGAAATTTAGTTTTATAAACATGTTTTGCATTTACTCTGATTTAAGGTACTATGGAATCTATCCCATCTAAAAGGTGTAAATTACTTCTCATTGTCAAGACTATAATGTTTGGTAAATAGGACTTAAATAGAGTTTAAAGAATAACTGAAGCTGGAATGATTCATTACGGGAAATGTTCTCTGTTTAAATGATCATTATCCCTATTTTATTCAATGGCAGCCCGATCTTTGAGAGTCCATCAATAAATATTGCAGTCTTATTGATGAACATAGGACTCTAGAATGAGATAAGAAAGAATAATATTTGACTCCTGAGCTGCTGAAACATGAAATCTAATTGAAAACAATGTGAAATATCATTATGAAAAGCTAAAAACAAAGCAATGGTACTATTAATAGCTAATACATATATCTAATACATATTAGATGCAGCTAGGTAGTGCAATGGACAGAGTGCTGTTTCTAGAGTCTGGAAGATTCAAGTTTAAATCAGTCCCCATACACTAACTAGCCTGTAACCCTGGGAAAGTCACTTAACTTCTGCCTCAGTTTTCTCCTCCATAAAATGGAAATAACAGAAGTACCTGAACTCCTAGGATTGTTGGGAAAATTCAATGAGATAATTTTGAGGCAGTTAGCACAGTATCTGACACATAGTAAATGTTAGTTTTATTATTATCAAAATTATTATTTTATATCACATTCAATTTTATTTTAAAATCTTTGTATATACTATTATCTCATGTGGCCCTCATAGCAGCCTTCTAAGGTATGTCATTTAATAGATTATGAAACTAGGTGTAGGTGTCAAAGAGTCCAAATTATTTCCCCATCTTCACATAATTAGCAAATATCTATTTTTTCAGGATTCCAACTCAGGTCTTTACTTTACTTTCTAGAACTATATCCACTAAGTCACACTGTTATAATAATAATATTTATATCATACTTTATATGCATTTCTAAAATGCATATAAAGTGTTGTACAATGAAAAAGAAAATGAGTTCTATGGTGAGGAGAAAGCACCTAGTTTCTATTTTCTCACAGAGAAAGCAGGTGAGGTCACCTCTTGAAAGGATGTATGGAGTAAGATCAGGGGTGTAGAGGACTTTTTAAAAAAAGAGAAAAGATTCAGAATAACCAATATAGGGAGTGTGAAATACTGTGCAACAGTAAGGGTCCAGTTAGTTTTAGATTATTTAAATATTTATTAAAACTAGTTAGCACATCAGGCCTAGAGACAGGAGGTCCTAGGTTCAAACCTGGCCTCAGCCACTTCCCAGCTGTGTGACCCTGGGCAAGTCACTTGACCCCCATTGCCCACCCTTACTACTCTTCCACCTATGAGACAATACACCGAAGTACAAGGGTTTAAAAAAAAACTAGTTAGCACAGCTGCAAAAATCAAAGATTTGGAGAGACTGAAAATTGCCTGGAGTTACATAGCCAAGTACATGATGAGGCTGGCACTCCATTTAAGATCTTCTTGGCCCAAGTCTAGTGTTTGCTCCCCTTGGACCAAGAAAGACTTCATGAAGGAAAGAAGACAAGCGCTTCCATGAAAGACAGCAGATTTGGCAGGAGAACTAGGAAAGTACAGTATCACAGAAACTAATAGTAAAAATATTGTGGTTGAACACTGAGATGACAAAGAGAGATAGATCCAGTGGGATAAGGATTGAGAAAAAGTCACTTGATTTGACAAGAAGCAAACCACTCATTGATAACGTTCAAAAGAGTAGTATCAATAAAATAATGGAGATGGACATCAAAATTTCAAATTTTAAGAATAGCGAAATGGGAAATAGAGGCAACAGGTACATAGTTCTCATTTGAAAAGTTCACCAATAAAGGAATGGAGAGACTGTTGGAAGTCTACCATAATAAATACTGGAACTAATATGTTTCAAAATAATGTTTAATGACTCTCATTTCTGCCATTCTTTTAGTCCACCTTTCTCATTTACATCGCAGAGATTTCACAAATATTTCAATGAAGCATTTCTAAGTAGGTAAGAGGTTCATGGAGGGGTTCTGTTAGAAAAAAAAATGGGACAAACTCAATTTTATCAGATTTTTGTGTAATCATACTGTGTATGAGAACGAATCTGGAGAAGGCAAAAACTGTGATGTCAACCCCCACAGTAAAGGATCAGTTCTCAAAGGAAATGGGCTATCAAAAAAGTTGACTGTCAAACCATTCTTTATTTTCTCTTAAAAGTGTTGGGTCAGAAGCTGATATTGAAATCAATAGTAACCTTGGTGAGTTCCGGAACATCCTCACAGGTTTAGGTCAAGCTGAGAACTCACAGGTCATGTAGTCTAACCCTCCCTTCTTTTGACAGATGAGGAATTTGGGGAAAGAAAAGTTAGATTATTGCCTAAGGTCATGCAAAGCCAAGACTTAAACTTGGGTCATTTGACTCTAATCCCAGAACTTTTTTCCACCAGGAGATTAAAAAGGCATACCTGTACTGCCCTTTATGAATTCAAGTCATAAGGCAAGGATGAAATATATCCTTGAGTAGTGACAAAATTGGCATATGTGATTGTTGAGCTATTGTTAGAGATATGTGAATGTGTAGAGAGAACAGGAAAGGTACTGAAGGACTGGAAAGGACAAAAGTTGCTTTCATTTTTTTTGTCTTAAATGGGAAGAGGGTGAGGTGACTTCAAAATTGTAGATCAGTGGTGCTGATTGTAAGAATAAAAGACAGTCTGGGACCAGAGTCCCAAGAATGGTCCAGAAGTGAAACAGAAATAACATTTAAAATGAGAAGGTCCCGTAAAGATGAACTAAATGAACTTTCCAAGATAAAGGAATTGAAGTCCAAAGAAGTAATCTGCCAAAAGTTACAGAGATAGTAGCTAGGTGACACAGTGGATAGTGTGTTGGGCCTCGAGTCAGGATTTTCCTGTTTAAATCTGACCTCAGACACTTACCACTTATGTGAACCTGGGCAAGTTAATTTAACCCTGTTTGCCTCAGTTTCTTCCTTTGTCATATAAGATATAAAAGGAAATGGCAAAGACTCCAATCTTTGCTGAGAAAATTTGAAATATTGTCATGAAGTATCAGACATGACTGAAATGACTTAACGACAAAAAAAATAGAGATAATAAAAGAAAGAATTGGACTCAAACCCAAGACTTTTGATATTAGAGCCATTTCACTTTCCATTGTACCAGGAAACTTGAAAGTTTGTGTTGCTAAGCATTGGTATTGTGTTTTTTTTTAATTTATGAGTGGTTAAGCATCATTATAGATCAAAGGCACCAAGGGAAAATGAAGACTGTTCAACAAATTTAGGAGAATGTGGCCAAAACATTTTTGTGGAAGAGGCTCAAATAAATTTTACTAAAATATATCAAATATTTTGAAACTGACTTTCATTTTGGTTTTAAAAATGGTTATATCAATAATATGGAAATAGGTCTTAATCAATGACACATGTAAAACCCAGTGGAATTGCATGTCAGCTATGAGAGGTAGGAAGGGAGGGAAAGAACATGAATCTTGTAACCATGGAAAAATATTCTAAATTAAATAAATAAAAATTTCCCAAAAAATTGGCAAGAAAAAATGTGCAATGATCAATAACAAAATCTTTTTTCAAGAACAAGATAATGTATTTTCTATGCACAGAAAATGTTGTAGTAGATGGCACTAATTGTCTGAAAGAATGTAAAATAGTGTTAAACATTAATAACCATTAATTTTAAAGTTGTTTAAGATTAATAAATATCCTTAAAAATCATCAAATTCCATTTGGAAATAATTTTCAATGGGTTTGTAGAAAGATAGGAGGATGGATATACTATTGATAACTATGAAATGTTCCAACTACTCTGCGAAACAACATGGAATTATAATAATAAAGTGGCTAAAAACCTCATATACCTTGACTACATGATTAGGGATATAACCCAAGATGTCAGTGTTAAAAAAAAAGTCCCCTGTCCCACCCCAATCAAAATAATAATAATAATAATAATAATAATAGTGCATCATGTAGCAGTCAAAAAAATGGAAACAAAGAGTATATCCCACCTTTTGGAGAATGCTAAACAAGTTGTAGTACAAGGACAACGTGAAATATTATCATATTATTTAAAAAAACTAGATATAATAAATTCAGAGAACTAGGAGGGTTATAAGAACTAATTTTAAAGTGAAGTATGTATAATAAAGGCAATGGTATATGGAATCACTATAACATGTCAGTAAAAAGAATAATAGAAACAAATTTAAAATGCACCCTAATATTACAGTGACCAAGGTGAGCCCTCAAAAAGATATAATAGAAGGCACTTCTTTCAACTCCTTTGAAGATATGGACAGCTTTCAGGTATGTAACATAGTTTATAATGTCAAGCTTTGCTAATTTGTTGTTGATTTTGCTGAAATTTTTTTTGTTTTTATTCTTTCTTATGATAATGACTAGGAGAAGAAGCAGAGAGGTACATCCTAGGAAATATAAACAATGTAAATATGTAAAAGTGAAATAGAATTTTATTTTGAAAAATTCCCATTACTCACATAGAGAAGTATAAGTTGAGGGAAAATTAAAAAAAAAAAACAAACACCTACTTGTCTAAATTATTCCTTTATTTTTAGTGAAAATCATTTTTAAGAATTGTTACCAGCAAAGTGGCAGACACCACTGTTATAAAAGTCCTAACTTCTGGTACTATTGTCCTTAATTTTCTCTGTATCTATAGGCTGAGATCATCTGACCGTTTCTTATCCTATGTGGATACTAAGTATAAAAAAAATGATAAATATTCCAGATACAGTTTAACTTAGATATGCTCTAGGTGTGTTTCATATTGTTAAATAAGTTCACTTTGGTCTGATGCCTTCCCTACTCAACAGTCTCAAGTACCATTCCATTACCTACAGATCAAAAGTCTTTTGTATTGCATTAAATCTCTTCTGAACCTGCACATTTCTGATTTTTCTATTCTTCTTGGACTTTACAACCCTCCATACATTCTTTGAGCCAGCTATACCTGGCTTACTTGCTGCTCCTAGAACAAGATGCTAAATCTTTCAACTTTATGCTTCCCCACCCACCTAGTTACACTCTTCTATGTCAAAAATGTTCTGTTTTTACTTATGCTTCTTAGAATCTGTAACTTCTTTCAAAACTCAGCTCAAATACCACTTTTTACTCTTCCATTCCTCACAAAATCCTTCCCCTCCTAAGGTGACCTTCCATTTGCTCTGAATGTATTTTGTATATTCCTATATAGGTACACTATAAAATATAAGTTAATTAAGAGTAGAAGTAGTTTTTGCATTTCTTTGCATTCCCAGTGTTTAAGCATACTGCTTGGCACATACTAAATCTTTAATAAAAGCTTGTTGATTGACTTCTCTGCCTCAAGCTTAATTCCTCTTTCTTTCATTGCTGATCTTTTAGCTGCTCTTGTTTTGGACAATGGCAAATCTATTGACTTCCTTGCCTCTGCTTTGGACTTTTGCTATTTCTTACTCATGGTAAGCAAATGACATCTTGTTTCCCTGTTTAGATTTCTTGGTCCTCAAATATCTAGTTGGTATGTGATAATGGCATCTTCCAGGTTCTATTCTGGCCCCAGCTCCTTTCTTAACCAGATAGGTCTTGCTATAATCCATGTTCTCATATGGTCAATATATTTGCCCCTTTAAATTTGTTTTTGCTCACCATGTACAGAGGATCTTTACCTTTATGCTCCTGGGATTAAGCCTAACATTCACTCTGATATTGCTTTATGTGGTATTTATCTTTTTTAAGAGTTGGAAATTACACTTTAAATTCTTGTCAAATATTTGAATTTATTAGCTGGATAGGGTTTTTGGAAGCCATTTGGATCTATTTCACTTGTGTATTTTTATCTCCAATACTTAATTGGTGAAATTGGTGAAATGAAGCAAGGGGTTTAAAAATGTATCCCACCCCCCCCCCATTCATTCATTCATTCATTTAAAAAATAGTCCCAGGGATGTTAGATAGCGACTCTTGGAGCATAAAATCCAAGGGACTCTCAATTAAGAAACATGAACATAACCAAAGAGTGAAATGCTGACTTTACCTGATAAGACAACTTCAATAAGATCTCCTTCTTGGATGTCACTGGCGGTCTTGACCAGTTGAAGAATGTTTTCAGAGGTAGGGTCATGACGAAAAAGCAGGATTTTATCATACATTCCATAGAAACCACATTCAGGAAACTGTGAACACAAAGGGCAAAAATATTTTATGTCATTATGTAGTCTATATTTTAAAAGAAATCTAGTTACATTGATATCACAGTATAAATGCAAGGTAATATCCCATGAAAACTAAAAAAGAATCAGAAACCTAGTAATGTATTGCACAAAGTAGGTGCTTTATTTAACACTCACCTCACACATCCACTCTTTTGCTAAATCTTATTATTCCTACTTTAATGACATAAGTATCTATCTATCTGTATTTATACATACCATTTGTCCCTCCCCCCCTCAGTTACCTCCTTAGTTCAGTTCCTCAAAACCCCTCATATAAAAATTGCAATATCACCTTTGGATTATTCTCCCTGTTGCAAGGTTCTTCCAACCAACTCCAATCCACTCAGGTAAAAATGATTTTCCTAAAATACCAACATGAACATGTCATATCCCCTTACTTGATAAGTTTCATTGGCTTGGCATTATCTCAGAGATCAGGTATAAATTCCTCTGTTGGACATTTAACAGATATTAGGTAGTATTTTACAGAGAACTTTGAGGTTTGCAAAGATCTTTACCTATATTACCTCATTTGATTCTCAACAATATTGTGAGGTAGGTGCTTTTATTACATTCATTTTTGATGTTCAGTTGTTTCAGCTATGTCTGACTCTTTATGATCCCATTTTGGAGTTTTCTTGGCAAAATGCTAGTGTGAATTACTATTTCCTTCTTCCAGCTCACTTTGCAAATGAGGAACTAAGGCAAACAAGGTTAAGTGACTTGCCCAGGGTCATCCAGCTAGTACTTGTCTGAGATCAGATTTGAATTCAGGAAAATGAATCTTTTTAACTCCAGAGCTAGTTTTCTAACTACTGCACCCCGTAGCTGAGTCTGACAGTGGTTAAGTTACTTGACTAGCAACTAATAAGTGTTTGAGAAGATTCAAACTCATCTTATTTACTCCATATCCAGCACTTTTTCCACTGTGTAGATAACATAGTTATCCATAATGTTTTTCATCACTTGACTCCTTCCTACTTTTCCAGTATCCTTACAATAATACCCTCCACTCACTCAGAAATCTAGTAACACTTACTCCCTTGCTTTTCTGCATATATAGTAGTACATATATTTTGTGTTTGGATTTTTGTACTGGTTTTCTTCCATTCCTAAAATGCTCTCCCTTCTCCTTTAAGGATTTGACTGTGACAACTGAAATCCCACATTCTGTAGGATGCCTTTCTTGATCCTTCTGGCTCCTCAGAACATTCATGTCTGAGATACAACCAGTTTATACTATATTATCTTATGTGTAAACAATTGTTTTGATGTTGTCTACCTTCATTAGATTGTAATCTCCCTGAGGGCCATAATAACCTTGTCATAAACTGATAAACACACATACAGATGAATATATATTCAATATAGACTAGAGCCCTGTTTTGTAAACTTTCCAAGAGGTACTGTGGACAGCTGAAACTGCAGATAGTACAGAACCCTACCATGGACAGTTCTTAATTTAACATTTTAACACCTAAGTCAACTTTAGGGCTGTCATATCCCTAGCCTTGGTGTTCCATCTCCTCCCACCCTACCAGTCCAACAGACTCCTCCCCAAAGCAATTGAAAAAAAGAACCTCCAAGTGAAAGCGGAAGAATTGATTTCCCAGAGAAACCACTACAGGCACACAGCTGCTGTGGAAGGACTTCCAGGGCACAGAGAGGTGACCGTTGCCCAACTCTGCCCACCTAGAAGCCTCCCTGTGTCGGGTGAAGACCTCAACACTTCCTTGAACCATGTTCCAGTTCCCAATCTCTTCCAGCAATAGCCCCTTTCCTACCTCCCGGGAAATAGATGGTAACAATCTATTTAAAGTGAAACCATGGATAAAGGGATTCTACTGTATATGCATATATACATAATTAAAGCTAATGTAAAGGAAGCAAGCTTCTTGTGAATTATTATTGTCTGTGGCACTGAATTTATCTATAAAGTCTAAATTAACTGGATGATGAAGATATCATGTTTCACTAATGCTATTTATACCTGAATGATTTTCTCTTTGTCTTTGTCAGAGAAAACACAAAGTGTTTACATCTTTACCAAGTGTCACACATTTAGCTATCCATGCTCGCTGTCATACACGCAGAGTTTTTTGCAGGTCAATGAATTACATCATAGTTTAATCTAAGACAATTATAAGAATGTTGAATATAGCCTTCAATTAAATGAAAGTGATATTTTAGGTAGGAGCTTTTATTGTCATTTTACAAATGAGGAAACTGAAACAAATAGATGTTAAGTAACCGGCACAGGGTCCAACACCTAGCAAATATCTGAGGCTAGATTTGAACTCAGATATTTAATTATAACCCAGGACTCTACTTCTGCTACCCAATTGTCCCTGATATTAATTCTTGATTATTTTCTCTTCTCTGAAAAGTTTATCAAGTGACCTGGTGGAAATTACACTCTTTTTGAGCCTCAGTTTCTTCATCTGTAAAATGTAAGGGTTGGATTACATATCCTGAGTTCAGTTTTGGATGGGGACCACTTATTGTATCATTGGAGTAGAGAGCAGATGCTCTGAAAGTTAGACTGCCCCATCTCCCAGTACACAGTTAATTACACTTAGTTACTCCTTCAGGTGAACTCTTTTCTTTAATTCTCACTACACACACCAAATTGTCTCCAAGCTCAAGGATTCCTCTGTGTGTATAATATGTAATTTAATTATCAAAAGAACCTCATCTAGAAAGGTCTAGCACATTAGAAAGCAGATGCCCTTGTTCAGATTCACCAGAGCTGGAAGAAGGTATTAAGGTACCCTACGCAAGGTATAAGCATATTGCTTCCTTGTGCTAGCATCTATCAGAGGTGTCAACCCTTTTCTGTGATACATGAGTGAGTTTTCACAAAATTAATACTGGTAGACTGTAAAGAGTACAATTTCCTAGAACACAAACAAGTGTACTTGTACATGACATATTGTAAACAAATATGTGGGTGGATCCCCAAAGGAAGAAATTTTGAGACCATGATAACCCAGTCCAAATGTTTTCTGTAGTTTAAAAGTTCTTAACCTGGAATCTATAAACATAAAATTATCTATTTTGATAAACATAATAAATGTGATAGACCAGCCCACAGTGAAAGGAAGGAGAAACCAGAGAGACAGGAAGTGATGTGGAGAAAACTGCTTATAAAAAAGCCAGTCAAGGGCATTCTGATTCATTCTGTTGCCTTGGTGGCTCTTGCTGAGGGAAGACTTCTGCATTAGTGTGTCTGTGTTGGAGATTCTGCTTTGGTGGTTCAAGGAGTTCAGCTTTGGTGATTCCCTCGGGTTGAGGGGACCCTTGCTAGAGATACTGTCCTTTTGGCTCTTCTCCTGTCTTAGGTGGCTTTCTTCAGTGAGCTACTCAGATCTGGATTTAGTTAATTTAGCTAGGCAATATTTTCTACCTCCTACCTACATTTCCCTTTCTTACTATCACTATTTTGCTGTAATAAAGCTACTAACAGATTCATAGTTGAATTTTTTTAATTATTATAAATGGTGATGACAAAAATTTTTAACCATTTTTATTTTTGTCAATCCAAAATTTTAATTATTACATTTGCCCACCCAATTGTAATTATTACACAGGGTCACACAGCTAGTGTAAGTGTCTGAGGCCAGATCTTAACCCAGAACCTCTTCTCTCCATCCCTTGCTCTCTATCCACTGAGCCACCTATCTGCCACCTAGTAAATTCAACTCTTTAAAAAAATTATAAGGTACTCTTTCAATAAGAAAAGAAGAAATGGAAGGAATTAGTATATGTAATAAGGAAATAAACTCTCACTCTGCAGATGATATTGACAATATATTTTAATCTACCAAAAACCTAATCTAAATGATTAACAACATTAGCAAAGCTTCAGGATGTAAAATAAAACCACATAAAGCATCAGTATTTCTCTATATTACCTATAAAATCCAACAGCAAGAGATAGAAAGAGAAACCTCATTTAAAATAACTGCAAACAATATAAATTACTTAGGATTCTGTCACCCAAGACAAATCCAGCAACTGTGGGATCACAACTACAAAATATTTCTCAATCTAAAAATATTGGAAAAAAATAACTGCTCATGAGTAGGCCGAGTCAACATAATAAAAATGACAATTCTACCTAAATTATCTACTCAGTGCCATATCAATCAAACTACCAAAAATTATATTATAGAGCTGGAAAAATCATTAAAAAATTCATTTGGATGAACAAAAGGTCAAGAATATCAAGCGAATTAATGAAAAAATATGAAGGAAGGTGGCTTAGCTATAAGAGATCTCAAACAGTATTTATAAAGAGACACCAACAAAACAATCTGGTACTGGCTAAGAAATAGAAGAGTGGATCAATTGAATAGATTAGGCACTCAACATATAATAATAAATTATCACAGTAATCTAGTGTTTGACAAACCCAAAGATCCTAGGTTTTGGAAGAATAATTCAGTATTCAAAAAAAATTGGAAAACTGGAAAGCAACATAGCAGAAATGAGGCACAGACCTGTACCTCATGGTATATACTAAGGTAAAGTCAAAATGGATACATGATTTCAAAAAAAGGCTGATAATAATAATAAACAAATTAGGGGAGCATTGAATAGTTTACCTGTCAGATCTATGGATGAGAAGAATTTATGTGCAAATAAGATAAAGAGATCATTATGAAATGTAAAATATATAACTTTGATTACATTAATTTAAAAAGGGATTGTATGAAAAAACCAATGCAACCCATAATAGAAGGAAAATTATTAGCAAGTGTCTCTGACAGAGGTCTTATTTCTCAAATATATAGAGAAGTGAGTCAAATTTAAAGGAACACAAAGTATTCTCGAACTGAAAAATAGTCAAAGTTTATGAAAAGGTAATTCTCAGAAGAAATTAAAATGATCATTAATCATATGAAGAAATACTTCAAATCACTATTAATTAGAGGAATGCAAATTAAAATAACTCTGATATACTACCCTCTGATGCAGGGGTCGGCAACGTTTGGCTCTCGAGCCATATCTGGCTCTTTTGAGGGCCAGATATAGCTCTTTCTGCAGGAACCATAAAGTCAATTTTTTTCAGACACTGTTACAGGAGTGCACACTGTGAGCACTGTACGGCTCTCATGAAATTACATTTTAAAAAATGTGGCGTTTATGGCTCTCATGGCCAAAAAGGTTGCCAACCCCTGCTCTGATGTATCAGAGTGGCTAATATGATAAAAAAGGAAAATGATGAATCTTAATAGAGGGGATGTGGGAAAATTGGGGCAATAGTACATTGTTGGTGGAGCTGTTTACTGATACAACCATTCTGGAGAACAATTTGGAACCATGGCCAAAGGTACCATAAAACAGTACATTCCCTTTGACCCAGCAATAATATTATGAGGCCTGTATACCAAAGGGATCAAAAGATAGGGGGGAAAGACTTACTTATACAAAAATATTTATAATAGCTCTTTTTATGGTGGCAAAGAATTGGAAACCAAATGGTTTGGGGAATGGTTGAACAACTAGTGATATATTATTGTAATGGCATACTACCATGTCATAAGAAATGAGGAACAAGATGATCACAAAAAAATCAGGAAAGATTTATATCAAGTGATGCAAAATGAAGTGAGCAGAACCAGGAGACTGTTATACATAGTAATAACAACATATAAAGAACAACACTGAATGATTTTATTATCAGCAATGAAAGGATCTCATACAACTTCAAAGGACTAATGATGAAAATGGCTATGCACCACCAGAACAAGAATTAATGAAGTCTGAAATGCATATGAAAGAATAGCACTCTAAACTTTATTTCTTCCATTAATTTTCTTCCTCTAGAGATTTTTTCATGATGAGCATGGAAATATGTATTGTATGATAAAAAGTGTACAACCTATATTATATTTCTTGTCATCTTGTGGAGACAGAGGGGTAGGTTGGCAGAGACAAAAGATGGATGGAAAAATGTCAGAAAAAACTATTTAAAATTATATTAACATGTAAAAAACTAGTATAAAAATAAAAAAATTAAAGTAATCATAAAATATTGAAATGTTATGTTCCATGCTTAACCACTGTCACTTCACTCATATCATAGAGTAGTTTGTGATTAGGTAGGGCTAGGCAGTTGTCTCCCACCCACTCACCCATGCTTAAAAACTTGGTGTCCTTCTTTGATTTCACTTTTTCTCTCATCTCACACATTAAACCTACCAGGTGCCATGTTCTACTGATTCTATCTCTACTGTGTCTCATTTCCTCCCTTCAATAACTGAAAATTGTTTCCTAGGTATTTCTGTCTTTTTATTCATATATATATATATATATATATGTATATATGTGTGTATATATATATATATATGTATATCCATCACATTGTTGGTGTCATAACTACTCTGATGATGTCACTTTTATACTTAAACTTTCAAGGGTTTCTCCTTGCTTGTAAATACTGTAGTAAAATATCCTGATTCTTAGCAGTGAACTTCCCTTGAAAGTTTAAGTGAAGTTTAAGGGAAAGTTTATTTCCCCTTCATGTGCCCTATGTTCTAGAATAGATGCACTACACTAACTTTTGATCTCCACACCTTCATTTTAAACCTGCCCTCCTTCCAATATCCACAGGTTAATTCATTTGTTCCCCTATGACAGTAACAGACTTTATCTTAATCTCTCCTAGCTTCATCATTTGAAATCTATAAATTACCTTATTGCCATACCCACATTCCAACTTCACCACAAAATCCTTCCCTGACAATTGCCCAGCTTAAAGTGACCTTGCCATCTTCAAACTTACCATAGTACTTTAAATAAAATTTCTCTTTGAAATTATCATGCTTTCCTGTATGTCACCATCAAGACTTGGGAATCAGGAACTCTGGTTCATATGCTGTTTTTGCCATTTACTGACCCTCCTTTGACAATGGGCAATTCAATTAAACCCCTTCAGAGCTGTGATGTCTTAATCTATAAAACAGAGATTTCGGATTCCGGGTTAAGATGGCAGCAGAGTAACAAGCAGTTGCTTGACCTCTTCTAACAAAAACATATAGGACTCCTCAAGAAGACATAAAAACAAATCCAGATGAATGAAGGGACCCCACACAACAGGGTACAGCATTGAAAGTACATGGAATTTGAGCATTTCCATGCTATAAAATGGGTGAAATAGCTCTCACCAAAATGTGAGCTGAGCAACCCCCTCACCCCCACATCACCTACAATGCCAAAGCCATCACAAAAGAGTTAGAACAAGTTTGGGGCACCCATTAAGTCATTGGCAGCTCACCAGGGCCTCCTCCTGAGAAAAGCAAGACTTAAGACCCCAAGAGGCTAAAGAAGAAGCTGACTTTGAACACAGACCCTGAGCTCAGGTGCGGAGGTGGATCCTGAGAGCAGGCATGGACCTTGAGTGGGCAACCAGTGCAGAAGGGTGCGTGACTGTGGAAGCAATGCCCTGAGACTGTTAAAGGAGCTTCAGGCAGAAAAACAAGCAAGGGGACCAACAGAAGGCTTGAACCTGAGAACAACTAGACCTGAGACCTCAGGAGCCTGAAGAGCACGGACAGACACTGGGCATGAGGATAAAAATGAGAGGGCACTGAGCTAAAAATTGCAAGCCAGACTCAGGAACCCCAGAAGAGAGAGATTAAGAAGAAACCTTTAACACTCGACAACTTTTACACAGAAAAAATCCAGACAACAGAGCAAACAGCAGAGGAGAACAAACAAGTAACCATATCCAAACCTTAACAAAAAAATGAAAACAGGTAACAAGGTCTTGAAGAGTTCAAATCTGAGATTATGAGAAAGATGGAAGAGATCTGGCGAGAAAATAACAGTTTAAAAGGCAGAATTTTGCAATTGGAAAGTGAGACAAGTAAATCAAAGACCAGAAATGACCAGATTGTGAAAAGGAAAACCAGTCTCTAAAGGCTAGAATTAGGCAATTTGAAAAAGATGCCCCTAAATCAAAAGAATTGATAAGCAAATTGGAGACCAAAATCAAACAGCTGGAAAACAGGATAGACCAAATTGAAAAGGGAAATCAAAAGAATATAGCAAAAAACCAGTCTATAAAGACAAAAATTGGGCAAGTACAAGCCAATGATCTCTTAAGACAACAAGAACAAATAAAGCAAAGTCAAAAGATTGATAAAATAGAAGGAAACATGAAATATGTCACTGAGAAATCGACAGATCAAGAAAACAGGTCTAGAAGAGATAATCTGAGAATCATGGTCTTTCTGAAAAAGCAGAAATTAATAGAAATTTGGACTCCATACTAAAGGAAATCATTCAGCAAAATTGCCCTGAAGTTCTAAAGCAAGAGGGTAATATACACATTGAAAGGATCCATAGATCTCCCTCTACATTAAACCCTGAAAAGACAACCCGCAGGAATATAATAGCCAAATTCAAGAGTTTCCAAGTAAAAGAAAAAACTTTACAAAGAAGCCAGAAAGACTAGAAACACTCGAAGTAGCAATTAGAAGAAAAAGTAATTGAAGGTATCAAAATAGGCAATGAGGAGACTAAGATATCACTCTTTGCAGATGATATGATGGTCTACTTAAAAAATCCTAGAGAATCAACTAAGAAACTTGTAGAAATAATCAACAACTTTAGCAAAGTTTCAGGATACAAAATAAATGTACATAAATCATCAGCATTTCTATATATACTTCCAACACATCACAGCAGCAAGAGGTAGAAAGAGAAACACCATTTACAATCACCCTAGAGAATATAAAATACTTAGGACTCTATCTACCAAAATAAACACAGCAATTATACAAACACAAGTACAAAACACTTTCCAAACAATTAAAACTAGATCAAAATAATTGGAAAAGCATTGATTGCTCATGGGTGGGATGAGCTAACATAATAAAAATTACCATTCTACCCAAATTAATTTACTTATTTAGTGTCATGCCTATCAAACTACCAAAAAACTTTTTTAATGAATTAGAATAAAATATAACAAAGTTCATTTGGAATGACAAAAGATCAAGAATATCAAGAGAAATAATGAAAAAAATGTGAAGGAAGGTGGCCTAGCAGTACCAGATATTAAACTATACTATATAGCAGCAGCCATCAAAACAGTATGGTACTGGTTAAGAGACAGAAGGGAGGATCAGTAGAATAGAATTGGGGTAAGTGAGGTCAGCAAGACAGTGTATGATAAACCCAAAGAGCCCAACTTTTGGGACAAAAATCCACTATTTGACAAAAACTGTTGGGAAATTTGGAAAGCAATATGGGAGAGATTAGGTTTAGATCAACATCTCACACACTATACCAAGATAATTTCAGAATGGATGAATGACTTGAATATAAAGAGGGAAACTATAAATAAGTTAAGGGAACACAGAATAGTATACTTGTCAGATCTCTGGTAAAGGAAAGATTTTAAAACCAAGGAAGAGTTAAGAGAAAATTACAAAATATAAAATAAATGATTTTATTATATCAAACTAAAAAGCTTTTGTACAAACAAAAACAATGCAGCCAAAAATCAGAAGGGAAATAACAAATTGGGGAAAAAATCTTTATAACAAAAAAATCTGACAGGGGTCTAATTACTCAAACACACAAGAAGTTAAAGCAATTGTATAAAAAATCAAGCCATTCCCCAATTGATAAATGGGCAAGGGACATAAATAGGCAATTTTCAGATAAAGAAATCAAAACTATCAATAAGCACATGAAAAAGTGTTCTAAATCTCTAATAATTAGAGAAAT
This sequence comes from Gracilinanus agilis, assembly GCF_016433145.1. NCBI lineage: Eukaryota > Metazoa > Chordata > Mammalia > Didelphimorphia > Didelphidae > Gracilinanus > Gracilinanus agilis. Next base: position 516,844,077 of record NC_058131.1, read on the forward strand.
GCAAATCAAAATAACTCTGAGATATCACCTCACACCTAGCAGATTGGCTAAAATGAAAGAAGGGGAGAGTAATGAATGTTGGAGGGGATGTGGCAAAATTGGGACATTAATGCATTGCTGGTGGAGTTGTGAACTGATCCAACCATTCTGGAAGGCAATTTGGAACTATGCTCAAAGGGCTATAAAAGAATGCCTTCCCTTTGATACAGCCATACTATTGTTCGGTTTGTACCCCAAAGAGATCATAGGTAAACAGACTTGTATGAAAATATTTATAGCCGTGCTTTTTGTGGTGGCAAAAAACTGGAAAATGAGGGTATGCCCTTCAATTGGGGAATGGTTGAACAAATTGTGATATATGCTGGTGATGGAACACTATTGCACTCAAAGGAATAATAAACTGGAGGAATTCCATGTGAACTCGAAAGACCTTCAGGAACTGATGCAGAGTGAAAGGAGCAGAGCCAGAAGAACATTGTACACAGAGACCAATACACTGTGATAAAATAGAATGTAATGGATTTTTGTACTAACAGCAATGCAATGACCCAGGACAATTCTGAGGGACTTATGGTAAAGAATGCTACCCACATTCAGAGGAAGAACTGCAGGAATGGAAACACAGAAGGAAAACAACTTCTTGAACACATGGGTTGAGGAGGACATGATTGGGGATGTAGACTCGAAACAACCACACCAATGCAACTATCAACAATTTAGAAATAGGTCTTGATCATTGACACATGTTAAAACCAGTGGAAATGGGCATTGGCTATGGGGGGTGGGGAGATAGGTCGGGGGGGCGAAGGAGAAAGTAAGAGCATGAATCATGTAACCATGTTACCTTTTCTAAATAATAAATATTATTAAATGTTTAAAAAATAAAAAACAGAGATTAATATTTACATATCTGAAAGTGTTTTCATGAATGTCAAATAAGACAATAAGTATAACTTCAAGCATTATGATTTATTATTATTGTGTATATGTATTTCTCCTTTTAGATAATTAGCAAGAAACAATATGAAAAAATAATAAGTCCATAAAATTATCTTGTTCTTAAAACCTAATATGGCAACCAACAACTGAAAGCTACTGTGCTAAACATCAAATAGTAAATTCTGCCTCAGATACTTACTAGCTGAGTGTCCCTGGATAAGTCACTTAACTTCTCCTTTTAAAAAACTGAGGCCAAAAGTGGTTAAATAATTTGCCCAGGGTCACACCACTGGGTAAATATCTGAGAAAAGATGCCAGATGAGATCTTGCTAACTCCAAGTTCATCACACTCTATCCTTCTATCTAGCTGCCTAAACATTCAAATTATGTTTCTTCACATTAAGTGCAGTAAAAGGAATCTGTGGAACAGTAGACAGAAAGGCAATATCATAGAAGTACTAAGTTCAACTTCTTCCTCTAATATCTCTTGGTTGTGTGACTTTGGGAAAGGTATACTGATAGAGGGGATTTTTTGTTTGTTTGACATTACCTATAATAAAATCACAAATCCAACACAAAAAAAAATGTCCATTACAGAAAGTTTCCTTTCCTTCCCTCTTTCTTCTTACCTTCTTTATGGTTAGGCCCAGAAGCTGTTACAGCATGAAACTATATGAAAGAGTAACAAATCCATAAACTTTTCTTGTTCTTGAAACTTACTGTGGCAGCCAACACCTAAAAGGTACATCTAAACATCATATAGGAAATTCTGCCTCCTTAAAATAACTGTTGCACTTGAAATTCTGTCAGTGCTTCCAATGTGCTTTAAAAAAATATAGCTCACTTTTTTGAAACCTCTCCAATAAAACATTATATAGTGGAAACGAAAAGTAAAGGGCAGTCTTACACTGCCAGTCCCCACTCCAGTGAACAACAATGGATGCTTCATACATTTTTTCATTTATGGTATTGTTTTTGTTTTTATTATTATTTTTATTTCACAATTAATCCTATGAAAATTCCAATTACTTATGAGTTGAAGCTAAAATTCTAGAGAAAAAATGTGCCAGAGGAAATCTTCTGTTTTTCCTTTGTTTCCAGCCTTTTCTCTAAGTCATCTCTCTCCCTTCCCTTAACTTCTTTTTCTTCTCCAGTCCACATTTCCTCACCCTTATTCATATGTTTTACAGATTCACTTCATCATATTTTCCAATGGCCTCCAGCATATCACCTGCAAAATCCACAAGGAGGAGTTATATCTTGATTTCTCAAGAACAAAACTCCTTACAAGCCTTAGTGTATTGCTGGAAATATATTCTAAACTGAGCCATGTTTCACATGCACAAAGCTCCATGCAATGATGAGGTCCATACAACCATTTAACTGCTTGTAGAACATTCAGAAGTATTAATAAAAATTTTCAGAGTTGGACCAGATTTGTTTGGGGGGTTGGAGGGAAGGAGGAAAAGCCAGAACATATAAGCCAAGAGATACTGTGTGGGGATGCTATCATCCCTTGGTTCTTCTCCAACCTCTGTCTGCTTCTTCACAGCCTTCTTTACTGATTGATTATCCATATCACTCACAGCCACTAACTATAGCTGTCCCTAAGGGTCTAAATCTAGGATTCCTTTTCTTTTCTCTTTTCTCATTTCCTTTCGGTTCCATTATCCTTTCTACTCCAATGACTAACATATCTATATATTTAGTTCCATCCTTTCCCCCTAGTTTCAGTCTTACAATCACCAATTGCCTATTGGAATTTTCAAACAGTTTGTCCCAGAGAAATCTCAAACTCAAAATACTTAAAAAACAGAGCGCATCACCTTTTATTCCCAACTCATCTTTTCCCCAAAACTCCCTGGTTTGTAACCTTCATCAGTATCCTCAACGTTTTCTCTTTCAAAGCATAAAGCCAACCAATTGCCAATTTCTGGCAACTCCATTTTGACATCTCTTACATCAGATTCCTCTCTAATTACACAGATTGTTTGTTCTTTTTTTTTGTTTGTTTTGTTTTGTTTTTTGATGCCCAACTGTTTGTGACTCTATTTTAGGATTTCCTTCACAAAGATATTGAAATGGTTTGCCATTTCCTTCTCCACCTCATTTTATAGATGAGGAAAATGAGGCAAGCAGGTGTTAAGCAACTTGTCCTAGGCCACACAGCTAGTGTCTGAGTCCAGATTTGAACACATGAAGACAAGTCTTCCTGATTCCAAGCCTAGTGCTCTATCCACTGCAGTGTCTAGCTGCCTATTATTTAATGGTTCTCATGACCTTTGACCTAGATTATTTCATCTCTTTGCTTCAAATTTCTCTTCACTCCAATTCATCCTCCAAACTGCTCCCAAAGTGAGTTCCTTAAGTTCAAAAGTGACTATATAATTCCTTTCCTGAATAATGCCTATTACTAATAGGCAAAAATACAAAGTCTTTTTAGCTTTTGAAGCCCTTCATAAACTTGCTTCCATCTACCTCTCTAGGTCCTTAATCTCTGTGTATTAATATTTTGTATTTTTTGTATTTATTCTCTTTATAATTATTCTGTATCAAATGAACAGACATTTGTTAAGTAGCTCCTATGTGCCCCTATAGGAACTGTGCTAAATGTTGGAGATATGAATGAAGAAGAGAAAAAAAAAGAACAAAAAAAACAGTATTATCTTCCCTCAAAGAAATCCTAGCCTAGTACGGGAGACAACATGCAAACAATTATGTATAAAACAAGTTATAAACAGAATCCATTAGTGATTATCTTAGAGGGAAGACACTAGTATTAAAAAGGTCTAGGAAAAGTTTAATAGGACTTGCAGATGAGGAGAGAAAGTGATCATGTATGGGGAACAAGAAAGGAAAAGGTCCAGAATTGAGAGAGATGGAGTACCTTCTGCAAGGAAGATAATGGAAACAAAGTGCTACTTGATCATAGAGTAAGTGAAGGGGAATAAAATATTAAAATACTGGGGTGGTAGGAAGAAGCCTGGTTGCAAAGTTTTAAAACCCCAAAAGAAGTCATACTGGAGTTCACTGAATGGGGGGTGGCGGGGAAAGACATAAAGAAGTTTGTTATTAAAAGTATACGCGCACTAAAGAAATATATAAAATCAATAGCAATGCCCCAAGGGAAATGATCAAAGGATATAAATAAACAATTCTCAAAAGAATGGCTAGCTAATAACAAGCATATAAAAATGCCACAAATCACTAATATAAGAGAAATTACCGTAATGATGAACTTTTAACTTTTACTTCAAGCCAACAAACAAAAATATACATTAATTCATGTTGTAGAGGTTGTGGAATGTTAAGCACACTAAGGTATTGGTGGAGCTCAAAGTTTGTATGACCACAGCAATTTGGAAATATTCATATAAAAGGTATCAACCATACCTTTTAACCTAGACACTTCCATTGCTTGTCATATAAGCCAAGATCACCAGAATAAAAACAAAAGTTCTAAATAAAATAAGGGCAGTGGATAGAGTACAAAACCTGGAGTTTAGAAGACTCATCTTCATGAGTTTAAAACTGTCCTCAGATATTTATTAGCGGTGTGATCCTGGGCCAGTCACTTAATCCTGTTTCCCTCAGTTTCTTCATCTATAAATAAGCTGGAGAAGGAAATGGCAAACCACTCCAGTATGTTTGTCGAGAAAACCCCAAAAAGAGTCACAAAAAAATCAGATATAACTTAATATAAAACAGATATTTATAGATGTACTTCTTATCGTAGGCAAAGAGCTGGAGATGAAAAAGATATCAATGCATAAGGGAAGGGCTAAACAAACTGGTATGTAAATATAATGGAATTCTGCAAGACGTGAAAAATATGATCAATATAGTATGAATGATTTAAATTTACTAATGAAATACATGGAGCCAAGAAAACAATACATACAATGACCATACAAATGTAAATGGAATAAACAATCACAAAAGAAACAAAAATATTCTGTATTTTTTAAAGTATGGTCTGTAAGGAGGAAAAAAATCTCTTTGTAGATCCACCAGTTGGAAATCAAACACATTGTCTAAAATTTTTAATGCAGTGTTCAGTTTTGCTGCTTTGGGCTCTGATTCAGAGGAAATTTAGGTTATGTGACACAATATTTCAATAAAATTTTATTTAAAGAAATAAATTCCATTTTTAGAATAAAATTTTATCTTTAATAAACCTTCTGCTCGCGGCAGGTAGAGTGAAGAAAGCAATCCTGATAGCAAGAAAGGCATGAAAGGAAATATAAGAAATCAGGTAATAACATATTTTTCTTATTCGCTCATTCTTCCTTAGATTGGCTTTATAAAAAACAACACCAAACTCTCTTCCCATGATGCAAGTCATCTGAATCCTGTGGGTCTCTTTTCTTTGTGATCAAGTATCTCTAATATCCTTATGCTGTTCTTTCTTATAAGATAGCTGTACCCCATTTAAAGACCATGGAGTATAATGTAATCAATGTTTTATTGTTTAATTAAGGTTATGAACTTCTTGCAACCTAATTATAGTTAATTCCTTTCCAGTGATGAGTCAGATAACCATAGTGAAGAACAATAGGAAGAGGCAGAATAACACAAAGACCTCATATATGATATTAAAGCTTTCCTAAAAAGAACAAATTGAACAATGAAAAGAAGAAAGTGGCATCAATGTTGATTAGGGTTGTTCGTCCAGTTCATGAACAGCAGGCTATCATAAAAAAAAATGTATGGCTGATACTCCTTGACAAGTTCATCTCATTGTTTTAGAGACAAAGCTTTTTGCTATTCATTAATAAAGATTCATCCTGCACTTAATCGGTCCTTTAGAAAAAGGTTTTAGAATGATGCAGAACAGGCCACAGAGGTCACCATGACAGCCCAGACTCAATCAGTGGACAGTTGTCATGGTAGCAAAATCTAAGGAGTTGGTGTAGTGTTTTTTTCTCCTTTTCAGATTAAACACCTTTTTATTGGACAGAACAAACATATGCATATCAGCCCTTGACTGTTAACAAGCGAAAAAAGAGACTCTCGATCTTTCTTTTCGTATAACATAACATTCTGTTTGAATAGAAACTATGCACATTAGACATTCAAAAATTCTATTTTAAAATGCTGTCTAGAAGGTGAAAAGTGTACAGGAACAATGCGTGACAACCAAAAGGGAAAACATATTGGGGAAAAAAAAACATACATGGAACAACATTCCCTCATTTGGTCATAATCATCTGTTTTTATGTGAAGGTGTGTGAGCTTTGAAATCTGAAAACCCTCATTAAGCTAAACAGGCTTTCAGAAAAGCTCAGAGCTCGTAAACTCAGCTGGAGCTTATTACAAGATCAGTTATGTGTTTTTCAGAGGCTTTGTTGTTATGAGCTCAAACATCTGAGATAAGTGATTTCAAGCTCTCTCCAAGTTTGGTTCGAACAAAACTGGCCACTGTGAAAATACGGCCAACAATCCTTTGCAATGGTCTTAAGCGGTTTAATTCTACCCTATGTTGGAAACCTCTGTGCCACTGTGTGTATCATTTGGCATTTTGGACCACAGAGTACAATTCACTGTTACATTTCACCATAAATTCGAGGCTGGCCAGACAATGTTTTCTATAGTTGAATAAATATGCGTTCTAATGAGTAGTTGAAATCCAACCTGACTGATGTGAAATATGAGGAACAAAGGGAGCTTTTCCAGATTTGAGGCCAACAACAAAAGACTCAGAATTAGGTACTACCTGAAACAAATTAATCTGAGAATAGTTCAGCCAAAAAGGAAAAGAGGGAAGAGAGAAGACTAAAAAAATAGCAGAAAGATCACTTAATCAGAGACCTAGGTTCAAGTCCCAGCTTGGCCACGCATCACCAGGGAGATCCTGGATAAACTGATTCACCTTTCTGGATTCTCGGTTTCTTCTATAAAAAGAGGGAATTGACAAAAATCCCTTTCTCACTTTAGATCTATAATCAAATGAAAAGAAATTGTTCATTTTCTAGAAAACAAAAACTTGATGTTGCTCATTTTCTAGAAAACAAAGACTTAGGGAAAGAACCAAGGCTCATTATTAAAATCAACATAGACTATCAACAATTTGGAAATAGGTCTTGATTAATGACACATGTTAAAACCAGTGGAAATGCATATTGGCCAGGGGAGGGGGGAGGTCGGGGGGGGTAAGAGCATAATTCATGTAACCAAGTTAACTTTTCTAAAATATAAATATTAATAAATGTTTAAAATTTTTAATCAACATAGACTAATAAGCAATTCACTGGATTTACTACCAGAAAGAACTTTAGATGTTAAGCTCTATCTCATCATTGATCAAATGCCAGAGTCACACAGCTATTGTGTCCAAGGAAAAATTCAAACCCAGACACCTCAACTTTAAGTCAAGTACTTTAGTCAGGGGTACAACAGGCATTCTTAACTGGGAGTTAAATAAAGCAACATTTCATTCAATTATGATTTTTAAAATTCATTCCTGTCAATGAAGTCCATGACACCAAAAAATTAAGAACTCTTCACTACAGTTATTTAGTGTAAATTAGTTTTAAAGACAAGTACCTTGCCCAAGCTCACACAGATGGGAGAGAGCAAAGGTACCATTTGAACTTAAGTCCTCTCCAAATTTATCAGTCTTAATTATTTCATAAAGCTGAATATAACATCCTCCCCATTCAAGACACTACCTTCACACAGTTTATAAAAATTAAATTTGCTCAAAAGTATTTGCTACCCATGCTTATTGCATAAAACCACTAATAACTTCTTTTAAGCAAGTTACTCAAGAGTCAATTTTAACTCAGTTTAATAGCTATTAAGCTATTAATATCTCCTAAGTTATCTCCTATAATGTTAAAGAAATAAATGGCAAACCACTCCAGTATCCTAGCCAAGAAAACTCCATGTCCATGGGGTCACAACTGAATAACTGAATAACAAACCTGCAATGTACAAAACAGTAAGACAGAATAGTGCAGTGGATAATAAGCCAGCTTTGGGTCCAAGAAGGCCTAGATTCACATTTTGCCTTTGACATCTACTGCCTCTGTGATGCTAGGCAATTCACTTTTCTCAGCAATCTAGGCAAATGCCTAAGACTATTAGTTGATAAGAAGATATTTATTTACATTGGCAGAGGAGTTTCTCCACATCTGAGAGTTCCCTAGACCAATCACATCACAAGTCAGAGTTTATAATAAAATAAACATTCTAAGTTATGAAGCCCAGAAAGTAAATAGCAACTATATCATGAAAAAAATCTCTCAGTATTTTCCTATTGATTCTATAATCTTATTAAAAAAAAGTATATACATCAAAAGGCATCGTGACATATAGAGAGCAACACTTGAAGTGAACAAATCTAGGATTCCAGTCCTGCCTCTGACATAGACTTGGTCATTTTAACCTCTCAATGCTTCAGATAACTTCAATGTAATTCTAGTAAAGACTATAACTGTAGGTTATAACCTTGTAACTTAGTTTCAGCATCCACTGACATCCTGATCCATCACTCCCCTCCCTCCTCCCCAAAATCAACTAATATTTTTTATGAAAAACTCCCTTCTATATCAAGGATTGTACTTGCATACTACAGAGAAGATAATATTTAGAAAACGAGGTCCTTGCCCAGAAGACTAACAGCAATGGTTGGTTTTTCTTCCAAAGAAATTGAAGAAGACCACCATGACATCATGGTGTCGGGGTCAGTGTATATAATGTGTCCAACTGTGGCTGACCAGACCAATAGGAGATCTGAAAGCTCAACCACAAGTTGGGCTCATTTAGCCCATATGAACATTTGGGATGGAAATGACTCGAAATATGCAGATCTCAATGGGTGATGCTGTTGACTGGCGCATCACTTGTAGTTAAGGGAGGCAGCAGTTGCATGAAGTCATTGGCCTCACTCCCTGCTAGTCACGTCTAGTGGGAAGGCAAAAGCAAGGATGAGTGGCGGTGGTTTGGGATGTAGTGAATAAGCTTGAATTCTTCAATGTCTTAAAAAGCTCTAAGTTTCTCTCTACTGAGACTGCTTCTACCATCTTCTTGGCCACTGGGACAAATAATTCTCATCCTCTCCTACCAGGGTTAAATCTTCACATGACTGAGGTAGACACATCTCTAACTCATTGATGGATTGCCTTCCACCTGATTTAGCCCACATGATGAGATGATTTTTACTAGAATGTGGTCACGTAGAACATTACAGCTTCTTGGAGTTGCAGATGAAAGCTAGGCAGCAAGTGGTGACACCAACGGAGGAAAGCAGCCACTAGTCTTCTCTGAACACCCCTAAACACTCACCAACAACAATATGTTGCCATCAAAAACACTGAAAATCTGCCCCCCAAACAAGTTTCAAAGAAAATTAAAATAAAGGGAACAAAAAATTTTACTGTTTTTTGTAGGATTTTGTTAACTCTAAGTTCATGGATTTTTTATTTCAATTAATTTCCATTGATTTATTTTGATGAGGAATCATCTGTATTCTCCAGAAAATCCCCAAAAAATTAAACAACCCCCCCAAAAAAACAATTGAGCAACATCAAGCAATATATGGAAAATGCCCAATATTTTAAATTTTATTCCAGCTTCATAATTCCCCTACAAGTCCAAATAAGGGAGGGGAGAAGTGATATGTGCTGTTTTGCATGACCACTTCACATCATCAAAGGAGGCACATGAAAAGGATTCAACACAATGACTTCTCTCCATGAGCAATGTCCCCTGCCTCCAATTGTACACTTAAGAAAAAGAAATAAACAAAAAATGAATGACATTCTTTTTTCCCCACACTGGAGCAGAAAACAAATGACCTTTTCTTTTTCAATGATTAGGTAACACTACATCAGAGTTGACACCACTCACTGCTGGCTCTTCACAGAATTACTAATTTATTAGTACAATAGATCTACGGTATTAAGAAAATTTATAACAGAAGTTTTTTAATATTGTGTCTTAATCCAAGGCTAGATTTTTAAGAAACCTCTCCACAAAGGCATTAAATGAATTAGTCTGCTTTTTTTTGAAAAACCTTTACTTCTGGCTTAGAATCAATACTGTGTATTGCTTCCAACTCAAAAAGAGTGATAAGGGCTAGACAATGGGGGTGGGGGTGGGAGGAGGGGCCCAGAATCAAACAAGCTAGGAGGTATTTGGGGTCAAATTTGAACCCAAGAACCTTCCCTTCTCCGGGCCTTACTCTATATCTACTGAACCACCTAGCTACCCCCCCCCCCAAGCCAGTCTAGTCTCAGATCAACAAACCCTTTAAAAAATTTGACTTCAAAAAAAATCCAAAAAAATATGTTACTTAAAGTTACTCAAGGGAATGGGAGGAAGGCACAAAAAAAAAAAATAAAAAAATAAAAAAGGAACCAATACTACCTATTGGTTGTAAAGCCGTGGAGTGGTAAGGGCTAGAAACTTGAGTTAAGTGACTTGCCCAGGATCATGCAGCTAGGAAGTATCTGAGACCACATTTGAACCTAGGACCTCCTATCTCTAGGCCTGGCTCTCTTATTACTGGGTTAGCTAGCTGCCTCCGGAGGACAAGTTTCTTCTCTAGTCACTGAGGTGATATGTGGCCGAGCTACAATTTGAATTCAGATTCTCAGTCTCAAACTCCTCACATTTTCCAGTGGACTACCTGTCGTCCTCCTCCCCTGTTCACAAAATGAGCACACAATTAGCTCTGCTACAAAGATCATATTCAGACTAAATTTGGCTTTGGAGCCAAACTACATAGTAATTACCTAGATTTTCACTTTTGCTACCTTTATCTTTCCTCTTACCTCTCTAATACTATCATTGAGATGGCTAACTGCCACTTTAAGGTTCTTATTTAAATGCTTTCTTCAATGCCAGGTCCTCCATCATCTTAGCCACCTTCATTCCCAAGCTTAGAAATATGGAGTCACCTTCACTAAATTATCTTCTCCATCTAGTCTATTGCCAAAAAATAGACATCTTTGTAATGTCCAAAATGTGCTTTTTGCTCTGTATTACAAAAGTAAACTTAATGTTTGAACCATCATAATCTTCTTTTCTTACTGCTCTATCTCCCCTATAAACTGTAAAAGTATGTGATTAAGCAACTGTTAAACTCACTTTCTTCTTATTCTTCTCCATTCCTTTCAAATTTACTGAGAAACCCTACCTCTGCTTGTCATTTTTATGAAACAATTTCTAATTTTTTAAACTAGATTTCTACCTGGAAGAAAGTGATTATACTCATCCACAGATGTAACCACCACAAAGTTACTTTCTTTTCCCTCTTCATGAGTTTTCAAACCTTAAAAACTGAGGACAGAAAAACAGAAAGGAGAAAAAAAATCTATATCAGGGATTAACCTTTTTGGTATCTATGGATGCCTTCCCAGAGCAATGTTTTTTTTTTCAATGAATAAAATGAAATACATTGATTTATACTAAGAAACCAATTATAGATAAATCAACATGTAGTATTTTTTTCCCCATCTAAGTTCACAGATACTTAAAAATCTATCCAAAGACTCCTTGGATCTTGAATTAAGAACACCTATAATAAAATAATCATTTTCCTCCAAAACATAAACACAGCATCTTCCTGAAATAAAAGCATATTTCTTTATGTGGGAAGAGATAGGTAAGAATTGAGAACATTCAATGGCTTAGTTTGCCCTGTTATCATGAGCCTGAGGAAATACACTTGTTTAACCTTAAGGCCCATAAAGCTAGATTTCTACCTCTTCATTCTTATATTTCTATAATAGTATGCTTTTATATTACATACATAGGAACCACGTACCTATCTCTATGCAAGAAATGTAATGCTTAATTTAAAGCAGCATTAAAAAACACATTTCTTAGGCTATTAGAAAATTGGAATAATCTGTCTTCTATTAAAAAGATCAATAAAGAATTAATTAATGAAATATTAACTTTAAAGCAACAGCTTCTGCATATAGATCTTCCTTGGAGACATTTTAAAAGGTTATTTTGTTGTATATGATTTCTAAGTTTTAAAATAAATGTTCATATCAACCAATTATAGGTGGTAATAATTAATGAGAGCCTCACTATTGTTGTATAAAAACATATTACACTGCATTATACCTTGACAGATTACTACTCAGTGATAGCTATTAGTAAGTCTTCCTAGGCATTCTCAAATTATTCACACAACAGTAATTAGGTGTGTGGATTTGCAACTGAAATGAAAAACACTTCACACTATTTGTCTTGCTCTGAATAAAACTGTCATTATAGCACACTGTAGACTTTTTTGTGTTTCATAATAATGCTGCATGTTTTGTTCATTATCTTAATGAATTAAAGATAATAGATGCAATACTTCTTCAATTCTTTAATACTTCCAAAGCTCATGATTTCGTCAGTGAGGGTCCTCCCCCTCTTCAGATGTAGATTGGAATGTATTCTATGCATTAAAGGCCAATCTTTCAGAATCAGAGACAGAAAAAAATTTATCACCTGTTATAGACAATCTTGAGGTCATGAGTTTCTCTGAATTCAAGAAAGTCATGACATACATGCTTATGGCTTTTCCAATCTAGTTGGGCATGAGAGAGCTCCTCCTCTGCTCACAGCCTTCAAGAATCTATAGTTTTGACATTCAGTGTGGTATTGGATTCCAGCTTTTGTGGAGGATCAAATATACATACTGGGAATGGAGAAGAACATGAGTCAACATTATCTAAGTTCAGCTTTACCAAAAATTTGTTACCAATAAATACACTATCAGCCCACTTATCTTTAGGTTAAATTTATGAAACCTCTTTCCATTAAGAACTCAATTATAATATGAAAATCAACAGAAAGAGACCCCCCTGACCCTTCACAACATACAAATGACATTCATAATTTATAATGGTAGAAAAATGGATGGCAAAAAAACAAAGACTTTCACACCCACTTTCATAATCCCTGAGGGCAAAAATGTAATATCACAGGATGATCAAACACTAATCCACTTTTATAAATTGCTATTAATGACGCTCCTGAGTAACTAAATAAAGGTCAAATGTATTTGTTGTGCCCTTTATTAAGGCAAGGGTGGTTTGTATAATACATGGACATTCACATACTACTCCACACATATATAAAAGATTCTTACTATAATAAAAAAAATAAGTTTAGGCATATAAAAGAGCAGCAATCCTCAGTTATTTGGAAAATACTCTAAACTAAAATTTTAAAATTTTAAAAATTGTATTAAATTGTATTAAATGTTTATATTTCAGATATAAAGCAAAATCTTTCCTTTAAATGAAAACTAGGATGTAGTTATTGAAAAACCAGTTCATATAGTACTGCTCTAATACAGAAATTAGGAATATTGTACCAAAAAATTTCCATACTTTAATGATAGCAGTAATTCTCAATTAGCTGGATCTACACAATACACTAGGGTTGGACATTTGATGGCTGTCATTTAAAAAAAAGTACTTTTTAATGATTTAAATGTATTTTTTAAATTAGTGCCTTTCATGGGTAATTTTTTTAAATGGTGGTATTGTTATTGGAACCATACTCATATCTCTGAAGCTCTAGCAGTAAGATGTAAATGGTTGTTGAAAGAGAAAGGCAAGTTCAGAAAGTGAAGGGAGAAGGAGGTGGAAGATACATAGGTGTTTCCAGATTACAACATATGAAGATGCAATGTTGGAGGGGGGGGAACCCTAGCTCAGATAAGTTCATTTATACATTTTAATGAAATATATATGTAATACAGTGGAATAATTGGTAATCTGACAGAATTTGTGGCTTGGCACAAGAAACACCTGAGAACAAGTCTGATACTTAATACCTTTGTGACAGTGAGTAAAATCACTTAATCTTTCTGAGTTTCAGGCAGATGCCTAAGATTTACCTACAAAATAACAGATCAATTGCCATGTCCAGTTGGCCCAATGACATATCCCTGATGAAATCAGCAAAATGTTGCCAAATATGTAAAGCAGAACCATTGCAAACATTAGACCCTTAACATATTGAACAATATGCCACAAGTATGAAATACCAAAACATTTTTACTAAAATGCACACATCACAACTCTGTTTAGACTCCTGGTTTCAGCATACATAGTTACCTTAAATAAATATGCTTCACTTTTTAGAAACATCAGATTTATGCAAAATGTATAAGACAACGACACTATGGAATTGTGTTAGGGGCTCCCTAATGCTGTGACACCAAAAACAATCATAGGTTCATGGAAAAGTAGGGATATAATTAAACCAATATCAAAATGAGAAATTATGAAGAAATCTATAAGTTTAAGGCATTCATAACACACATACATTCCTCCTGTGAAGAATAGCTAGTTGGTCCCTTCACATATAGGACTTTCAATTACATTTTTTGATGACAACTGTCACAGACACAGATTTTAGGGTATATCTTTGGTGCCTCTAACCTAAGCAGTTGCAATCTAGACTTTTAATTGTTTTGAATGGTTTGAGAGTTCCCAAAGCAAATTTGAATCCTCAAGAGGGTACAGAATTAACCTACTCTCTTCAGAAATTTTAGAATTTTTGAGACCAAGAATAGGGTCAGGATGCCAGGAAAGATTCCTTTAGGTCACTGAGCCAAAAAGGAGGACCAGGTCATCACCACCCCATATCAAAAAAGATGTCCTAAATAAATAATTCCTCTTGATTCAGAGAAAAGCCTTTATTTAACTGCTAGAATCCTCTGATTTAATGTGATCTAACATATAAACCAGGGATTGGCAACGTATGGCTCTTTCTGCAGGAGCCATAAAGTCAATTTTTTTTTTCAGGCGCTGTTACAGGAGCGCGCACTGTGAGCACTGTACGGCTCTCATGAAATTAATTTTAAAAAATGTGGCATTTCTCTCTCACGGCCAAAAAGGTTGCCGACCCCTGATATTTATATATTGTTCTTTGTAACCCCACAGACCATAGTTATTATCTATGGGATTTTCTTGGCAGAGATACTGGAGTGGTTTGCCATATTCTTCTCCAGCAGATCCAGTGGATCCTTTTTATAAGCTGTTAGCCCCTAAGCAGGAAATTCCACTGGGGAGCAGACTGTCAAAAGAAACTAAAAATTCTATTCATCTCTTATAATTCATTTTTTCTGGTAAATATTCATCCTATAAAATGACACATTGATATTTCTGCATTTGTAGCCCCTCTTAATCCCCTTACCAAGATTAAGTTTTTACCTAGTAAAGAAACTGAATGGTTAATTTTTTGTTTGTTTATCATCCTCTTCCTCAGACTTATTCATATTAATGGTGCTTTCTTTTATTTCTGTCTAATGTGTTGGAATCAAGTACACTTCATGGATCTGGAAGTTGGCATTAATACAGTGGAATTCCATTGTTCTCATTGCTGCTTCTAATGATCATTTGGTTCCATGGATAAAAATCTCATTTCCCGAAAGCCAACTCCCAGTGGAGCTGGTGTATTTTTCCCTCTTTTGTCCTGATAAGAAGGCAAGGCACCTGATTTTAAGGATCAGAATGAAAACAATTTCTCTGATTCTCTTTGATGTTCTCTAAGATAGGAAAGCATTTCTTCTCCTCTTGTTAAATGCTATCCAGCTCTGAGAAAAGAATGCCATAGCTTATAGGGGAGGCAAAGATTGCCAAAGATCATTAACATGACCACCTGCCATCGGGCCAGGAGTAATTTTTAATAAATTGGTCATTCAGTTCAGTACACCAAATGGTCATATAACAGCTGACACAAAAGAGAACACTTTGGCTACATCTATGCAGTACTTTATAGCTATTCATTAAAGGTACTATCTTCACTGACTCTACTGATGCTGTGATATCCTAAAGAATTTGCTTCTACTCACCATATATGCTAATGTTTTTAATGCAGCAAAGCCAAACCTGCCAATATCATTTACTGCTGTACTTTTTAACAGCTGTGTGATCCTTCTATGGTTAGATTCTGTGTATGAATGTAGGTATATAGAGATGCATATATATGTGTTAAGTATATGGCAATGGTGAATGAGGATATAATTAAAGGTGAAAAAGAAGTGGTTTCCTTCTCTTTTTTTTCTTGAAATGACATAAGTTTCAAATAGCTAGTTGAAATAAATATTAAAGATCACATGCTTAAAAAATTAAATATGAAAATTAGAATAAAATGGAAGAGGATTTCATAACTCTGGCTAGAAAGAGAATTGTTAACCCAATAAGGGATAAAGGTAATCTTGAGAGGCAATGAAAAATGATCAAATAGAAAATTTTAAATTTAAAAAATTAGAGCTTAAAGAAGTAGAATCAGCTAGGATAATGTAAACTGGGAACTGGGAATTAATCTTTGCAATAAACATCTCTTAAAAGTCTGATATGCAAAAGAATAGAAATGTAACACAAATATATGAAGCTAAAGGCCATTCTACAATTGATAATGGCCAACAGATACGAACAAACAGCTCCTAAAAGAATTTCAAACTACCAACAAACATATAAAAATTATTTTCATTCACTAATAAGAAAAACAAAAATCAAAACAACCATGAAGATTTATCTCACATGCTGTGAACTTATAATGATGGGATGAAAATAAGAAAAATAGTAAAAACTAGAAGGATTAGTAAAAGGCAAACTATTGATCTGTTGATAAAATTGTAAACACATTCACTTAAAATGAATTTGGAATGATGCAACAAAAGTCATAAAAATGTTAATTTTTTACCTAAAAATCACATTGCTGGACATATGCCCACGGAGATAAGACACAGAAGAAAAGGTCTTAAATATGCCAAAATATTCAAAGCATCATTTTTTTTTGGTCGTGATAGCAAAGAACTGGAAATATAATGGGTGTACCACTTATTGAGGAATGCTAAAAAATATGAATATAATGAATTATTAATATATTTTAAAAATAATAATACTGTTAGAGAATGGGATGAGACCTGTAATTTCATTGATTTTGGGACAGCTAGATGGTGCAGTGGATAGAACAACAGTTCGCAAATGCCCTCAAACATTTACTAGTTATGTGACCCTGGGCAAGTCATTTAACTTTGTTTGCCTCACTTTTCTTATCTATAAAATGAGCTAGAGGACATGGCAAAGCCCTCCAGTATCTCTGCCAAGAAAGCTCCAAAAGGGGTTACAAAGAGTTAAGATACTGCTGAAATGAATGAACACAAAAAGGGAATACTAGATACAGAAATTCCCTCTGCCAATGAAAATTGACAACCTCTCCACAACTTTTGGTTACCTAGAACATTGAGATTTTAAGTGATTTGCAAAGAGTAGTAGGGAATATGTGTGGGAGGCAGGATTTGAACCCAGGGCCTCCTGACTGAAATCAGGTCTCTAATTCTCTATTCATCAATGTCTCTCAAGAAATGAAAAATATGAGCAAAGTTGATACAGACCAAAGTAAGCAGAACCAATAAAATAGCATACGATGAAAACAAAATTAATAATAAAACAAAAATGAATACTATATCATTACTAAGCCAAAAAGAAGAAATGTAAAAATGTAGCACCTTCTTTTTACTGAAGTATAGGTAAATGGATGGAATAGGG
This sequence comes from Gracilinanus agilis, assembly GCF_016433145.1. Taxonomy (NCBI): domain Eukaryota; kingdom Metazoa; phylum Chordata; class Mammalia; order Didelphimorphia; family Didelphidae; genus Gracilinanus; species Gracilinanus agilis. The sequence goes on from NC_058131.1 coordinate 516,861,536, forward strand.
TCTTCTGCTTAAACTACTATAAGAAATCTTTCTTCTAGCAATTCTTCTTAAGCATTCCAGTAATCATTTTCTTGATTTGTGTACTGAGTAACAAATGACCTAAATATATATGTGTATAAAATTTTCAAAAGTTTTATTTAAAAGAATAAGAATTATCCTCATATCCATAAATCAAAGAATATGAACAAATATTTTTCAAAAGAATGGCAAACTCTAAGTAAAAATTGGAAACCAAAACCCAGGTCACCATAATTTTAAATAAACACAACTCTAGAATATCATTGAAAATTGGCCAAGATGACAAAAAAAATGGGATACCAGAGAAAGGAAAATGGAGTATACCTCTCTCCTCATGGAAGGGATGGGGAGATTCTGCCAGGAATCTGTTGGATTGAATATTATATTGAATAGATTTGCTTAATTGTTTTTCTATGTTAGGAGATACTGTTTAATCTGTAGTTGTAGGAAGGGCATGGACTAAAGAGAAAGAATATCTATTTAGAAATGAGACTGTCAAATAAAAACAAAAGACCCATAGAATATTTTTTAATTGTGTTTTAATTTTGGAGATAGTTTATACCTTGGAAAAATCTTATTCATTATATTCCTAATGCCTGCCTTTACTGGTGCATTATCAAACACATAAATCAGTGAAAACACCTTTAATTTTATTTCTTTTGATGTGAATTTTGATCCTAAATAGTTTATTGATCTTTATCTTAAAATCTCCCAAACATGACTGATACTAAAACAAAATTACCAAACTTTTATTTGTGGCCTTAAAAAGTTGATTGTTTTTTTTCTTCTGGGATGCCACTCTGATAAAGATAAAACCCTCAAGGTCCTTTCAATCATATTATTCTTTAATAAAGAGCTCTATGATCAAAACACTTCAGTGACCTGCATTGATGGAAACAGTCTGTTCCCCTTGCCTCTTAAAATAAAAGCATTCTTTATTTATAGAAATCAGGATTTCCTTTCCCTACAGAAGTTACATCTCAGGAAAATTAGAACAGTCAAATGTTTACAGTGACTCTGGCAAAGAGTCGACACTCAAAAGTATCACTGCTTCCCTATATAGTCACTGCTGACCTCCATAGGCCAGATCTCATCCCATGTGACTGTGAGAATTTCCACAGTCACATCAGATAAGTATCTGACCCTATCACTTAATTCTCTTGGAAACTTGAATTAAACAATAGAGACATACCAAGTATGTGACTACTGCTTATCCACTGAAAGAAGGGATACAATACCCTCTCCCTCAACTGTGGTGGGTGTGGGCAGGCTACAACACATAAAAATGAGGAATTTCACAGGAGTGGCATAAAAAAATGTCATCAGAGAAATGTATGGCTAGGAAAAAAATAGGCTTATCAGCTAGCAAGGGTAAGGGACAATGGAAGGACAATCAGATTGTTCTTCTCAAATCATACAATATCAGGAGAACAAAGGACAGCTCCCCTACATACTCTATAAACACATTCTTCTCCATGCTAGTTTTATAAGAGTAAATGGACAAGAATTGTCCCAGATGCATAACCATGGGTAGGTTTTGATCCAAAGAGCTAGGTGGTATAGTGGGATAGTGTGCTGGGTCTGGAGTCAGGAAGACCTGAGGACATAACTATCCTCAACACACTTACTAGCTACATAACTGGAGAAGTCACTTAACCTCATTTTCCTCATCTGTAAAATGGAGATGAAAATAGTACCTACCTCCAAGGACTGGTATATATACGTAAAGTGCTTAGCACAGGACTCATTTTCCCTTATCTACATAGTAGTTGAGAATACCAACATCAGTGAGGTCACAAAACTGTTCTTAATATGACAGTACTGGCATCGTACAACTTTAGAATTAGAAGAGACCACGGAGACCATATTGTTGCTTCATGTTGTTCCATGGTTTTTAACTTACAGATAAAAATGTATGAGGCAATTATACATATACATATCAAAACCTATTTTTCTCAGGACAGTGATCCCTCACCTATGGCAGGAGTTAAGTTTCAGAGACCTATCCAATAGGTAAAAATCTGCTAAATAGTGGTGTTATATTTATTCTATTATTTATGTATATTTTAAGGCTTAATAAACCCTTCCCATTCTTCTATAAACCTTTCCCACACTCTTATAAACACTGAGCCAGTCAGCACCCAGAACAGAGAACACAGTGCTGTGGTTGGTTGCCTTTTATTCCATCAGCCAGTACAGAAACACCCACTTTGCGCTCAGCCGTGTATAATCTCAAGTTGGCAAACTTGAGCAAAAAGTATTCATCTGCAAAATCCCACGAAAGTTGGGAAAGTGAAAGCTCCCCCATAAATAATTAGATTTTTTTTTCAAAAAACCCACAATACAGTGAAGCCACAATAAGTGAACCACAATATAGCAAGAGATGACTGTATATCTAGATTGTTGTCCAATCATTTTTCAGTACTATCCTACTCTTCATGACCTCATTTAAGGCTTTTGTGGTATAGTTACTAGAGTGGTTTTCCATTTCCTTCTCCAGATCCTTTTATAGATGAGGAAACTGAGGCAAACATAGTTTAGTGACTTGCCCAGCTAGTTAAGTGCCTAGGGTGGGATTTGAACTCATGAAGATGAGCTTCCCTGACTTCAGACCTGGCACTCTATCCACTGTGCCACCTAACAGCTCCATATAGCTAGATAACTACTTTGAATGTTACTTCTTGAATTTGATTATTAAATGATTCATTCCATTATTTTGGAAAATAATTATTAAAATGTGCTGAATACATTTATCAAAGTTAAATATAGATGGGGTATGGTAGACAAGATAACATGATCAATTGATTCCCACACACCATAGCACCAAAGTGATGAAATTGCAGTTGGAGCAGTTAACAGAGATTTTGATTACAAGTTAAAATATGTTCACAAAGACATGTAAACAGGTAACATCCTGTTACCCTTTTACAAAATGTGAAGAAATATTCTCCTAGGGAATTAAAGGGCAGTATGCCATTGGCTGGCTCAAGATTGGCCATAACCCAGGTCATCTTTAAAGAGCTAGCTTTCAAGCTCTGAAGTCAGTCCAGGCAAGAGAGCTTTATGGATTATGATCCTTGGCAGCATTAAAGAGCTCTTAAAAGGGGAGAGCCCTTAGCTGTGGTGTTTTGAACTGGAATTAATCACTAATAGGAGACATGACAGCTTAGTTGGGAACAGAAATAATTCACAGGGGAAATTCTGGGAAGAGTAACCCATGACAGAAGAGAAGAAAAGCAGTCATGGAGATACCACATTATGTAGAGGAGTCCAACAGAATGAACTTCCCAACTGAGACACTGAAACCAAGAGGAATTGTAATAAAGACAACACAAGAAAAGGAGGGCATCAAGACCGTGCTTGCCAAAAGCATAGGCTGCCTAAGCCAGATATGTTTCCTATATGTGTACTTCATGACCAATGTATTTCACATATGTATTCAATCTTCCCATTTTCATTATGTGTGTTTGTAGGAGAAATCATCCCTTGCTTTATGGGGAAAATTTGGGGGGGGGTTTAAGTTCTTACTACATCTTGGTAGCTAAAGCCTTTGCTTTGAGATAGTTGTATCGCCTTTCTGAATATTAATGGCAAAGACACCAATGGTGACTTGTAGGCTTATGGTTTATTAATAAGTGAAGACTCAACAAAGCATCTCAGAAGTTGGGATAGTAGTGGTGATTTGTCAGAGGGACTCAACCACTGAGTGGAAACTGATGGGAGTAGATGTTGGAGTGTTAAAAATAAGTATCTGGAATTCCACATTTGGAAGTTAATATATCCTAAATGTTCTTATAAAATTACTCTAGAATAAATCTCTTTTTGTAGTCCTCCTAACATTTCTTGGTCTTATTAACAATACTATAAAGAGAAAACTCAACTCAATAAACATTCTTATTCACCTACTATGTGTAAGACCTTAAAGACAAAAATGATACTCTGCCCTCAAGAAATCTCCATTCTGTAAAAAGGCTTGGAATGAGGGAAGTGGATTAAACACATGCAGATGAAGGCATTCAGAGTACCTGTAAAGTTCAGAAGAGAAAGAGTAGTAGGCACTAGGGAAATAAGGGAAAAAACCCTTTTCTTCCTAAAGTTACTATTTATTCTTGCTGCTAAAACTGACCTAAATCATTTATAAAGTAATAGTAATTAGACATGTAAATAAATTACCTAAATGAGCATTGCAATACAATTTGCCTAATCGAGTTGCAAACTGCTTTGTTTTAATCATTTTTCCAACTCAAATCATTTTAAAATTTTTGTTTCAGTACTATGACATGCATCTTACTAACTTTGTCCTGGTTTCTTTGGGGTTTAGAAATCAAGTCAGATTCTTTTGGGCACAAACTACAAAGTCCCTAACCTCATATAAACTGTCTCCTTTCCTTTTTCTTACCAACCCTGTCTTGCAAAGGTACAGTTACAGAAAGAAAAAATAAAAAGCTTGCACTGCTGTAATTAGAACAGGATGCCTCTGCCTCATTAGCTTCATTTTTTCCCTATCTGGCAATTACACCTGGAAATAGGAGTGGGAGACTTGGTACCACTGTTCTCTTAGAAGTAACTCCCTAAATCCATCTTTTGAGTCCTCTGATGGTCAATCAGTTTGGACTAAAGGTATCTCAGCAGTGGAGGAGAGTGATGTAATGCCTCCAAAGTACACATATGAGTTTAGTCTGAAGAGATTTGAAATGCTGAAATAACTCCCAAAGCTTGCCTGTCAATCTCTATCAGAAATACCAAGTACTACAACAAGGAGATAACACATAAATCAGTCACTGGCTATTAGAACTCATTTTCCACACTTTCTCGTCCATCTGTATTGAATTTCTACTGTGGGGGACATAGTTCTTATTTTTGAGATATTTATAATTTAGTTGGGAAAACTAATGTTTAAGAGACAAGATATTTAAATATCAGTTTAAACAAGGAAAATGGTCAAATAAATAAATAAAGATCAAAGTATAAAAATATCCCTACATACTATGGTAATTACATTACATTAGTACTAAATGTTTTCAAGTATTCCGTAATAGTTTGGACCAAAAGTTTTCCATTTGAGGGCTTGAAGAAAGGCATCATTCTTTCAAGATCATCTTCACACAGAATGTTTGCAATCAGATCCCAATTAAAATTTTGTAGAGCTAGCCATCACCATCAATAGAAATTTTCACTTACACCTTATTGCAATATTGAACTTGAACTATCAGTCTAGCCTGAGTCAAGTATTAACTGCTATACCTTCTTATCTTGTTGTTCGGGACAACAAAGGTGGCACGGTGGATAAAGTGTGGTGCCTGGAATTAGGAAGACCTAAGTTCAAAACCTGGTTCTCAGACACCAACAAGCTGTATTACCCTGGGCAAGTCATTTAACCCTGCTGTTTGCCTCAGTTCCCTCACCTGTAAAATAAACTAGAGAAGGAAATGGCAAACCACTACTCTATTTGCCAAGAAAGCCCTAAATGCCACAAAGAGTTGGACATGACTGAAACTACTGAACAACAACCTTGTGAGAATGAAAAGAGAAAATATATAAATGAAAGTACTACATAACTAGTAATAGACAATAACTCAATTATGGAAATAATAGGAATGGTATTGGTAGGGGAAGATGTTTGGGATGGGATGAGATGTATGATTTCATTGATATAATAATATTTATATAATAATTTAAGGTAAAGAACTTTATATTATCTCATTTTATTTGGTCCTTACAACAAAACTAATGTATTATTATGCTCACTTTGCAGATGAGGAAACAGACTAAGAAAGGTCTATTTGACTTGCCCAGAATCACAAAAGTTACAGGTCAAAGACAGGATTCAAACTCAGGTTTTATTGACTCAAGAACAACATTCCATTCACTATAAAGGACAAACAACTTGTCCTTATTCATTCACACATCATATAACAGAATTAGAATTTGAACCCAGATCCTCCTGCCCTCAAGACCAAAATTTTATTTGCTATAATATGCTGTCTCTACAAGAGTTAGCTGTTTTAAAAGAAATCATGAGCTAGATGTGGTGGTTTGTTCCTGTAATGTCTTTTACTGGGGAGACTAAGGTCAGTGGATTCAAAGCTTAGAGGATCTAAATTACACTGAGTGTCCATGTTAAGTCCAGCATCAATATAGTGAGCCTAAAGGAGTAAAAGGACACACAAAGCTGCTTAAGGTGGTGAAAAATCGATACATTCCCCAGCTCAGAAATGATCAAGGTATAAGAACAGGCAATTCTCAGATGAAGAAATTAAAACTATTTCACATAAAAATGCTCCAAATTACTATTAAAGAAAAGCAAATTAAAACAATTCTGAGGTACTACCTCATACCTATCAGACTGGCTAATATGAAAAAAAATTATAAATGTTGCAGGGGATTATGGAGAAATTGGGACACTAATACACTATTGCTGGAGCTGTGAACAGATATAAAGATTCTGGAAAGCAATTTGGAACCATGTCCAAAGGGCCATAAAACTGTACATTCCCTTAACATTAGTAGGTCTATATACCAAAGAGATTAAAGATAGAGGGGGAAAAAAACAAAAATATTTATAAAAGCTTTTTGTGGTGGCAAACTATATGTATCTTTTTTCACAGCATAATGAACATGGAAATATTTATTCTATGATGACATATATACAACCAAGGCCATATTACCTGCATTCTTTGGGAGTAGGGAGGCTTAGGAGAGAGAGAAAATAGATTGCAAGATGTCAAATAATGATTATCAAAAATTGTACTGACATTTAATCTAGAAAAAATATAATCATAAAAAAGAAAACTAGCAGATGAGAAACAGAGCCAATAAAAGATTTTGTGCTGATGTGTACTGAGATTAGGTTGAGGAGGAGTCATTGATTGCACTTCTATTATGGTTCAGAGAGGGAGACCTAGTCTTTAAAAATAAATTAATCTAGATACCAATGAAAACATGCATTTTTATGTTCTAACAATGAATAGCTTACCTTATTCTAAAAGTATTAGCTTACATGCTATATTCAACACTAAAAATTGTTCTTGATAGCATAAACAAGGCACAAGCACTTATTATTTGCCAAGGACTATACTAAGCAGTGGGATTACAAAAACATGCTAAAAGAAAGGCAAATTTCGTCCCTCAATGGGCATACATTCTAATGGAGAAAGACAACATACAAAAAAGAGCTTGTGGGGAGGAAGAATGATGAAAATTTAGCTGGCCTAGGTTGAATTCTCCTTAATTTATAAATTATCTTCTCACATTTAATATTTATCCAAATGTCCTACTTCAAACTTTACCAATGGAAGCAATAATCAAGTATTTATATTGCCAGGGAACTGTAAGAAAAAATTCCATTCCTAATAACTAGGAAAATGGGTGTTGGAAAAATGTTGATTAATTAATATGGACATTCTAGCAACCCAAGAAAGCAATGGCCTATTAAAGCCATTAGTAAAAGGAACAAAGAGAAAAGACTGAATTAACAATTCAGTATGAATGAATTTAACACTCATAAAAATCATTTCCTTATCCTAGGAAAGGGAGCATGTACAAAATACTTTACTACTTTTTTGCAGCTTTTATATTTAATTTTTCTTTGTTTTTAATAAGATCATTACTCTTTCTCCAAGGAATGACTAAGGTAAAGACTGGCTTGAAGTACAACACTAAGAAGACTTTTCAAAGGCTCTTTTAAGTAAGCCCATGATTACATGACATTAAAAGTAAATTTATTAATATCCTTTATTTTCACATCACCAATATTCCCAATATATCATTCCTTTCCTCTCCCAAAGAACCATCTCTAACAATAAACAATAAAATAAAATGGGGAAAGCATTGAGCAAAACAAACCAACCCATCAAAAAATTGTAATGCTGGAAGCAATATTCTAAATCCAGTCACCCACTCCCACAAAAGGAGAGAGATTATAATGTTTATGTTTCTTCTTTGAGCCAACGTTCATCACTAGAATTTCTGAGCATTCATATTCAACTGTTCTGCTGTTGTTCTTTCTGATTTTTAGATAAAAATTTCAATAACCATTTTCTAACATTTTGTGGTCAATGTTCTTCTCTTTCTCCTACCCTCTTTAACCTTTTCCAAAACAATAGATAATATGGTATAGGTTATACACATGCTAATATGCAATACACATTTCCATGTTCATTCATGTTGGGAAAGAAAACATGTCATTTATACAAGAAAAAAGTAATGGAAGAAATAAAGTGAAAATGGTAATCTTCAATCTGCATTCAGACTCCATCAGTTCTTTTTATGACACTGCATAGCCTTTTTCATCGTGAGTCTCCCTTGAGTTGTTTTGGATCCTTGTACTGCTAATAATAGTTGTCATTCACAGTTGATTATCATACATAATTGTTGTCACTGTGGTCAGCATTATCCTGCTTCTCCTCACTTCATTTTGCATTGCTTCATGTAAATCTTTCTAGGAATTCTTTCTATTTTTACCTTACAGTAATTTTAGATACTGTTTTCTTGGTTCTTCTTTGTTCACTCTAAATCAGTTTATATGAAGTTCCAGATTTCTTTCAAAAAGTTCTTATGGAAAATTATTTTCTATAGTTCTATGCTTCCGTTATTTCTTAGAGCATATTTGAAATACAATTCCATTAAATTTAATGTTGTTTAGCCCTCTCCCAAAATTGATGGACACGTGAAATCCTTTTTAGAAAGATTCAGTACAGTTCCTAGACAGAATATAGTAAGATCAGGTATAAAGAACCCATGTTAGAAAAAGTCATAAAGGAAGGAAGCTATCCAAGAGAAGAACTCTTAAAGTTCAGTTGTTTCCCCAAAGACATGCTTGGTCAAAAGTAGGAGATATTGCAATATTTCTATTTGGTGTCCCTCAAATAGCAAACAACTGAACTCTTACAGAGGATTGCCTGGATTCATGAAAAGAATGGCTTTGCATAAACCCTCTGGGCAGAGATATAGACAAGAAAAATTTTTTTTCACATATTATCTTTTCCTGCATTTCTGCTGGTAAATTATCTAGCATAGTTCTGGAGTGTTATCTATGCACTTTGGCTCAACTACTTGACAGCTGTTTCTTATTAAATTAGCCAACTGGGATATAAAGCTTATCATTGTCAAGTCACTTACCTTGTTTAACCTTAATTTCTTTACTTGTAAAATGAGGCTGGTCATACTTGCCCTATCTCACATATTTAAAAAGAAAATGTACTTAAAAGCAATAATACAAATAACTTTAAGTGTAATAGGGAAATAGAGAGACCTCATGAGCTTGTACAGATGGTATCTCTCCACATAGAAGATGCCAAGATAGCTTCCTAGAGAATCAGGTCATAGATGTAAGAAAAGAGCTTTGGAAATACCTTGGGAGCATGTTTAAAAGACCATAATTAGATTCAAGTTTAACAATCATTTTTTTGTTCTTCTTGGGTTGTTTTAGTCATTTCTGACTCTTCTTGGCAAAGCCACTAGAGTTGTTTGTCATTTCCTTCTCTAGCTCATTTTAAAGATGAGGACATTGAGGCAAACAGGATTAAGTGACTTGCCCAGGATTACACAGCTAATCAGTGACTGAGGCTATATCTAAACACAGAAAGATGAATCTTGCTAATTCCAAGCAGAGTGCTCTATCCACTGCATCACCTAGTTTCCCTATCATGTAACTGGGTGGAACCTATTTTGATTGGCTACACAGCAAGAACTACTGGCATCTTTAAAAAGGCATGAGTCACCTTTGGCTACCTCTTTGCTCTCTTCAGGTCTTAGGAAGCCTGCAGTGATTATCTCCTGGTATCCACTGAGAGATTGTGCTGTAAGGAAAACATCCTCTGACACCATATAGCCCTCATAAATGTGCACACTATCCTGGACATTTCCTCCTTTTCATTCTAGATACATGAAGAGGGAGTCTCCAAATCCTGAAGAGGAAATCAGAAATCCAAGAGCTGGAATCCAGACTGGTCAATGCAGCATCAACTCTAAGGAGCAAAGAACAAACTTTGGGAATGATATTCTGAACCCAAAGCTTAGAAAACTGAAGTGAAGACTTGCTCAGTAGTGATGCCATCTTTGAAGCTGAAATTACTGGAACTACATAGGAACTAAGCTAAGTTTAAGATAAATTTCCATAGGCTTTTTGACATAGCATAGGGAAAAGTGATATGAGGGAAATTTTTATGTTTATTCTTGCATTATCTTTTAGGTAAATTTTTCTTTGTACAAAGCTATCTTGATAGAACTGAACTAACTACAAGTCACAGGACCCTAAAATTGGAAGGGAACACAATCAGTCTTAAAGCATATGACTAAAGAGAAATAAGACACTCTAAAACTTCTGAAAGTTACCTAGAAACCTGAGATGTGATCAAACCAGCCTCACCCTGAGAAAGTAGGGTCAAAATATATATTTTATATGAGATTTTAAAATACCTTTCTTTTATGAGATTTTTAATAATTCAATGTAATAGACAATTCATTAAGCTCACACTATTTGCTAGGTACTGTGGAAGGCACTGGGGATAAGAAAAGAGGCAAAGGACAGACCTTGCCCTCAAGGAGCTTAAATCTAATAATAGATTTTCTCTATGAAAATTTTTAAACGCTAATCCCATTTCTATAACATGTAAAACTAGACAATAGATGCTAGTTGAGAATCCTGATACCGTAATGACAAATCAGAATTTACCTGTTTGCAGGTAATAATCAGAGTTCATCAATGCTAAGATAACTTTGCAAAACAGGTACATTTAGAAGAAAATTTTTTCTTGCTCCCCACTCAATTTCTTATTGTCCCTGATATTTGCATAAAATATGATTGTAGAGTCTTATAATTTCCTCTTGCCATTTAAAGAGTCATAACTAGGGACCGTGTGCAAGGTATAGGAGAAGAATGCAGACTAAAGAAAAAAATTGTCTTAGTAAAAGAAAATGACAACAGGTGAAAGGGAAAAATTTTCGAAAGGAGAAGAATTTGTCCAGAGAAATAGAATGCATTAAGTTAGAAAAGAGAGAAAACTTGTGGTAGTGATTAATGAACTGACCTCATAATCAGAAGTCATGGCCTGAAGTACCATCTCTAATATATCCTATATATATTATTTCTTAAACTCCTCTCAGTGCCCTCAAGCAGCTCTTGAGGATTGAAGAGAAATCGTGGAAAGATAATATTCAAAAGGTATGGGACATAGTTTGAGTATTTTTAAATTCAAGAAAAAGAGAGAGAAAACAACAATAGTCCAAAATTGGACTAAAACATCTTACTAAAAATAATATTTCTTTATGAGACAGTTCAAATCTATGGTCAGCAAAACCAGAGCCCTAAGAAGTTCTTCCTCGTTTTATCTTTTTCTGAACAAATTGCATCATTTTCTCCACTTCTAAAAAATCTTTTATGCCCACTCTCTACTTAGAGAGGCAATATAAAGGGGTTTGGAAGGTAGTGGGTAGGAAACATTCCCTAACTTGTGATAAGGTTGCCTTAGGTGTATTCTTCTTTATAGGTGCCTAATCTTCTGAGACTCTAGTCTTTTTCTCTGAAAATTCCTCCTTACTACCTTGTTACTACTCTTCTGTCTGACTGATTTCCTCCTCTGCTTAGACCAAGCTTTGACTGTGTGAACTCTAACTTAATCTCAGGTGTTCCAGGCCTTGTTTGCTTTTGATCACGGTTCCTCTCGATCTTTATGACTCTCTAGACATCTGGCTTGGTATCGCCTGTTTCTTTGACCCAAATGAGTACCAGAACTTAAAAACTGTTCATATCTCTCTCATGGGCCAACTATTTGGTCAACCTAGTCTTCCTGCTGCCATCACTATAGATGACAAATGAATAGAATAATCTTTGAATTTTTCCCTTTACTCCACAGCCACCCCTTCTTATTCCCACTGGTACATTTCTGTGATATTACAAGTAGTATTTTTGTTTCAAAGTAGTCTTATCAGGTTAAAAAATGGACAATCAAATTATGTGTTGTTGTTTAGCTTTTGTTTGTTTGTTTGTTTTTCATCCAGTCCTGGCAATCTTACTACCTTTGGTAATTTTCCAGAACATATGATTTCATTTCAAAAACATATGACAAAGAATCAATGTTTAGGTTTCCACAAGTGACACAGACTGAATTTTAACTCTAACAAACTGTTTTACTAAGCTATGTTTAACACTGAACATTTAGAAACAAAGATGCTGCTTGTCAGAAGTCTGTTTCAGAAGTTCTCTTAATTCTACTTAATGGGATAAACACCCAATGACGCTACATTTCTGAATGTTTCAAAATACTTGGTCTGAGATTTTTTCAAGCAGTTTATAGTTATCTCTTCACAACCATGGCTTAAATGAAAAGCATCATCATTGTAAATGGAGAGGACCAGTTCTCAGTTTGCAATATTGCGATGTGCTCTCTAGGAAAGAAATTAGGTGCTTTTAGAATGTTAAACTGAAGGCCATAGTTCAGCTTTGGTGCAGTGGTTGTTCAGTCATTTCAGTTGTGGCCAATTCTTTATGACCCCATTTGAGGTTTTCTTGGCAAAGATATAGGAGTGGTTTGCCATATTCTTCTCTAACTCATTTTACAGATGAGAAAACTGAGGCCAACAGAGTTAAGTGACTTGCTCAGGGTTACAGAGCTACTAAGCTTCTCAGACCATATTTGAACTCAGGTCTTCCTGATTCCAGGTGTGTCACTCTATCCTAATTATCCTATATGCCGCCTAATTTCCCGGCTTTAGGGACCCTTTCTGGATGTGAGATGGCAACAGGCAGACCAGAATGATGGAGATAGAAATCAGACATAGGTGCTCTAGATTTTAAATCGTTTACTCTTCCCACTAAGCTCCATCACAAGTAGGAGAAGAATCCTTCTGCCTGGGACAAATGGAGTTGAAAGAAGAGGAGTTAGAAAACAACCTGATCCTGGATGCTATGGTTCTGTAAGATGGCCTGACCCCCTAGAGAATGTGGCCCATGATTCTACAGCATGGTCAACAGGACCCAACTCTCTAATCCCTGAGAGGACAGGGAGTGAGAAACATAAGACGAAGGTGGAAGGAAAGGAGTATTCTAGAAAAGAAATGTAATACCACCCTCAACTATGTTGACACCCAGAAGCCCTCATTACTCCTTCTTAATTATGTCTGTAGTCCAATGGTTTTTCCCACAAATATTTTGTACTTCTAAAACCATAATAAAAATGTATATCTTTGTATGTATGCATGTATTTGCATATAGGTTCTATATCTGTATGCTCATGTGTGTACATGAACAAAAGATTGTTGAACCCTTCTAGTTAATGAGTATATGAATGTTTTCAGAAGGGGTTTTTAATCTGGCATTCATGAACTTTAAATATATATATATATATCTTGAAATGTAACTCAATACATATGGTTCCTTTGTAATATTATTTATTTTATTTTATGCATTTAAATTTTTTACAAGAAGGGGTCCCTAGGCTTCGCCAGACTTACAGAGGTCCATGGAAAAAAAAAGGGGATAATAAGACAAAAAAAGTTACAAACCAACTTCTAGTCTACAGAAAATAAATCAATTAAGCAAATAAAAAAAAGTTAGATGATGCAGTTTAGTTTGGGGAAGCACCAAAGAGTTCAAACTCTGACATTCATATAAATATAAGCTTAGTGGAATTACAAGAATAATAAAGAGAACAGGACAGAGGAAAAAAGCTCCCTCAGATCTGTGAGACTCATCTGACCATTTTCATCAAAGTTCTCTGGATATCACATTTAGCTTTAACTTCTCCATAGTGAACTGCTTTTCTAATTTTTGTTTCATTTAGTGAAAAGGAAGGTATTTTATTAGGATTCATTTGTGTTTTTTTTCTTTGCAAAACAAACCAGTTTCCAGAAGTTTGTATGATGAAGTTTGCTCCTTTCATTAGTTCTTCATCTCAGCAGAAGGGAAGAACTTACTGATAAGACCCTTCTCCTATGTTTCAGAGATTCTTTTAGAAACTATAAGAGGAAAGGTTTTCATGTAAAAACCCACAATTAACTTACATACTAGGTTAGACAAGTTGATTTCTTGAACCAAACTTTAAGGTAACAATGATAATTTCTCCCCGTTAGCAGAATGGTTCTTTGCACCTACTGAGCTTAATTTCAGAACTGAGCTGAAGGAATAAAAACTTCATTCTATTTCACTTACTTTACTGTACCACAAACAAATTCATGCACAGTGGAAATTATTTTCATAAATATCAGGAAATTGGAAAGTCTGTCTGCTTAATTATCTAGTCTTCTTGTCATTGGGCAGGTCTGGCAACCTGCTAAGGTGACCCCTGCTATCTGTCCTCACAGACAAGAAAATAAACTGGATCTTAGTTGATGGAAAATGGGAGAATTGTGAAATCCCTGAGGTTTATACTGAGTAGCTAGATGGCATAAGGCATACAACCCTGGGCCTAGGGTCAAGAAGTCCTGAGTTTGAATGCCACCTCTAATTTTTACTAGATTTGTGACCTTGGCCAAGTCATTTAGCCTCTGACTCAGTACTTTAAATGAGGATAATAAATAAAATGGGGATAATAAGAGCTCCTGCCTTGCAGGGCTCTTGTGAAGATCAAATATAAAAACATTTGTAAAGTCCTGGTATATGGTTCCTGTTTGTTGCTGTTCAGTTGCTTTCAATCATGTCCCCATTTGGGGTTTTCTTTGCAAAGACATTAAAATGGGTTGCCATTTCTTCCTCCAGCTCATTTGACAGATGAGGAAACTGAGGCACAGTACCTTACCCAGGGCCACACAAGTAATGAAATCCATGAGGCCAGATTAAAACTTAGAAAAATGGATTTTCCTGATTGCAGAACTAGCATTCTGTCCACAGTACTATTTGCTTGCCTCCTGTATATGTCAGATATTATATAAATGCTAGCTATTATTATTTTATATGGTATCCCCTTCTTCTACTCTCTGATTGAGTGGCACTAGCCTCTTCACTGTTGCTTAAACTATAGTTAATCTCCAGATTCTGGGCATTTTCATTAGTTCTCCTCTATGCCTAGAATTTTATCCTTCCTCATTTCCACCTCCTACCTTACCTAGCTGCCTTCAAATCCTGGCTAAAATCCTACTTTCAATAAGGGAATAGATTCTCAAGTCCCTTTAATGCTAGTGTCTTTCCTCTTTTGATTATCTCAAACAAACCTCTTATTTGTACACAGTTGTTTTCATGTTGCCTCCCCATTATACTGTAAGTTTCATGAGAGCCAGGGCACTCTTTTACCTTTCTTCCTATCGCCAGAGCTTGGCACAAGTTCTAACATAGAAATGGTCCTTAATAAAATTTTGTTGACTAACTTTGGGTACTCAGTGCCTCCCTTTCTGATTCTTTGCCCTTAGGAAAATAGTAAAAAAATCTGATACCCTTAACAAATTGAATGAAGCTCATTTGTATCCAGGTAATAAGTCTCCTGGCTAATTAAACCCCTTGTTTGGAATTGTGACAAAAAAAGCTTTATGTCATGAAAGTAATTCCAAGTAAAACAAAACAAGACAGAAGGATTTAAGGAGGACTACCACAATATAATTTCCAAGCTACCATTTTTGCTGGAACTAGGTAGCTAGCAGTACAGTAGATAATGTGCTAAGTCTGGAATCAGAAAGAAATGAGTTAGAATCCATTCTCAGAGGTCAACTGATCCAACTATTCCAGAGAATAATTAGGAACTATTCTCAAAGGGTTATAAAACTGTATGTACCCTTTGATCCAGAAACACCACTAAGTCTGTCTCAAAGAGATCAAAGAAAAAGGAAGAGGCCTATATTGTACAAAAATATTTACAAGAGCTTTTTTTGTGATGGCAAAGAATTAGAAATTGAAGCTATGGTCTGTATTTGTTATGGAATACTACTGTGCTATATGAAATGAACAGCAGTATGATTGCAGAAAAATCTAGGAAAACTTATGTAAACTGGCACAGAGTGTAAATAGCAGAAACAGGAGAATATTGTACACAATAAACACAATATTATATGATGATCAATTACCAATAACTAAAGTATTATCAGTAATAAAATAATCCAAAACAGTTCTAAAGAATTTATCATAAAAATGCTATCTACCTTCAGAGAAAGAACTGATGGAGTCTGAATACATGATGAAAATTTTTTTTTACTTTTTTTGGTTTGCATTTTCCTTTGCAAAATGGTTAATATGGAATTATTTTGCAGAGCTACACAAGCATAACCTGTATCAAACTGCTTGCTTTCTTAAGGAGTGAGAAGGAAATGAAGAAGAGAATTTGTAATTCAAAATTTTAAAATGTTTTCATGTATTTAAGAAAAATAGAATAAAAACTAAATATAAAAAAAATTTCAGCCTCAAACTCTGCTAGTTATGTGACCCTGGGCAAATCATTTACCCCGTTTATCTGTCTCGGTTTCCTCAACTACAAAATGGTAATAATAATAGCACCTATCTCACAGGTTTTGCTTTGAGGATCAAATGAAAAAAATCAGTAAAGTACTTGACATATAGTAAGCACTATATAAATGTTTTTTTTTCATTCCTTTTTTCCCCTCTCAGATTTACACTAAACCCTTTCCTATACCTACGTTACAGGCAAACCGAAAGCTTTCTTTTTACTCAGAATATGCTCACCTTATCTTCTTCTATCCTATTCCATGTGTGAAATGCTCTCACACTATTCTCTCCTCACAAAAATTCCATTTTCCATCTATCAATTCCTTCCATTTTTAACTTTTTTGCCAATTCCTTTAGGAAGCATTCCCTAGCTTCCCTTCTCTTCTCTGAGATAAAAGTGACTTTTCTCTCCTCAAATTTATCATAATACTCCTCCTGGATCTTACATTCTTATATAATTTTACATTTTTCTTAATATATGTAGATCTCTTTTCTCCTATTAAACTCAAGTTGAAAGCAATTCAGTGTCTGATCCATTTTTACTGATTGAGTATCTTTATTTTCATGTAGGTAGGAATTCTTCATTATCTTAATGTGTTCGTCATCCAAATGATTACATTCAAACAAATGTCTTTGTAATAATAAAATAAAATGTAATAGCTGACCCACCCCACAAAAGTACCAATATAGCCACTGGATAGCACGCCTTGATGGGAGCTACTCTATTTGCAGAATTAATTCTGGATATTATTTGGACTTCTACAGGCAGCGCTATTCAGAGGCTGCCAATGACAACTCATTAGGGAGTCATAGAGCTCTTCCCCTTCTAACTATAAATTCCTTGTTCAGATTCTCAATATCCAAATGAATCTTTGGATCTTCAGTTTGCCCTTCATCATTATTTGAAAGTCTAAGCCACTGACACAGCTAATCTTCGGTGTTCTCCTTTTCAACGTAAACATCCTAAACAATCCCATAAAATACACAGTTATAGTTATATTCAAAATAAGGGTCAAAATCTGAATAACAATAGCAAGTTTGGTGCTGTTGGTAGTAGGTACCAGAGTGTTCAAAGTTGTAACTCAGCCTTCATCTGTTGCCAGTGCCAGTGTCCAAGAACACAGTCCAGTGTCTTCTGTAAGATGCAGAGCATAACAAATGCTCTGGAACCCCATTATACCTAACATTAATTATAAAGAAAAGGGTACTATAGTTGATTGGACAGCAATGGAAGGGGAGGAGGGATTAGAAGGGACCTCTTTTTTTTAAACCAATGCTCCATCCTCAATTCCTTTACTCCAAGGAAAATTCAGCTGCTAGGCATTCAAAATTCCTTCTCCTTTTCTCAATTCCTCATGCACTGAAGGCAATCCTATTTGAAGGGAGAGGTGCATCCAAAACAGAATGAAGCCGCTTTTAAAAGAGTGGTCAAAAAGGAGGAAAAAGCAGAGGCATAGCATGGGGAAGAAGTATTAAAGGGTAGAATACAGGACCCTTGGCCTTTGTCATTGTATATTCTGGTAATAATGATTAAAAGAGTAAGACCAAGGACCTACATGAGAGCTGTCTTCAAATAGCTGAATAGTTATTATGGAGAAGAGACAATAGCAATGTTTTGTTTAGTTCCAGATAACAGATTTATAACCCATGAGTACAAGTAACATGGAGATAGATTCCAAGTAAGTATAAAGCATTTTCAGACTTCTAGACCTGTCCACACTGGTCCATGTTGCTTTAAAAGTTAGGGAGTTCCCTGACATGGAAGGCATTCAAACTCTAGATATATATTCCCCATTAGAGAATTCATATCCATAGCTGGTTCTCTTTCATCTCTGATTCTGTTAGTTTATAATTAAATAACATTGGAGAAAAAGTAAGTACTGAATATGTTAAACTAAGATTGGATGATTGAGACCTAATGAAGAGAAAATATTACATTTGGTTTGGCTATGTAAGAGAATAATTCATTACTAAGACAAATTATTTATGATCTCTGCCTAAATATCATACAACACAATAAATGATTTGTATTGCTAAATGTGCATTATCTGAATTTTAAAAAATCATTTAACTACAAAAGTAAACTCTAAACATATGCTAAGTATCAACAAACAACAGCATGATAGTGTTTTTAAAGAAATTAAACATTCTCAGGCACCATTGCTGGCACCCTT
Organism: Gracilinanus agilis; assembly: GCF_016433145.1. Classification (NCBI taxonomy): domain Eukaryota; kingdom Metazoa; phylum Chordata; class Mammalia; order Didelphimorphia; family Didelphidae; genus Gracilinanus; species Gracilinanus agilis. Next base: position 516,880,094 of record NC_058131.1, read on the forward strand.
AACTTACCTCAAGATCTTAATCAAGTTACTTAACCTTCTGGTTGGGGTCATTGTCTTCAATCGAATGGCAAACCGTGGAATTTGATTTTCTATTACTTTTTAAAGCAAGATGGAAAAGAATCTATTGGGCTGAGTATGTTTGATTTTGCAGGAAGGTAAGGGAAAAGATTCCATGGTTTTTCATGATGTCATCCATAACAGGGTTCTTAAATTAAAACTAATGTGTGTAGGGACAGCACCTAACACAGTGCTTCCCACACACAACTAACTAACTAACTAGCAATCAGAGTAGGTGGTAATGAATGAAACTGAATAGAAATGGCCTGCCCATTTCTTTAGTTTCCCCATATCTACCATGTCATAGTAAAACCAGTGACCTCATAAAAGAAAACAGAAAGCTGAGTGAGACCTTAGTGATTGGCTAGTTCAAATCTTTCATTTTACATATGAAAAAAGTGAGGACTAGGGGAATTAAATCTCTTACTGAAGGTCATATGAAACATACCTGAAGAATGTTGCAAAGTGCCTTATAGTTATATTAATCAGAAAATGGGGTTATTTTAATCAATCACTCAACAAGCATTTAGGAATCATCTATTTAGTAATTAATAAGTAACACATTCAGGGCATTCTCCTAAGCATTAGGGAAACAAAAAAAGGGAAATGAAAGTGCATGTTTTCAAGAAGCTTATTTACATTCTGCTGTGGAATAAAACATACAAAAAATGCAAGATATTTTGGTGGAGGCATTAGTAGCTTGGGGTGGGCAATGGGGGAAAAAACCTTAGGGAGGAGATGGCTTGACAAAATAAGTGTGATTGTAAGAAGCACAGATGATGAGAGATATATCCCAGGCATAGAAGAATGGTCTCTGCAAAGGTATGGAGATGAGAAGAACAGCAATGTTCTTCAATATGAATTTTAACAAAAAATTCTAATATGTTCCAATCGATTGTCATTGTCCTTAATACTTGTCATTTTGATCTTTTGTTGCCTGTACCTAGCTAAGTAGAAAATATTCTTTCCCCAAAATGATTCAAGTCTTTCAGCTAGCTGCTCTAGAAAAATCATTAAATAGTAATAATGAGTGTTAGACTTTCATTTAAAGGAGAAAAGAAAACATTTGCTTTTTGGTGGATTTCACTACAATTGTTTCTAAATTCCAGTGGCAAACCTCCATTATGGATTGCCGGGAAAGATATATCAGTCATGCTAAGTCAATATTTGTCAGAGGTGAATGAAAGCTAGTAAAAGAACCAGTCATTCCACCCACAACCACAACTCAAATGAAAAGACATTTTAATGAGGTTTTTAATATATTATTATCCTAAATTAAGAAGGGGTAAAGTACACCAGTGAAACCCTGGCATTTTCAATGTCAGTGAGTTTCTATATTACCTTTTAAAGAGAAAATAGAATAGTATTGCTAGAAGAACCCTCTTATTAAAAGAAAAAAGGAAAACAATGTATACGTATGATTCTTAAAATGTGACAATCAACTTAGTCACTTACAAAATATTTTTATATCACAGAATCATAAGAGCTAAGAGCTACCTCAGAAATAATACAGTCTGGGATTTTACACATAGTAGGTGCTAAATAAATATTTGTTGAATTAAGGTAAATGACATTGCCATTATACAGAAATAGATAATTTCTATAATAATTAACGATGTCATTATAACAAATTAGGATGAAAATTGATTAGAGAATTCTATGAAAAAATTTTAACATTAGTGACATTTTTCTTCTAAACAGTAAATGAGAACTCATGTACTTAATTGCCAATTTTATGCTATGAAAATCAATTTAATTTACTCCAAAAAACTTAAGGCCATTTTTATCTATGTTGGGGAAAGGGAGGAAGGCATACAGATGTAACATTACACCATGCCCTCAAAACATAATGGACAAACATTTATGGGTTATATCAAAATATTGCAAGATAAAAAATGAGCCATAACTAAAATTCTTTTAGGCAGCACTGATCTTGTCCAATCCTTCAGTTCACAGATAAAGGAAAAATAAAGTACAAGGAGGTTATAAGAAAAATAAGTGTTTATTGGCAGTTATTCTCACTAAAAAAAGTCTGTGGTCAAAACCATGTCATTTTTGTGGCTAAATATTAGAATAACAACATATTCCAAGACTTTAGGCATATACAAAGGTCTAGACATTTTATTCAATAGACACAATTATTCCCAACTAATTGTCATGAATCATTCTTGCTTATTCGCATATAATGGCAGTTTTATATAGCCCACTCACTCTTGCCTGAAAAAGGACACATCTTTGAAACATTCCATACTGCCAACCTAAATTCCCACTTCAATTTAAATCAGAAAAAAAAATTGTTTTGCTCTTCTAGTTCTGAAAGATCCTCAAATTGTGATAAGGAGAGGCACTTTAATGTCATATTAGCCTCTGTCTCCAACTTTAAACCCCCTAGTGCCCTTCATGAGATTGATTCCCTTTCTTGATTCCTCAAGTTGTTAGTGCCATCATCAATTGCATTAATTTATGTACATAATTAACGTGTATATTTTACAATATATAAAATATATATATTTAAATTTTTACATATCTGTAAACATAGTATATCCTGCTAGTAGAATACTAGTTCCTTGAAGGCTAGAACCATTTTACTTTTTTGTCTTTGTATCCTTAGAGGACTAGAACAGCCTTGCAATGAAGCAAGCAGTTATCAAATATTTGTCTATTGATTAACTTACTGGTTAGTGCTGTCACTAATGGGAATTATCCCCAGGTGTTTCCAAAATAACTGAAGAAATGAGGGGTTTACTTGCTCACTCTGTCCTTCCCTGTTCCCTGGCCATCCCAGAACTCTTCCAGAAGTTGGTTAAGAGTTTTGGGAAAGCAAGAGCCACACTACCAAGAACCTTGACTACTCACAGTTTGAATGAGATGAAGCCAACAACTCAATTCCTTGTAAATGAAATGGAGGATACTAGGGCTTATTATTCCCCCATCACTGCTCCCTAAAATCCTTTAGGCCTTAAAATGTGTCTTTCCTCTACACAGAGTCCCACAGTCCCCCAACCCTGATCATATTAATTACCTAAAAACCTCTTGGTCTTGAGATCTACTCTATCATTGTATCCTTAAGGTTCCTAGGTCTTTCTCTATAGCTGAACTTTCTTTTATCTATTTTTTTTCAATTAACAAGCATTTATATATTCTTCTACTTGAATTGTCAGACCAGGGGAAAGGTGTTATAAATACAATTAGTTAAGAAAAACAAATTTCCACAATGGCACTTATATGTTTTGTGCGATCCCTCTGCTTCCCATTAGAGTGTGGTCTCTTTAAGAGTAAAGATTGTTTAGATTTACCTTTTGGAATCCCCAACACTTCCTTCGCATAGTACTTGGTATATTATTTAGGCTCATAATAAATGCATTTTATTCTTTAATCTAAAATTAAATTCAATTTAATATACATTTATTTTATTATATATATCATTCTACATTTACACATTACTTATATATTACTATGTAACCCATTATTTTTAAGATACAAGGCATAAACATACAAAACCCACTCCTTGTTCCCAAGGAGTTTATATACTTCAAAAGGACACAAGATCTACACGCATAAATGCAATTTAATTTAAAGAGGGAAAAAGCATTAGAAACTGTAAATCCAACAAGACTATAGTTTTGACTAAAGGAAAAAAATCTGTCAGTTTCAGCTAATGTTAACTCTTTAGGCCTCTTCACCAAGTACCATTTTTTTTTATTATTACTCCTGTACTAGCAAGTCTATTCAACTTCATTATATTTATCACCATTCAACTTACTTGTCTGTTTTGCTTGTAATTGAACACAAATTTCCATCTCCACAAAGTTATAGTTGGCTCAGTGTCTTGTCTGCTTGATGTCAGCGGTCATGTCATAGGTTATTTGTTTGGGGTCTTTTTTGCATGCAGATATTACCTCAGAGGGAGGTATGAGAAAAGTGTTTTTAAAGTCTTAAAATACTATATAAATGTGAGCAACTTATTATAGAGAGTGAAAGTACCAGCACCCAGAAGATTCAGAGGATAACTTATTCTAGACAGCCAAATTTTCAGGTGGCTGAAAGATTTATTGCTTTAAATGACATTTAAATTAATTTTTATTAGTACCATTTAATTCTATGGAATAGCAATAAAATTAACACTATTAAATTAATAATTTAGATTAGAAATGCTTTAGAAATTGATTCCAATCTTGCCTACCTTGAACAGAAGATAATGACCACAAGTTACTTATTAATGATAATTCAGATTTAATAATAATAGGGAGGATTTGCATTTATAATTTCATTTCACTCTTAATCTTATGAGGTATTAATATCTATTTTACAGATAAGGAAATTGAGGCAGATAAAAATTAAGAAACCTGCCCTGGGATCCAATAAGAATGAGAAGCAAAACTTAACAACTTGAACTCATGTCTCCAAGTCCATGTCATTACCTAGTTGAGCTGGAAGAGATTTTTGAGCGAAGAGGGAGAGAGAGGGGGAGAAGAAAAGGGGGAGAGACAGAGAGACAGAGAGAGAGACAAAGAGAGAGAAGTGTATTAGAGAAAAGAGCACTAGATTTCATGCCAGGTAAATCTGAGGTTCATTCCTGCCCCTGACACATACAGGCTGTGTGACCCTGGGCAACCCTGCAACTAACTCTCTTCCAATACGAGTTGCAGATAATTTGCTAACCTGGGCTTTCACTAGACAGTTGAAATTGCAGATCCAGTCCTTGTCTCTGTCCTACTTCTTTAGGTAGTCTGTAGAAGGGGTAGAATTTTAAATAAGGTCTTTTGACTATAAATCAAAATAGAAAAAAATATTATAAAATGGTAAACAGAGGTTCAAATAACATGAATTATTTTATTCCCTTAGATGCTATCCAAACTTCTGACTGCATAATAAATCATTTCAGTCAGAGTTTTGAGTCTACATATCCCTTTTTGAATAGTTTTTCTCCGTCTCCTCCCTCATTACACTCAGTGTGCCTGTCATATGGTCCTGGAATCATAGTCAAAGAATTTCACACATGAAAGGACACATGAGGTCACTTGGCCCATCTCTTACCTGCTGTATGAACTCTTTCTACAACAACTTCAAGTGGTCACTAAGTCTCTGTTTAAATATGTCTAGCACTATAAAATTCACTCTAACATTAGGCAGCTCATTACATTTTCGAATAGCTCTAATTTTTAAGTTTTTCTCTCCCTTACGTTAAGTGGAAATTTGCATCTCCAGAAATTCTACCAGCCAATTGTGGGACAAAGTAAAATAATTCACCACCTTCTTTCATAAGACAATCCTTAAAGAGTTCAATATGACAAGCATATATACCACATTATATTTTCACTTTACGATATTCAACAACCCCAATTCTATTGATAGAAATCCACATGGCATAGTTTTGAATTTCTTCACTATCCATTATGGCCATACTCTGGGATCTGTCAATGCTGTTCCTAAAATAGTACACCCAGACTAGTACACAGACATGATTTTATCAGAGCAAAGTACACCATGGCTGATAACCACTCACACTCTGGGCACTTTAATTCTACTGTTGTTCAGTTCTTTCACTCACGACCCCACTTTAGGGTTTTCTTGGTAAAGATGCAAGAGTGGTTTCCCATTTTCTTCTCCAGCTCATTTGACAGAAAAGGAAACTAAAGCAAATAGGGTTGTGACTTGGCTAGAGTCTGACATCTTTTAAGTATCTAAGGCCATATTTGAATTCAAGTCTATTCACTGTACCACTTGGCTGTCCTAATTAATTCTATTCATGGAATCAAAACTCACACTGAGCATTTTTGTCCACCATGATACATTATTGATTCATATTAGGAGTGCAAGTCGACCAAACTCCAAATTTTTCATATATACTGTCTTGCCATTGTACACTGATGTAACTGATTTTTTTTTACCTATGTATCAGTTGTTATATTATGGCTATATAAAATGTAATTCTACTCTCCCATGTTTCTCCCAGTAGATTACAAATTATTTCAAAGGACAGTTCATTTTGTATCTTTTGTGATACGCTAAAGACTCCAAAATGATGGTTAGAATACAGTGAACATTTGAGAAATAATTCCCCAATTACATTTGGTGCTGGAATGGACAATCCTGGTGCTTTTTCTTTTCTCCAATGCTGGGAATGATTATAGAAACCTCATTTCTTTTGGTTTTCTCTTAACCCCTCTTTGATAGTTCTACCTGCCACAGAGATATCATCATATGCCATGTATTTACTAAAGAGTTCTGGCTCACAAGATTGTCAAGTGCTCAAATAGCTGCCAGATATGATTCTCACTTTTCTTCTCAACTGTGAAAACCACATCTGTATCTATGTTTTCCTGGCAATATTATGCAAAACTCCAAAATAATGCTCCAAGTGTAGAAAGCACAGTAATCAATATAATGTCCTACATCAGTAAATCCCAAAGTGGGTGCTACCACCCCCTGGTGGGTGCTGCAGCAATCCAGAGGCGTGGTGATGGCCACATGTACATTTATCTTTCCAATTAATTGCTATTAAATTTTTTAAAAAAACTTAATTTCCAGGGGGCTAAGTAATATTTTTTCTGGAAAGGGGGTGGTAGGCCAAAAAAGTTTGGGAACCACTGCTCTAAATGTTTGCCAACTTGGAGGAACATCTTTGATTCAGCAAAGCCATATATATGCCCAAGAGGTGAATTTGCTGATTGTTCTTCCTTTTCTACTTGTTGTCAGCAGGAGTTTTCTCTTTAGCACACCATTATACATATGTTCCTAGTACCTCATTTCCACATCCTTTTCAAAGAAATAATTGGAAAAAGTTTAACTGCAATAACACAACTCAGTTATGTAATAGTTTAAACAAGTAGTTGGGTTTTTTAATCAATTTCCTTAACCAGGTTTTAAAGTTACAAAGAAGATATTCAGAGGGAAAATAGAATTGGACTTTAAACATTAAAGATCAATTTCAGAACCTAAAGTTATTTAGCCAATTGAAAGCAAGTACATAAATCTGCTACTTTCCTTAATCACTGCATTACATATGTCCTCTGAGGACTATAAAATGCCATTCATTGTAGCAGAAGTCTGAGTAAACTGTACAGTCCCTGTCTAGCCCAAGTGCCTGAATCTATAAAAAAATGATGTGGAATTTGCCCCTTCTGCCCCTAAAATCATTCTATATATTATAGAAATAGAATGAGGTGACCAGCAGTTTGCCTTAGGGTAAAAAATTAAGAAACTAATCATATTAATACTCAGGCAAATCCTTTGTTAGCAGTATTGCCCACTGAGGAAAGCATGTTGATGCAGGAAAGGATTTCTCTACCTACAGCAACTTAAATCCTCTTGGTATTGCAGAATATACTTCTTTCTCATCAGATAGCTAACTCCCAATAATCTTACCCCATTCCTCTGCATCTGACAACTGTAACTGACATATCATAAGCCCATTTGTGGTTTTCTTGGCAAAGATACGGGAATGGGTTGCCATTTCCTTCCCCCAGATCATTTTGCAGATGAGGAGACTGAGGAAAACAGGGTTCAGGGACTTGCCCAGGGTCAGAGTTAAAAAGTATCTGAGTCGAAATTTAAACTCAGAAATATGAGTTTTCCGGACTCTAGGCCTTGCACTCTACCCATTGCACCACCTAGTTGACCTATCCCTCCCTTACACCTCTATAAAACATAACCTCCTGGACTTCCTGATTAAGATGGCTGCTGAGTAAAAAGCAGCTGCTTAACCATGCCTAACCGAAACTTACAGGACTCCTCAAGAAGACATAAAAATAAATCCAGAGGAAGGAAGGGACTCCACAACAGGGCGCAGCATTGAAGGTATGTTGTTTGGGGCACTTCCATGCGGTAAGGGAGTGAAAAAGCTCTCACTAAAATGCAAGTTGAGCAACCTCCTCCCCTACCCCATACCACCTACAGTACCAAAGCCAGCGCACAAGAGCTAGAGCAAGCTTAGGGCACCCATTAAGTCCTTGGCAGCTACCTGGGGTCACCAGGGCCTGTTCCTCAGAACAGCAATACTTAAGACCCCAAGAGGCTAAAGAACACGAGGACTTTGAACTCAGACCCTGAGCGCAGGCTCAAGCACAGGCTTTCAAGTCGAGGGATCCTGAGTGCAAGAGCGGACTTGGATCCTGAGCACAGGAGTATACTATCCTTTGGGATATAAAACTCTATCTAACCCTACTGAGAAAGTCAGAAGAGATAAACCAAGGGGAGCAGGGGAGTGGGGAAGTCAAAAAAGGGAGGGGAGAAGAAGAGGGAGCGAATTTATTAGGCCTTCAAAAACAAAAATAGGGGAATAACAAGGGAGGGGGTAGAAAGGGAAGTTAATCAAGGGAGGGGACAAGGGTTACTGGCATAAAGCAAACCACTGGTTTAAAAGGAAATAGTTTAAGAAGAAGGGGTAGGAATAGGAGAGGATACAAAAATGTCAGCGAATGCACAACTTATAATTATAACTCTGAATGTGAATGGGATGAACTTGCTCATAAAACAGAAGCAAATAGAAGAGTGGATTAGAAACCAAAATCCTACCATATGTTGTCCACAAGAAACACATATAAGGCAGGTGGACATACACAAGTTTAAAGTTAAGGGCTTGAGCAAAATCTTTTGGGCTTCAAATGAAAAAAAGAAGGCAAGAGTGGCAATTATGATTTCTGACAAAGCCAAAGTAAAAATAGATATGATTAAAAAGACAGGGAAGATCATTACATCCTGATTAAAGGCAGTATAAACAATGAGGAAATAACACTGCTCAATATATACACACCAAATGGCATAGCATCCAAATTCATAAAGGAGAAACTGGCAGAGCTCAAGAAGTAAATAGATAGTAAAACCATAATAGCAGGAGATTTAAATATTCCTCTTTCAGATCTAGATAAATCAAACCAAAAAATGAATAAGAAAGAGGTAAGAGAGGTGAATGAAGTCTTGGGAAATTTAGATTTAATTGATATGTGGAGAAAAATAAATAGGGACAAAAAGGAATACCCTTCTTTTCAGCTGTACATGGTACATTCACAAAGATTGACCATGTAATAGAGCATAGAAACATTGCAAACAAATGCAAAAGAGCAGAAATAATAAATGTAACTTTCTCAGATCATAATGCAATAAAAATAATAATTAGTAAGGGCACCTGGACAGGAAAATCAAAAACGAATTGGAAATTAAATAATATGATTCTCCAAAACCAATTTGTCAAAGAAGAAATCATAGAAATAATCAACAATTTCATTGAAGAGAATGACAATGATGAGACATCCTACCAAACTCTGTGGGATGCAGCCAAGGCAGTTCTAAGGGGAAAATTTATATCACTGAGTGCATATATTAACAAATTAGGGAGGGCAGAGATTAATAAATTGGGCATGCAACTCAAAAAACTAGAAAGTGAGCAAATTAAAAATCCCCAGATGAAAACTAAATTAGAAATACTAAAAATCAAGGGAGAAATTAATAAAATCGAAAGTAAAAGAACTATTGAATTAATAAATAAGACTAGAAGCTGGTATTTTGAAAAAACAGAAAAAATAGACAAACTACTGGTCAATCTAATAAAAAAAAAGGAAAAAAGAAAACCAAATTGATAGTAGCAAAGATGAAAAGGGAGACCTCACCTCTAATCAAGGGGAAATTAAGGCAATCATTAAAAACTATTTCACCTGATTATATGGCAATAAATATAACAATTTAGGAGATATGGATGAATATTTACAAAAATATAAATTGCCTAGATTAACAGCAGAAGAAATAGAATACCTAAATAGTCCCATATCAGAAAAAGAAATTGAACAAGCCATCAAAGAAGTCCCTAAGAAAAAAATCGCCAGGGCCTGATGGATTCACAAGTGAATTCTATCAGACATTCAAAGAGCAACTAATCCCAATATTATACAAATTATTTGATATGATAAACAAAGAAGGAATCCTACCAAATTCCTTTTATAACACAAATATGGTACTGATTCCAAAGCCAGGTAGATCAAAAACAGAGAAAGAAAACTACAGACCAATATCCCTAATGAACATAGATACAAAAATCTTAAATAGAATACTAGCAAAGAGACTCCAACAAGTAATTAAGAAGATCATCCATCATGATCAGGTGGGATTTATACCAGGAATTCAAGGATGGTTCAACATTAGGAAAACCATCCACATAATTGACCATATCAACAGTCTAACAAACAAAAATCACATGATTATCTCAATAGATCCTGAAAAAGCCTTTGACAAAATACAGCATCCATTCCTATTGAAAACACTGAAAAGTATAGGAACAGAAGACCCTTTCCTAAAAATAATAAACAGTATATACCTAAAACCATCAACAAGCATTATATGCAATGGGGATAATTTAGAAGCCTTCCCAATAAGATCAGGAGTGAAACAAGGATGCCCATTATCACCTCTATTATTCAACATAGTACTAGAAACACTAGCAGTAGCAATTAAGGAAGAAAAAGAAATTGAAGGTATCAAAATAGGCAATGAGGAGACTAAGCTATCACTCTTTGCAGATGATATGATGGTCTACTTAAAAAATCCTAGAGAATCAACTAAGAAGCTGGTAGAAATAATCAACAACTTTAGCAAAGTTGCAGGATACAAAATAAATGCATATAAATCATCAGCATTTCTATATATTTCCAACACATTAGAACAGCAAGAGGTAGAACGAGAAACACCATTTAAAATCACCCTAGATAATATAAAATACTTAGGAATCTATCTACCAAAACAAACACAGCAATTATATGAAAACAACTACAAAACATTTTCCAAACAAATAAAACTGGATCTCAACAATTGGAAAGCCATTGATTGCTCATGGATAGGATGAGCTAACATAATAAAAACGATTATTCTACCCAAATTAATTTACCTATTTAGCACCATACCTATCAAACTACCAAAAAACTTCTTTACTGAATTAGGAAAAACTATAACAAATTTCATTTGGAATAACAAAAGGTCAAGAATATCAAGGGAAATAATGAAAAAAAATGTGAAGGAAGGGGGCCTAGCACTATCAGATATTAAACTATACTATAAAGCAGTAATCATCAAAACAATATGGTACTGGCTAAGAGACAGAAGGGAGGATCAGTGGAATAGACTTGGGGTAAGTGACTTCAGCAAGACAATGTATGATAAACCCAAAGAGCCCAACATTTGGGACATGAATCCACTATTTGACAAAAATTGCTGGGAAATTTGGAAAACAATATGGGAGAGATTAGGTTTAGATCAACATCTCACACCCTACACCAAGATAAATTCAGAATGGGCTAATGACTTGAATATAAAGAGAGAAACTATAAATAAGTTAAGTGAACACAGAATAGTATACTTGCAGATCTCTGGGAAAGGAAAGATTTTAAAACCAAGGAAGAGTTAAGAGAAAATTACAAAATGTAAATTAAATGGTTTTGAATTAAAAAGCTTTTGTACAAAAACAATGTAGTCAAAATCAGAAGGGAAAAAACAAATTGGGAAAAAATCTTTATAACAAAAAACTCTGACAGGGGTCTAATTACTAAAATATACAAGGAGTTAAACCAATTGTATAAAAAAAATCAAGCCATTTTCCAATTGATAAATGGGCAAGAGACATGAATAGGCAATTTTCAGGTAAAGAAATTAAAAGTATCAATAAGTACATGAGAAAGTGTTCTAAATCTCTAATAATTAGAGAAATGCAAATCAAAACAACTCTGAGGTATCACCTCACACCTAGCAGATTGGCTAAAATGAAAGAAGGAGAGAGTAATGAATGTTGGAGGGAATGTGGCAAAATTTGGACATTAATGAATTGCTGGTAGACTTGTGAACTGATCCAACCATTCTGGCTGGCAATTTGGAACTATGCTCAAAGGGCTATAAAAAAAAATACCTGCCCTTTGATACAGCCATACCATTGTTGCGTTTGTACCCCCAAAGAGATCATAGATAAACAGACTTGTACGAAAATATTTATAGCTGCGCTTTTTGTGATGGCAAAAAACTGGAAAATGAGGGTATGCCCTTCAATTGGGGAATGGCTGAACAAATTGTGGTATATGCTGGTGATGGAATACTATTGTGCTAAAAGGAATAATAAACTGGAGGAATTCCAGGTGAACTGGAAAGACCTCCAGGAACTGATGCAGAGCGAAAGGAGCAGAGCCAGAAGAACATTGTACACAGAGACTGATATACTGTGGTAAAATCGAATGCAATGGACTTCTGTACCAGCAGCAATGCAATGACACAGGACAGCTCTGAGGGATTTATGGTAAAGAACGTTACCCACATTCAGAGGAAGGACTGCAGGAGAGGAAACATATAAGAAAAACAACTGCTTGAATGCATGGGTTGCGGTGGACATGATTTGGGATGTAGACTCGAAACTACCACACAAATGCAACTATCAACAATTTGGAAATAAGTCTTGATCAATGACACATGTTAAAACCAGTGGAAATACACATCAGCCATGGGTGGGGAAGGGCGGGGGTTAAAGGGAAAGTAGGAGCATGAATCATGTAACCATGTTAAAAATTAATGTTAATAAATTAAAAAAAAACATAACCTCCTGCTTCAAGTGAAGAAATAACTGATATTAGAATTCTGCCAAATATGAAACAAATAGAACCATGTAGAACCAAATATGAAACATATAGAATATATAGAACCAAAAGTAATAAAACTGGATATGCTGAGATAGAGACAGAGAGGAAGAGGAGGGAAGAAGGAGGGAAAAAAGAAAAAGAAGAAAGGGAGGGGAAAGAGACAGATAGACAGAGACAGAGGAGAGAGGGAGAGGCGGGAGGAGATAATGGGGAGACTGAGAGGGGAGAGACAGAGGACAGAGACAGAGAGAAACCTTATCACACCTCTAATTGTTTACACTCCAGGCACTTGATACATGTTAGTGGAATTAAATTTTGTAAAGAATTACTATGTGTCCCATTTGGGTATGAAAAAGGAAGGCAAAATTTATATGATAAGGAAATCCCTAAAAGTCAGATGTTAAAGAAGGCTTTAGAGTTGTGTAAATGGAATTAGCTCATCCTCATTCATTGTTAGACTCTAGCCATCAGAAATCATGTCACCCCACCCAACTTAGTGGGGAGGGAAGATCAGTTACCCACACGTGACAATAAGTAACAAATGGAGAACAAGGGACTGCCCTTTGGGCAGTCCAAAACAGTGTTGAGGCTGCCATTTGTCCACTTGAAATTGAAGGTGGATGCAGGAAGTGATGAAAGCTGTCTTTTAAATATGATGGTTATCTTCCTGTGGAGGCAGTTGGCACTTTGAACTTGGTGTTGAAGGATCTCTGCTGAGACCTCAGGAGGCTTCCCTCTGAATTGTCATGTGGGTAAGTTTGGCTGACTCTTTCTCCTCCCTTGGTGTTTCTGGAGTCTATTCCCTCAAGGAAGCCTCTCTTGCCTCTCTAATTGTAAAAGGCCTTGTGCCTAGTAGCTTTGTTTACTTAACCTCTGTGCTCCTCAATTCTCATCTGGTGTGGACCTCTGGTCCCGGCCAGAGTCTGTCTGTCTATCTGTCTGTCTGTCTGTCTGTCTGTCTGTCTGTCTGTCTCTCTCTCTCTCTCTCTCTCTCTCTCTCTCTCTCTCTCTCTCTTTCTCNTTTGCAAGGGTATACAGCAATCTATTTCTTTAGTGTGGGTGTAAAACAGCAATCTCCTCTGTGTCCCCTTCATTATCTGACTAAATTTAGGGATTCTCCAACATTTTTCATGTATAAAATTTTCTTTCTTGTTCTTTCCCAAAATGTCCTCCATAGTCATTTTTTGCCTTTCAAATTTACAATTCATTTAACATTTATAGAGTATGTAGCGGATACATAATTCTGCCACTAGCATTAAATTCAAATGGGCTAGAGACTGGCCTGGGATTTTATCATTATACAGAAATCTCAAGTAAGAAAAATCTGTCATTTGGGGTCAAAGAGCAGAGTAGGTATTGAATGAAGGATTATATATATATATGTATATGTATATATATGTATATATATATACATATATATATATATATACTTAAATGTGTATGCCTACTTACATGTATGTGTATGCATCAATATATCTGTATATCCATGTCTGTGCCTATGTCAATGTCTATATATACACAAAAGGTATTTTTAGGAGTATAGATTATTGGGTATTGACTGCTAATAATCCCTTCCTAAACCACAACTAGATCCAAATTACCCTGTCTGTTGATCTTCAATCTTATATAGCTAGATGGCAAAGGAGATAGAACACTGGGGTTAGAGTCAATGAGATCAGAGTTCAAATCCAATCTCAGATACTCTCTTTGTGACTCAGAGTTTCCTTGACTGTAAGATAAGACATAAGCATCTCCCTTGCAGGGTTGTTGTGAAGATCAAATGGGATAACATTTGTAAAATGCAATTAGCACAGGGTCTGGCAAATAGTAGGTGCTACATAAATGTTTATTCCCTTACCTCCATCTCAAGAAGTTGATTCACTACTTTCCATGGTTGCCAGTTCCCTCATCTGTAAAAATGAGGAAGTTGGGCTTAAGGGGGAGTCTTGATTTGACAGGATAATAAAGATTTTGACTAAACTATGGTGTTTTAAATTTTTTAACTCAAAACTTCTGTCACCATATGGGAGTGTGAATTTTAGTGAAATATTTATAATAACTGAATGAATAACAAATATAACTGAGTTTCTCCCACTATGCATCCAACTACTCAATCATGTTCCAGTTTGGGAATCATCATTTAGGATTCTTTTTGTTTTAGGCTTGCAAGGAAAGTTCTAAACTCTCTGCTAGTATGTTTAAATCCATTCACAGTCACAACTTAATCAATGTTTGTTGAGTCAAATTGATGCAAAGAGACTGTTTCCCAGGAATTTTTGCTATGCTAAAGTTGTTGTCTTGGTTTTGGTTCTCTTTGGATTGTCATTGTTAGCCCCCCCAAAAAATATTTTGCACCCAAGAAGGCAGCAAAACTGTCCCTAGAACCTGATTGGCCCCTGGCTCTTTTGACATAACTTTCTAGATAGAATACATCCTACTCTGTGTGGAATTGGGCCCCGCTTACAAAGTAGATAGCTGAAGACCATGTAAACCACCATATCCTACTCTACTGGCCAGGTTTATTTACACATTGAGAAAATGGAGGCTAAATACAGAGAAGCTAAATTCTATGGTATCTTTGTTACACAACCTTTGAAGTGTATTGAGAAAAAAATTCCCTTCTGTTACCTTTTCAGATTAAAAGAACTTCATTTCATCCTAATATACCAAACTTAAACAGATTATTAGGCATCAGGCTTACCTCTAACAAAAGCATAAAGACTTGTTTTTGAATTCAATCAGAGAAGATAATTTATAAATAAAAAGTGTTTTACATTCTATTTATTTAAATGAACTTTTTTTTGGCTTGCCTTGACTTTAACACTTCTCCAGGCTCCAAGTAAAAACAGAGTTGGTTGAAAACCAACTAAGACATTAGTATTTGCTTAATATGAAAGGTATTTGCCTATTATGAAAGGTATGTTTGCTAATAATGTGTGTTTGACTGGGTCAAAGTTTTATGACAAAAGGATGTATAACTATAGTTTCACTTGTATTTGAGTTTCCTTCTTACCAGAATTAAGGAATATTGTACAAATTATTCAATATATTGCCATTTATACATCAAAAATGCTAGTAGAAATTTGATTAGATCTTAGCTTGTGCTTATAGAATCAGATGTCATTAGCTGCAACATTAAGGTTTCATTTCCTATATGGCAACCTAGGTAGTAAGGATGAGTATTTACAAAATATAAACTACCTAGATTACAGAAGAGGAAATAGAATACTTAAATAACCCCATATCAGAAATAGAAATCAAATAAGCCATCAAAGAACTCGCTAAGAAAAAATCCCCAGAGCCAGATGGATTCACAAGTGAATTCTATCAAACATTTAAAGAAGAACTAATCTAAATACTATACAAACTATTTGACAAAAAAAGCAAAAAAGGAGTACTTCCAAATTTCCTTATATGACACAAATATGGTACTAATCCCAAAGCAAGGCAGATCATAAACAGAGAAAGAAAACTACAGACTAATTTCCTTAATGTACAATGATGCAAAAATCTTAAATAGAATACTAGCAAAAAGACTCCAGCAAGTGATCATGATAATTATTCACTAAGATCAGTTTTATACCAGGTTTTATACCAGGAATGTGAGGATGGTTTAATATTAGGAAAACCATTCACATAATTGACCATATCAACAAACAAACCAACAGAAAGCACATGATTAACTCAAGAGTTGCAGAAAAAGCCTTTGACAAAATACAACACTCCTTCCTATTGAAAACACTAGAAAGTACAGAAATAGAAGGACCTTTCCTAAAAATAATAAACAATATATATTTAAAACCATCAGCAAGCATCATCTACAATGGGGTAAAGTTAGAAGCCTTCCCAATAAGATCAGGAGTGAAACAAGAATGCCCATTATCACCTCTATTATTTAACATTGTATTAGAAACACTAGCAGTAACAATTAGAGAAGAAAAAAGAAGTTGAAGGTATTAAAAAATTGGCAGTAAGGAGACTAAACTATCACTCTTTTGCAGATGATATGCTGGTCTACTTAAATAATCCTAGAGAATCAACTAAAAAGCTAGGGGAAATAATCAACAACTTTAGCAAAGTTGCAGGATCCAAAATAAACCCACATAAATCATCAACATTTCTATGTATTTCCAACACAACTCAGCAACAAGTGTTAGAAAGAAACATCCATTTAAAATCATCCTATGGTTTTTCTGGGAAGATGATGGCTTAGACAGAGCAAATCTTAAAACCTTCTGACCCTTACAGACCTAGATAGAAAACAATGCTCTTCGAGAAGAAAGAGGACCAAATCTAATAACAGGACAGAGCAGGGGGAAATCCTACTGCAGCATAACTAAAGAGGTACACCAAGAAAAAGGCTTCAATTCTTGAACTGTCTGGTCTGAGGGCATAGAAGGGGAATCACAGGACTCCTCCCCCACGTGCTGTGCGGAGTCTCCAGCAGCCTGGAAAATCTCAGGGTCAGTGGGTACAAAAGTCCGCAGAGAGGGCCTTGCTAGCACTGGACTCGGTGAGTTAAACACAGGCACTGGAGAGGTTACTGGAAGAGAAAACCAGAGAAACACAGCAAAAACGCCCGGAAGATGGTGGCTTAGAGAGAGCCAAACCCCAGACCTCAGACAGCTTGGCTTCCTCATACTGAGATAGAGAATGCAGGGCTTCAAAAGGAAAGAAAAACAGATCAAACACAGCAGACAGCACAGGGAGACCCCACTGCTGGAGAGCTCAGTTCAAAAATGCTCCTTCTTGTCTCCCAAAGGTTTTTTGGGGTTTTTTTTTTGTTTGTTTGTTTTTCCCTCCTCTCCAGGTTTTAGCCTCAGGGCAGATTAAGCAGTAAAATTAATCCAATAAATACAGGATTAATCCCAACAATTGGACAGACAAGAAGTCTTCAGAGGGCAGAGAAAGTAACTACAAACCTCCATTGCCAGCTAGGGGAAGATCTTTCATCAAAGATCCTTAAATACATCTGCTCAAACTAGCAGAACAAGGAAGGAAAAATATAAGTAAGCAACAGAAAAAGAGAAAAGAAATGACAATTGACAGCTTCTTTCAAGGAAGTTAAAAGAGAGCAAATGAAATAGAAATAGAAGAAGAGGAAGTAGTTCCAGAAAACTGGACACAGGCTTTGGAAGATCTCAAAATTCAATTAACTCAAGAACTTCAGAACTCAAAAAGGAAGCAAGAGAGGCAAGAGAGGCTGAAGACAATTTGAAAAAGGAAATACATGAACTAAAACAAGAAAATAAAGTCTTAAAAGCCATAATTGGTTGACCAGCTTGAAAATGAAGTAAAGAAGACAAAAAGATGATCTACAAAGAAAATTATACCAGAAGGAGAATGATGACCAAAAAGCCAGGGACGAAATTCAGGCTTTAAAAAACAGAACTCAACAACTAGAAGCAAATGACTTCACAAAGCAGCAAGAATATATTAAACAAAATTAAAAAAATGAAAAATTTGAGGAGAATATGAAACACCTCATTGATTCAACCAAAGATCTGGAGAACAGAGCTAAAAGAGACAACTTAAGAATTATTGGTTTACCAGAACATCATGATAAAAGAAAAAGTTTAGATAGCATCTTACAAGAAATTATCAGAGAAAATTGCCCAAAAATTCTTGAACAAGAGGGAAAGGTGGAAATAGAAAGCATCCACAGATCACCTCCTACATTTAATACAAAACTGACAACTTCCAGTAATATTATAGCCAAATTAAAAAACTACCAGACCAAGGAAAAAATATTACAAGCTGCTAAAAAGAAGTCATTCAGATATTAGGGAACCACAGTTAGGATAACATAGGATCTGACTGCATATACATTGAAGGAACAGAAGACATAGATCACAATATTCTGGAAAGCAAGAGAACTGGGTCTACAACCAAGAATCAACTATCTAGCAAAACTATATTATTGCAGGGGAAATTGTGGTCACACAATAAAATCGAGGACTTCCAAACATTCATCAAGAAAAAAACTGACTTAAACAGGGTTTGCTGCCCAAGTCCAGAACTCAAGAGAATCCACACCAGGTAATTAAGAGAATGGGGGGAGGAGAAAAAAATTCTTTTCTTCAAGAGGCACAACAAGTTCGATCAATTTATGTTCCAAGAAGAAAAGAAGATATTGGCAAATATTAAAAATTGTTATTATCAACAGGGTAACTAGAAGAAGTTTATATAGAGGGAACAGGGACAAACTGTATAGGATGAAATGTATAAGAATATATAAGAAACTATGTATAAGAATATATAAGAAACTAAATCAATTGTATAAAAAAATCAAGCCATTCCCCGATTGATAAGTGGGCAAGGGACATGAGTAGGCAGTTTTCAGATAAAGAAATCAAAACTATCAATAAGCACATGAAAAAGTGTTCTAAATCTCTTATAAATAGAGGAATGAAAATCAAAACAACTCTGACTTACCACCTTACACCTAGCAGAAAGGCTAAAATGACACAAAGGAAAGTAATAAATGTTGGAGAGGATGTGGCAAAATTGGGACACTAATGCATTTCTGGTGGAGTTGTGAGTTGATCTAGCCATTTTAGAAGGTAATTTGGAACTATGTGCAAAGGGCTTTAAATGACTGCCTGACCTTTGATCCAGCTGCTGGGTCTGTACCCCAAAAAAGATAATAAGGAAAAATACTTGCACAAAAATATTTACAGCCATGCTCTTTGTGGTGGCAAAAAAAATTGGAAAATGAGGGAAGTCTTTTGATTAGGGAATGGCTGAACAAATTGTGATATCTGTTGCTGATGGAATACTACTGTGCTAAAAGAAATAATGAACTGGAGGGATTCCATGTGAACTGAAACAACCTCCAGATGTTGTGTGAAAGGAGCAGAACTAGGAGAACATTATACACAGAGACGGATACATTATGGCACAATCGAATGTAATGGACTTCTCTACTAACAGCAATGCAATGATCCAGGACAATTCTGAGAGACTTATAAGAAAGAATGCTATCCAAATCCAGAGAAAGAACTGTGGGAGTAGAAATATGGAAGAAAAAACATTTCCTTGATCACATGGTTTCATGGGGATATGATTGGGGATGTAGACTCTAAAGAATCACTCTATTGCAAATATTAATAATATGGAAATAGGTCTTGATCAATGAAACATGTAAAATCCAGTTGAATTGTTCGTTGGCTATGGGAGAGTAATGGAAGGAAGTGAGGGAAAGAATATGAATCATGTAACCATAGGAAAATATTATAAATAAATTAATTAAAAAATAAATTTAAAAAATGTTTCATTTCCTTATAATAACTATCTGTAGAGAAAACTAAAGCAGTGCTCTCAGTCTTTAAAAATATAGAATAAAATCTCAGAAAATCATCATGTCTTCTCCACAAATTTTATAGCCCAACATTCTGAGTTTCTGTTGAAATTTACTACTTATCCTGCACTGTTTAATTGAGAATCTCTGAAACTCACACATACATTTCACATTATTTTTTTAACTCCTACTTTCTGACTTAGTAACAACTATAAGACAAAAGGGCAAAGGACAAAAAGGCAAACAGGGATAAATGACTTGCCCAGGGTCACATAGCTAGGAAGTGACAGAGGCCACATTTGAACCAAGGTCCTCCCAATTCTAGGTATGACACTCTATCAGCTGAGCCACCTACTTGTGCCTCACATTAAATTTTTACACAATGCTAACTCTCCATCATCATAAGCTACTTAAACCTACTTCCTAATTTTTCTCTTTTTTTTCTTCATCCATTTCAAAAGTAAACCTAACAGTAAACTCTAACTGCAAAGGGGTCTGCATCATTCAAAACACAAGCCTAAGCATGGAAAGTTCTAAAAGTAACAAAATTTTAGGACTCTTGCTATTCATGAGAATTCAAGTATTATCCTAAGAAGGGCACAGCAAATCCTGTTAACGTGAAGCTTGGGAAACTGTATTAGAAAATCTCAAGTGACAATTCTGAACTGTGCTTTTGTATATTTCAGAAAATTTCTCCCTCTAAATAAACAATGGAAGTGGTGGTAGTGGTGTTAGTAGTAGTAATGCCAACCCTAGTAGTACT
This sequence comes from Gracilinanus agilis, assembly GCF_016433145.1. Taxonomy (NCBI): domain Eukaryota; kingdom Metazoa; phylum Chordata; class Mammalia; order Didelphimorphia; family Didelphidae; genus Gracilinanus; species Gracilinanus agilis. The sequence continues at coordinate 516,900,819 of NC_058131.1, forward strand.
GGTAATGGTAGTAGTACTGATGGTGGTAGTCAGAGTAATAGTACCAAAAGCAAAAATAACAATAAAAATAGTTAGCATACTTAGCACCTTACAAATAAGTTATTTTATTCTCACAACCACATCATCCCATAATTATACCCATTTTACAGATGAGTAAACTGAGATAGAGATTAAGTAACTTGCCCAAAGTTATAGCCTATGGACAGATTTAAACTGAGGTCTTCACATTGGATCCAGTGATCCTTTGCCTATGGAAAATTTTTCTCCTTCATTACTCTTATTGTTAGTTGATGCTTCAACCTCATAGAGATTCATATAGATCAATTTTTAATAATAAAAAACCTTCCAGTTCCTTTCCCTTGTTCAGTTGTTTTATCAGTCATGTCTGATTTTTTTTTTTATTTTTATCTTCTGTGGTAGAATCAATACTAAGTATTAGTTCCAAGGCAGAATCGTGGGAAGGGCTAGGAAATGGAGGTTAAGTGATTTGTCCAGGGTCACACAGCTAGGAAGTGTTTCAGGTCAGATTTTAACCCAGGACCCTCCTGTCTCTAAGCCTAGCTCTCTAGTTACTGAGCCACGTAGTTGCCCTGGTATCTAAATGTCAATCTTCGTGACTTCATTTGGATTTTTCTTGGCAAAGACAATGGAGTGGATTGGATTGGTCCCCTTCTCAAAGACAAAAATTCCCACCGAAGTACATCAGTGCCCTCTATGAAGCCATAGGCTCACCAGGGTGGCCTAAAGGCTGAGAGTTTAAGTAACTTGCCCAGAGTAACATAACCAGTACATGCCAAAAGTGGGTTTTGAACCCCATTGCTTCTGGCATCAACTCTAGTGGTATATGCTGCTGCCTTCCTAATGTGACACAGATAAAGACAGGGATTAGACATATGATTTCATTTATCTAGGAAACTCCAAGATAATAAAACTCTCTCTCTACTGAGGCTGGTTGGCATCTTCTCTAAGATTTTTAATCTTACTGAGATGCCAAGAGCAATGAGAGGTAAAGTGAGTTATCCAGAATCACAGAGAAAGTACAGTTAGAAAACTGACTTGAGCCCAGATCTCCCTGGCTTTGAAGCCAGCTCCCCATTTACTATTCCATGGATGCCTTGCTAATAAACAGAAGGGGGTGAAAAAACTATTAGTGTTAAAATGAATAGGCGTAGTATTTTGTTCTATATTTTTCCCTTGAGTCTACAAAAACGAAGTTTTTTAGTAGTAGCTTGAAATATTAGAAATTAGAATAACTCATTAGTTTTACAAGCTCCGGCTTTAGCAAAGCCACAATTTTTACTGAGGAAGAATTTAATGCAACATTTAAAGTAGCAAAGATTAACTGTTGACATTATTCAAGCTTGGAAAATTTCAACAAGGATGCAGAAATTTGGGGAACATTGCAAGCAAATCAGCTAAAAATGGAGAGGAAATCATTTTGCCATCTCAATGACAGCAGCCGCCAGTTAAATCATTACAATGTCACAAGTGTCAGAATGTGGCATTGTTGAACTACTCAGGCAGGAAGAAAAGGTTGATTATCTATAGGGAAACCTGCTACTAAGTCACAAATAACTGTAGACAGCAATAATGGGGAAGAAAGCAATAATGCAACAGAAAAAAGCTAGGGAAAATTTTAGTCACTTAGCAAGGTTTTAGTAAAATAGTCAATGTTAAAATATTGCCAAAGTGAGGCCAGTGCTTTTAAAAGCCCAACTTTTTTTTTAGTGTTCACCAGATCACAAGTGATCTGATTCAAAATAAAACATTCAAAACATATTTATAAAAACTGCAAGAGGCATTGAAAAACCCTATGCAATCTAAAGACAGTTCCAAATAGGAATTTTTTCCAAGCCTTCACACTTGCATCATGAAAAAATGCCATTCTGCTGATTATCAGTGCTGCCAAAATTGAGAAAAGTTCTTGTGGTTAAAATAAAAGCAAAATATGCATAAATATACAAAAGTAACAAAAGACTATTTTTTGCTTGTAGGCACACTGTAATTTCATTTAAATGGTAGGTGTTTCAGCAGAATCAAATAGCACTTTAAAAAGACATACAATTCCATACCTCATATATAGTAGTCATCTTTAAAATGTTGCCTGCATTTTTAAAAGCCTACAGAATACCAAGCAACAAATTATTTTAAATCATCCATCAACTATAGTACAGAAAGAAACACCTCATCCTCACATTTTTCCCCAGGTGGATTTGAGCTGAGCTCTCTTTAAAGAAAACAAAAGCCACTCCTGAGATCAATCCACCCTAAGATACTTTCTTAACTAAATACCACATTCCCTCAAAATAATGTTATAACTATCTTCTCAAGGTATCTTTTGTGAGAAGGCAAAAGTAAAACATAATTTTAATCTCTGGAACCACTTCATCTGAAATGGATGTCACTTTCTTTAAATTTGCAGTTATGCCAGGAGTGGAGATTTATGACTTTTTGACACAAAGGAGAAAATATTCACTTAGACCTATTTAAAATGTCTTCAACTCTGAAATCCAGTTTCAAAGTACTCCTGGAGCATTCTAGTAAAATCATGGATTTGAAAGCATAGAGCCATGGCCATCTAACAACAGAAAAGCATGTGGAGTGTTTTGTAATGGTGGTTTAGGAAAATGAAGATCTTTGTCATATTTGTGTGTGTGTTTTTTTTTCCTAAAAATTATTCCCATCTTTTGGCCTTACCTGCATGTATTTTGTATCAATAGTGGAAGTAAAGGGAGACATGATCATGCTGGTAGATACTGCTCATTGGCTCTCTGACAGAGCGATTTGCAAACAGTAAAAGAAATAGTTTTTCCTACACAATCAGATCTCTTGTATAGGGTTGTTGTGAGGAGCAAATGGAACAAAATCAAGTGAAATAATATTCAAGGTGCTTTATGAGCCTTAAAGTGCTTTAAGTAATCTATTTTATTAATACTATCATCATCATCAGCTGACAATGATGCTCTGTGACTGAGTTGTTTTTTTAATAAATTTATAAAAATTCTTCCATGGCAGTTAATGTACACTATTCATTTCTATTTATCTATTACTTTTACAAATACATCTCAGAACATTATAGAAATATCTAATCAGATCCTATATTCAGATCTATTTTCAAGTAAAAATATGCATAATATTGTGAAAAGTAGAAAGCATATAAAAACTTCTAGATTTCTTTTATTAAAATAGTACAGATGACTCACAATGAAAATTAATTATGCACCATCTTAATGAAAAAAAAAAACCTCAAGCTGTCCCTGCTCTTAAGAAGCTTGCATTCTACTGGGTGAGAAAACATATATTCATAAAGTATATGCAGAATAAATAAAAGGTAAAACTTTTTTCATTAGTTATTGATGTTTTCTTATCCTCTGATGAATCCCTCTTTGATCACATGTAAACACAAGTAGAAGCAACAAAAACTCTGAAGACACATAACAAATATGTGGGCTTAAAGGAAATAATTGGACATTTGGGTTAAATCATTAATATTCATACTGATCTATTTTTCCAGGGAAATAATGCTAAAATTTAGCAACAAAGGAAAGGTTCCAGATACGGTTTATTTGGAATGTTTCCAAAGATCAATAGCTTATACCAAGCTTGTACCACACCGGCAGAACATATAACATTCCAGAATGCTCATCTTTAAAATTAATTTTCTATACTTTTTTCCCTCCAACCTTCCCCCTGCTTGAAATTATGAGTAGCATTCTATAAATTTCAAACTTAAATTATGATCAACTAATACATGGCATATCTGAGTAGGCCATCAAATTGTTCATAGGTAACAGCCAAAATATAATAAAAAGGGATTTAAAAATGCAGATCATTATAAATGCTCTCATTTGGAAAATATATATGCACAGTGCTACTGTCATCATAAATGCTATACAGTACTCGTCTTTCATCTTTTGATACTTAAATGAGAATGGTGTGCATTTTTGTAGCACTTTTAAAAACAAGTAAATTATTTCTCTTAATAAAAAATCCCTCCCAGTAGGGTTCTATCACATATGCTTTTGGCACGAATTAGTTTGTTAGGTAAATAATCTTAAATGTGAACCAACAACCAACGAATATGTATAAAGAAGCCATTTAAAATGTTTGTCTTATACTTATCTGAACTGAGTGATTCCAGTTTGTCTGTCCTAAGTTAAATTTTCAAACTCCTAAATATTGAAGTTAGTTTGAATGGTTAATTATAAAATCATTCTCTTTATATGTATTTATGAATATGAAGTGTCCCCTGCTCACCCAGGGAGGGAATGGAGGTTTGAGATAATGCAAAACATTTTAAAAAGCTTAACATTTAACAGTTCAAATATAGAACTGCTCATTTCCATTATAAGTTGCAGTTAGGCTTATTAGACTTTTCCCAAGTTGTAATATCCAAAGAAATTAGAATAAAATATCAATGACTTCCTCCAGTATCATTCCTATATATATTACAACAGAGAAAGGCCCAATATACTAAAATACTGTGTCACTCTTTGTTGTAGGAAAAACCTGGAAACAAAGGGAATACATATTAATTGTGTAATAATTGAGTGGGGATGCAGCATAAAGAGGCAATAGTATATTACTTTGCCATAAGAAGCCATAAATATGAAAAATTCAGGGAAATATGGCAAATCATATAAATGAACGCAAATCAAAGAATCAAGAAAACAAGATAACAACAATAATTAGGAGAGCAGAGCAACATTAAAAGGCATTTGCACTCCAATTAAGTATAATGAATAACTTTTACCCTGAAGAGTAGATGACAAAACATACCTTCTACTTCTCAGTATCAGTAGTGACCAGATGCTGAATGTGGGTTACTCTCTCAGACCTGATCACAATATCAAATAATCTTGCTTCACTGTATTTTTCATAGTTACAAGGGAGGGTTCAATAGTAGGACAGGGGATTAAGGGATCCATGGTGTCAAAAACAGACAACAACAAAAAAAAAAAAAAAAAAAAAAAAAAAGAGCCAACTTTAGATAAAATGGAGAAATAGGTGTAGGTTGTCCTTGGTATCCTTCCTTTCAGTGACTCACCTTCCAATTTTAGGCCATTCCTTTCTCTATCAAGATCTCCCCTCTCCTTACTATCTATTAATATACTCTTTTGACCCCAAATGGCACTCAGTGCTTCCAGTTCTATCTGCTCTCTCTCCCTCCCGCCCCATCAAAACTTGCCTTTTCTTATCTCATTTGCTAAGTGTCCCCTTATGAGAAGTGAAAAGGCATCATCAGCTAATGAATGCCTCACTTCCTCCTAAATGATATAATTCTTTAAGTTAATTAAAATGTTCTCTTGTTTGAGAAGGCCAGTAAGAAATTACATGTATGCATAAGACCTACACTAACTACAAATGTGTGTCTGGGTCTTTAATTTAGAGCATATTCACTTTGAAACTAAAATTCCTGATCTGGTTCTACCCTCCCATTTCTCAAACTGGGGTTCCAGATTTGGTCACACATTAACATGATACATACACATTCATTCAGTGATAACTGTTGTAGCTAAAGAATAAATGTCATCTAAATGTCCTTCTGGTCCAATTTAACATTACAGACAGGACTGACTCCAAGAAACTGCCATAAAGACATATATCAAAAGTTAAACCAAGAAATAGTTTCCTCCAGAGATTTGAAGGTTCTCCCTAAAATGCCAACAGAAGCCTTAACAATTAAAATGAACAATTAGCAGTATTCCTCTTTTGGAAGATTTGATTTCTCAGAAGACGAATGACTGAAAGGAAAACTTGCCCCTATAATTTTTCTTTGAGAATTGTGCGACAGCAATATGCAGTTCCACCCACTTCCCACTGCTTTTCAGACTCTAGCAACACCAGCTCCACCAAATATGCATACATATTCATAAGCTTTCTGAAACATTAATTCAACACATGGCAATATATACTTGCATCTGTGTCTGTGGCTCCTAATTTGCACAAGCAAATACAATGTGTCTGAAAATTTTGATGACTGAATCTTTCAAATTCAGATCCAGAACATTATAGAGCTTTGTATATAATTCCAAGAAGCAATAGAATAAGTATTTCAAGATTAGCTGGTACACCCCTCACTCTATCAGCAACATCCCACAAGGATATAAGATTGTAGAGTTTTTGTGGATATTTAATATTTTAAAAATGTAATTCATTTACTTAAATTATTTTAAGGAAAAATATTAGAATAGTTAAAAGTCATCTAATACAATTATCTGTTCCTCTCTATACATACATGCACAAAGAATTTTAGTTAGGGTGTTTAGTTGAATATGTTGTTATATTGAGGGAAATATAAATATCCCTTTCTGACATCTAAAAGGTACTATGTGGAAAGAGGAGTCAATTTTTTTGTGTGGTCAAACATAGGAAAGATATATGACCAATAGGTGAAAGTTACAGGAAGCAAATTTGAGCTCAGGGCAAGGAACTGTTTTTAATAAGTAAATTGGTTCAAACCTACAACCCTATAAAGTAGTGAGTTTCTCACCACTGGAACCATTTTTGAGAATGTCATATTAGGGAATGAATTAAACATCTTCTGAGGTCTCTATTAACTGGTTTTGTTATTCTATGGACTTTCCAGTTTGTCTTTTTCCCTTTTAGTATCTATAAACTCTTAGTAAAAATGGAGACTTATTCCAACTACTTAGTTGTATGAATGAAAAAACTGGAGCCAGAAAAGATGAAATAAGTAGCCTAGGTTTACATAGGTAGTTTTACTATTAGAAGAGCAAAGGAAAAGAAAATATCTTTGAATTAAATTATTAAAAAAAGAGAAGATCCAAGATTTGAATACAGGTTTACAGACTCAGAGCAAATATTCTTTCTATGATATTAAGCTTTTTGAAGCAGTGATTGACTAGTTTGGCTTAATAGAATTAAATATTCTTTGATATTTGTTTTTAGGCTTTTATTCTATCAATATTTCCATTTTTAAAAAATTAAGTTGTACCGATATGAGATAATTGCATTTCGCTGAGTATACACTACCCTAGAAATTTAAAAAGTTGGTGAGGATCCTGATACACCTTCTAAATCCATTTTTCTTACAATTTATTGCAGCCTATATGCTGAAACTTGTATGGTTAAAAAAAATCTTCCACTAAATCAGGGTTAATTTGTATGCTAGATATACCAGCAGCTGAGCAAATACTCCACCTCAGCTCCTGTCTTTAGCTTCAATAGCTGCTAATGAGCAAAGATCTCCAACTCTTATTCTTGGGGTGAGATCTCTACCAGTTGGCAGCTATATAAGCAGGGACTGAGTAAGGATCTAATTGAGACAGAAAAATTTAGACAGACTGGCAAATACACACAAACACATAAACACACACACAGATATTGTGAGGCAGGAATGCAATATGGAAGGCATTTCAGAAGACCTGAGTTTTAAGTTAAATTTTCAATAGATTGAGGTACTTGTATGGAAAGAAAGGAGGTAGAAGGCTCTTTGGATATTAGATTATAGAACCAGATGCCATTAGAATACTATAGAAGACCATTACATACATTTAAAATCAACCAAAAGAGATCAATCTATGTCTAAAAGTTGGAGAGGAAAAAATATTTTAAAAGCCTTAAGAATTTAGGGAATTGTAATAACCAATCAAAACTCCAAAAAACTGATGAAACAAAGTTCCCATTTCTTGGAAGAAAGAAGAAGGTCTATAGGTACAGAATGAAGCATACATTTTCAGACATTACCAAAGTGTGAATTTGTGTTCCTTGACTATACTTATTAGCTAAATGTAGAGATTTTATTGGGGGGGGGCGGTTAAAGAAGTAGTAGTGGTGTGTTTTTTGTCTACATGCTGTGTTCACCTATTGGTTTACTTCTCCCTATTCCAACATCTGCCAAACTAAATTTTCCTAACACAAAGATCTGACCATGTCACCCCCTCTCTTATTAACCACTACTGGCTCCCTGTTATCCACAGAATCAAATGCAAGGTTTTTTATTCGACATTTAAAAATCTTCACAATCTGGCATCTTTCTACCTTTCCAGATTTCTAAATTTGCAAATGCAAAGAAATGGGATATTGGGTATGATAAACAATCAACAAGTAGGCCATTATGGCTAGATTATACAGTACTAAAAAGAGATTAAATATTTTAAAATAACAAAGGACACTAAAGAAGGAAATCTCTGATTCAGCAGTTTCGCTCAAAATGCAGAGCATAGCCCATTGATATATGCCCATCCTATTTGACATTTGTCTGTGTTCCAATGTTTACAGTAAGGGTACCTATCACCCAGCATGCTGAAGACCTCCTTTCCTTTTTCCCTATCATCATGAGGCTAAAATGTCTGGCTCTCCCTCTGTCATTCTTGTCCCATGACAGACTAACTTCTTTCTGACATATAATTCCTTGATGACATCTTTTATTCCTGTTCAGCAGAGTTCCTCGTTAGTCCTATATTGCTGTATGTTCATATCTACCATGAGTTTTTCCATCTTTAGTTCCTTGAAGTCAGTGGTAGTCCAGATCTTGCTACCATATACCAATATGTGGTAAATGTGGCCCTTTTTTTTTCTTGAGAAGCTTTGGATTAGAAAAAGAACTATACCATTCAGGCCACTATCCTCTTTCTTCACAACTCTCATTGGCCTCTTTTGTTGTTTTTCCCAGATACATACACCAATGGATAAACTTTATAGAGTGGCCCTTCAGATGGATGTTGATATCTTGGCAAAAGACATTCTGCTATCATTTGGTCTTTCTTCTATGGATGAATATGTTAAATTTCTTTTAAATAGTACAGATCTATTCTAAGTCTGAAATATTTGGGTATTCATGCAACCAACACAATATCATCTGCAAATAAAAGCATCCAGAAGACCCCTCCTTGACCTGAATGCTCCACTGGACCTCCTCCATCACAGCAGTGAATACTAATGCAGATCATAAATATGGTAATATTTTAGACCATATTTAAGTATCATTTACTTGTTCCCCACTCTCATTAAGAATGCCTTCAACTCATGTATAGATGATGCCCAAGTAATTTTTTTTAAATGGGAGGAAAGTAGAAATTGAGTTAGATATGTATTGTTATCTTGGTGACCTTTTTCATTATAAATCACATGACATTCTTCCATGCTTAGCTTCCTTCCTCTCCTTCATATATATTGCATATCCATCTCTTAGTGCCCAAGCAATTATATCAAAGCCAAAAACAGATCTTCTTTATATATTATTGGTCCTGTCTGGCTACTGTTTCCATCTTTGTTCTCCTAAGTGCCACATTTTATCCCTTCTACAAGCACCTGAGGGACTGTGAGGTTAGAGTCCAAGTTCGGTGTTTCTACTAAATTGATGGTAAGTTGTGTATTTCACTTTAATGTATAATAAATATAATAATTTAATATATAAATTAATAATTAATGTATAAGAATAATTGAATTTCAATACAATTTGTAGCCCTCAGCTTCTTACCAGTGTATTTGTGATTTTTTAATGGCTTACTGGGTCAGGTGAAGCTGGTCCTGTCTTCTAACTTTCCCTAAATAAGCTGCAGCTGGACAGATTTCAACATCCCCAGCAGCAACTTTATACTCAGGGGAAAGAGCAGCCTTTGGAAAGTATCAACCAAATTTTTGTTAAGTGATTGTGTGTCACACACTATTCTAGGTGCTGAGGATATAGACAAGCAAAAAGTCTCTGCTCCCAAGGAGCTCAGAGTCTAATGTATTTCAAGTGAGATATCTGTAAGATAATAAGATCACAGATTTAAAGTTGGAAGAGGTATTGGAGTCATCAAGTCCAAATTTTCTAGATGAGAAAACTGAGGCTGGGAAAGGTAAAGTAATGGGCAAGATTCACAAAACATGTAAGTGTCAGAAGCAGGATTTGAATTTGTCTTCCTAACCCCACTCTTGTACTCCCAAATTCATGAGATTTGCATTTTTTTGTGGCTGTAGCTTGATGACACACACACTACCATTTCTCAATTCTGGCGTGTTGAATTGTCTCAGCATACTTGGGTTGTAATAATTATGTTTGTGTATTTATCTGTTTCTCCTATTAGGCTCTAAGCTACAGATGAGGACAAGGATCTTGTCAACCAAAATTTGTATCTCTCCCAATCCTAGCATTATTCATTGCTCACAGTAGGCACTTAGGAACCTATGATCATAATATAATAATTTGTTTTAGAGATGGAAGAGATCATTTTGTCTTACTTTGACTCTTATTACTTCTCATCTGGTCTACTAGAATAGCTTTCTAACTGATCCCATTGCTTCTATTCTCTCTCTTTAGTGCAAAATTCTCCAGGCAGCTACAGAAAGTACCTTTCCTAAAGCATACTTCTGATCACATCTCCTCATCCCCAGCTGTGCTACCATCTGCCCTCCACAGCCCTCCTCCCCTTGCCTCCCTCTTCCCCCAGAATGGAGAAAGAGGAGGAGGGGAACTGGGGGAATCCTAATGTCTTAATTTCCAGAATAGGGTTTGCCTGTGTACAGACCTTTCTGTTCAATAAATTAGTGGCATGAAAGGAGTAGGGGCAAATTAGCTACTCTTTACTTCTGAAGCAGTCGTATGCCAGTCATAAAGTAGATGGCCAGATATTCCAGAACACCCTGAAGGAGTATTTTCCTATTTCCCCTTCCCCTCATAAAACTGACTGGCAGGAATACTCCATTGTTATACTAGTACATCAAGACCAATTGTCCAATCAGTAATAAATTTTAACATTCCTAAAAGGTTCAAAATGCTCTGAGATTCTGGGATGGAATAGGGTTAGGTACATACTTGGGCTACTTTAATACATATTGATTCCTTCTATAAAACATAGTATTTTAAATTTTATGTGCTTTTCATAGAAATCTTTTGCTAGCATTCTCTTGAGAGTAATTGTTATTGATTAACATCATGATTAGCCATACAGGGTATGCCTCTTGAGAGTGTTAGCTCCTTGGGGAGAAAAAAGGATCCATTGACCTGAAGACCCACATTCAAACATCCTCACCCCTCCAGAAAACACTTCAGATAAATAGCAATAGTTTCAGGAGTGAGAGATGTATCCCAAAAGATAGCATTTCTCCTAGTGACATCCATTGATTATACAGATTGCTTCATGGTAGTTTGCTTGTGGCTATATTACTTCATCTATGAAAAATGAAAGAATGAAAATATGTTGGGGAAGAAAATAGTAAATGAAAGCAGAGTTTAAGAAGAGGTTGACTCCAGAAAAGGTTGTTTCTGGCAATGGGAACACCCATAATGTTTATGGAAAGTAACTGAGAATCAGTTTCGCAAGGTCACTAAGAATATCATGATGCCTAGCAGCACTAGGCAAATCCAAGAAGTCAAATAGACTGATGATGTCCAGTCTGGGGCAGCTGTGGCCCAATGGCCTGGAGTCAGAAAGACCTAGTACAAATCCTACCTGTGTGACCTTGTGAAAGTCACTTAACATCTCATTCCCTTGACTAAAGGATCCACTGGAGAAAGAAATGTCAAACCACTCTAATATCCTTGCCAGGAACAACCCATAAATAGCTCTGGTCCATGGGGGGAGAGGGGGTCATGATAAGAGCCACTAGACACAACTGAACAATAAGAATGCAATAATATCTAGTCTGTGGCAAGAAAATAACTATGTTTTTTTCTTCTCTCCCAAATATCCTCAAAATGTATCCATGTAGAGTTAACTTCTCATTATCCTTGGACTGTTTGTCTAGTTTGTGGAATACCTTGCCCTCTTTACCAGGTTCCTTCTGCTGCTTATCTTTTAGATGTTTTACTGCTTACCGGCACTTTTAAGAGTCTAGCAAGGAAAGAAGTTCATCTCAGTCCACTTTACTCTTTATTATCAATTCTAGCAAAAATCTTCATCAGATAGGAGGAAGAGAACTAACAGCAAAAATAAAATGTTGATTAATTAGGGATTTCAATTATTCTCATTTACCCTCTTTCTCATTATCATGGGTAATTGAGAGTACACTATAGAAATTTAGCAAACAGCCTGACATTTCATTATGACTACTGAAAGAGCAAACAACCTGCACAGTAAGTAGAGTATATTTAAGGTCACATGGAACCCATAAATGATGCAGTTGTTTTGTTAGATGAACACTAGTAAACAGTTTGGTCTGTTGAGATAAGCATTACAACAGAACCTGACCTCAGAAATGCTTGAGATTCAATGATCCCTGATGGAATTTTTGCGTGGAAAATTATTCCAAAAGGTGAAGGAAAGATGAACCTTAACGTCAGATGAGCTCTGCTTGTGATCTTGCCGAACTAATCATGTGGGTACATTTGTGCATTTTTTTTCAGATGAGATTGAGATAAAAGAGTTTTCTTAGTGTATAATAGTCATCCTGTGAAAATATAAGACAAAACTGCAATTCCTTCTCTTACTCATCATTCCCAAAATCAAAAGCAAATATTTGGTAGTCATTTACCACATGTAAGTCTCTGTACAAGGTATTGAGGACACAAACACAGAGGCTCTTATCCTCAGGCAATTTATATAAATTCAGCAAACATACCAATTTGTTAAAAAAGTATTGCATAGCAGCTTGTGATACTAAAATAGAAACAATATACACCTGGCTTTCAAAGAACTTGCATTCTGATAGAAGGAAGGGGTGAATTCTTAGGGAAGAGGGAGTGGGGATACATATATATCCATGATAAAAAGGAAGGACCAGAAGATTTATGAAAAATGTGAAATGGAAGAAATCATTTTTACCTGTATAGAGGGATGAGTGGTGATGGTAGGTTCAGGCAAAGTGAGAGAAATAGGTGTCACCTGGTTAGCCCTTAAGGGAAAGACTTCACCAAACAGAAATTGGAGGGGTGCATAGGAGGTTGCCTTCCAGGAGGAGGAGGTAGCAAAATCAAGAGAGAGGGCCATAAGAATAGGTCAAGGAGTATAATCTAATTTCTCTGGAATTATCCTGGCTGCCTCCCACATTTGGAATTCACTTCCTTCTCACCTTGATTTAAAATCCTAGCTTTCTTGAAAACTAAGCTCCATAATAGGTGGCAGCTATAGATATAGATAGAGCACCAGGTCTGGATTCAGGAAGACTTGAGTTCACATCTGACCTCAGAAATTTACACTAGTTGTATGACCAGGAACATGTCACTTAGCTTGGTTTGCCTCAATTTCCTTATCTATAAAGAGCTGGAGAAGGAAATGACAAACCACTCCAGGATCTCTTCCAAGAAAACCCCAAAAGGGGGTCACAGAGAGTCAGACACAACTGAAACAATTGAAAAATTATAACCAGTGCAGTCATTATCACCTACAAGAAATCTTTCCTGATCTTTCTACTTGTTTGCACTTTCTCCCTCAAACTTTCTTGTAGTTAGCTGTTTACGTGATATATTTCCAGAAGAAAGTAGCTCCTTGAGGGCAGGGTTAATTGATTTTGGTTTTAGTCTTTTGCTCCCCATTTTCCTAGTAGAAATATAAGTCTTTAATTCAGGAAGGCCAAAATTCAAATCCTGTCTCTGAAACAGACTGTCTTTGCAAGCCTGTGCAAGTCATTTAACCTTTAAGTGCCCTAGGCATCTCTCTAAGACTATCAACTGTAGAGAAGGTATCAACTTCTACTAATAAGGAAAATTCCCTATTACCAATGAAGTCCAAGATTTCATTTCCCAGCTCTCTATACCAGTGCCTAACACACTTCTAGGTGAAGGTGACGTGCTTAATAGATTGCATGAAAGGAGAATGGTATGACAGAAGTTAATAAAATTCCTTTCATTAGCATCAAATCAGTCAATCCATAAGTATTTATCAAGTACCTACTGTTTGATAGGGTCTCATGTGGCACTTTCCTAGCAACTTTGGGGAAAGTTAAAAATTATAGTTTAAACACATTCCCAGACTGAAATATGCATATATCACACTAATGAACTGAATATCTTTTCCTAAGATTTAAATGTAAAACAGAGGGGAAAAAATTCATCATTTATGATAATGTGCCCACAATCCAAGAGAATCCGATATAGGAAAGGAACATTTCAGAATTCTGTTATAATACATCCTACTATTGCAATACTTGTACATTAACCTACATTTGTAAACTTTTCAAATGTTTTAATTTTATTTAAATGCTTACTAGAATATACATTTCCATAAGCATCATCCTTGTTGGAAGAACCCTTCATTGTTCAGAGACACAAATCATATGCCTTTGAATTCTGGATGAAAACATTTTAAGCCTATTTACAAATGTATTTAAATAGAAGTGTACACAAGTATAATATAGTTTCAGATTTTCCCCCCTACTTCGATAGGTCTTGTTATGTTGATATTAGCACGGCACTTATGAAAATACTCCCAGGTGGCAGGCACCTGCCACAGCTTTAAATGATAGGCCCCAAACCCATAGACAGATACCAAAATGAGGGAAAGCAATAAACTACATATTTATGCACCTAGCTGCTTTGGCAGTTCATTTGGAACCAGTTATTGCCAGCTGGGCATTTCGCCATTTCCTTGAGGCAAAATTAAAGTGGAAGATGTGAGGGCTTTATTGTAATTTTCCACCACATATTTATATCATTAAGGGTTTTGTGCTACTGCTATTACTCCAGTCCCCCCACAGTCTCACTGAGTATCTTCTTATTATTTCACTGAGATTTTGAAGCAAATATGGCATGATGTAGAGAAAACAAGCTAACACACAGAAGAGTTAGTGATTTGCCAAAGACAACCTTATGTCTTTAAGATGGACCAAAAACATATCCTGTAGTACTTATTAAATCAGTGCCCAAACTACACATTGGCATTTCATAGCACAGTCAACTTTCAGTTGTTTGCATTCCCATGTGGTAAAAAAAAAACGCACTGTGTAAAGCTTTTGTTTATTTTGCATATAAGTATATATGTGTGGTAAGGCAGCCAGGTGGAACACTGGATAGAGCCGGAGTCAGGAAGATTCATGTTCCTGAGGTCCAATTTAGCCTCAGACACTTATTATTTATGGAAACCTGGGAAAGTCACCTGTTTTCCTCAGCTCCCCATCTGTAAAATGAGCTGGTGAAGGAAACAACAAACTACTTCAATATTTTTGCTAAGAAGACCCTGCATGTGGTCATGAAGAGTTAGACACAAGTGGACAAGAAAAAAAATATGTGTTGCCATCCTTGATGGACTGTAAGTTTCTAAAAGGCAGGAACTATCCTCAAAGCCTACCTAGTGCAGTGACTGGCACAGAACAGGCATTTATAAAATTCTTGCTGATTGTAGAGGCAATCCTTCAATGTTTTAGCTTCAATCCATGGTATGTCAATACATTATTTATTCTATCTCTTCAATACTCCAATCTATGAAGTCATCAGTGTAGGTGTTCCCTAGAATCATCAGGAGATCAGACTTAAAGTGGGAAGGGATCTTGGAGGTCATCTGATCCAACACCTTCACATTACAGATGAGACTGAGATCCAGAGAACAATACAACTGAGAAAAGAACTCAAATAATACAACTGCAGATTTCGAACCAAGAAGTCACAGTTTTCTCAACTGTACACTAAGGATAATAACAGTACCTACCACTAAGGGTTACCAAAAAAAATAACCACTTAGCACAATGCCCAGTACATAGGTGCTATAAAAATGAATGTTTTTATTTTCTTAACAGTTCTCCTTTTGAAGACTAGAAAATATTTTTGACTAGGAATAAAATACCATGATTGGTGAAGAGAAATTAAGGAAACAGCTATAAACTTTAAATAAATTTAAGTTGCTGAGCTGAGTTCCATTCAGGAGAATTAAAAAAATTGTAGATATGATCTTTGAGTACTAGATAATTGTTGTTCTTCCTTCATTCTCAAAGAAGACTAATGACAACACAGGGTGATATCTTGACTTATTCGTGAATTGGATTTAAGTGAGACAGGGTTGCACAAAGTGATCTGTTTGATTCTCTCTTCCAGAGTCATCCAAGTCCAGTGGAAAACAAAAGTCAGGATGACAAACCATGATACATTAGATGATGTTGGCATCTTTGATGTCTGACCAAATTCTAAGTTCTCCACAGCTGCATTCATGGTCATTGGAATATCAATAGTAATACAAAAATTAGAAAGAATAGAGGGTTTGGAAAAAAGGATAATGATATCAGTTTTGAATACGTTGAGATCTCATGTTGTCCTTGAGACATTTCAAGTTGTCCAACTGGATATGTTAGGGACTGGAAGACTAAAGTAGAGGCAAAAATACTTGTTCCAAATGGCCAGAGAAAGAGGTATATTATAAAAATATACAAACCAGTATGTTTAATAATGAAAAAATTAACAGAATATATAAAGACATTTAGGAAATGGGGTTATCACTAAAACTGGGTATGTATCTAATAGAAAGAAGTCATAACCAAATTTATTTCTTTTTCATTTTCTGTTAACAAATATCTTAAAGAAACAGAGTCAATAACTTTGCTTTTATTAACTTTTCATTTATAAAAGAAGCAGTAATATCTTGTTTGAAAAAACTGGACAAATTTAGCACTGATGAAAAATATAGAAAACTTGACAAGGAAAACAGATTAGAAAAATCCATGAGACTAAGAAGTAAACAAAGACAGTAGAATAGTGTTTAATTAATGAATTCAAGGACTTCCAACTCTACATAACTTTCCCATGACTACTACTACAAGAGAGGCATTTTTGGAGGATTAGAGAGTAAAACAAGGAAAATTACTGGGGTAATGATAGCAATGCTAAAAAGCAGAAGAGAGTCTATGAATCAGGTCCAGAGACAGGAGGTGCTGGGTTCAAATTTTACCTCAGATCTGAACATTCTAGCTGTGTGACCCTGGACAAGTCACTTAACCCCCGTTGCCTAGCCCTTACCACTCTTCTCCCTTGGAACAATATTACACAATATTTATTACAAGACAGAAAGTAAGGGTTTACATATATATATATATGTATATACATATATATATATATGTAAGCAAAAGGAAGTTCAGAAGTCATAACAGACATCATATCCAAGGAAAGCTGTGTTCGAACTATCGCATTAAATTTGAAATATATAACAAAGAAAGAAACAAGTTACACTAAGAATGGAGATTCATTGCTTCATATACAGTCCTCTTTTTCTATGTTTTTACAAATGCTTACTTTTGTTACAGTTTATATAGTTCATAATAATAAAAGATGAAATATATAATTTTAACTGAATTTGAGCTAGTTCAATGACATAAAGAGTTTCTTCTCATCTTTATTCTGTCTTCTAATTTGGTGTTTCATTTAACTTTTGCCTTAACCAGTCAGTGGTCTGTCTACTTGCAGAAATAACTGCTATATTTGTAACCAGCCATTTCCTATCTATTATTATATAGTTGGTTACATTTTTAATGAAATTTGTGGTAATGTGTCTAGCACTTTCTGACTCATACTTTGAAAAAAGTATCCTTGTTATGCAGATGTAAGGTTTTCTACAATAACCATAAATCCTTGGCCTTATTCATTTACTAATCCCAAACCATATTTCCCAATTTCATTTTTGTTATGCTTCCCAGGATCTAGCATAGAATTTAAATCAATAGTGGTAAAGAGACATTAATATACACAGTACTTTGGAGCACTTAGTCATATTTCATATCAGTTATGGGAAGATATGTTATACAAATAACAAAAACAAGAAGTAAAAACTAATAAATCTGGATGGTGGAATTATCATTTAAAAATATTTTGAAAAACCAGAATAATGGCCCAAAGCTAACAAGATGAAATCTAAAAGGCCCTGAACTTTGTAAATTTGATCTTTTTTTTTTTGAGCATAATGACTAGATGGGAAAAACCTGTCTTAGTAGGAGTATATATATGAAAATTGCTTAGCTGCTCATTTTCTATGAATACTCTGTCAGGAGTAAAGTTGCAATATGCTTCAGGGAAAAATCTATCACCTTGGGAGTCAACAGTGTTGTTTAATTAAATTAAATCAAACAAATAGTAATTGTATAATTCGGCTTCCAAAACTGTGGAGGTCAACTTAGGTTGTATTAATAAAAAGTACTGGACTCAGAACAATAGTCCCAAAAGGACATGGCTGTGTACTAACTCATCATTCTTCCACTATAAAATGTGTATGATGTTTATACAGCCAAATTCAAAGTACTGTTTAAAAATAATAATAAATAGGTTACAAACTTCAAAGTGCTATATAAATGAGTCATAATTTTGAAGAGTGCAGGATACAAGTTCCCTTCAGACAGAGAGCTACTTATCTTTTCATCTTTATATTTCTGATACCTAGAATAATGCTTTATTTAATAAGCATTTGGTAATATTAATTGAATTGAAGAAAATGATCACCATAATAGATGTCTTAAAGTATTATAATGGTTGTGATCTAGGACCAGAGATAAGCCTCTTCTTTCTCCAAAGGAAAGCTCTAGAACCAGTAGACAAGGAAATATTTTCACTAACTGGAAGAAAAAAACAAGTAGAGCTATACAAGAATGAGATGGGTTGCTTTATTAAATATTAGTTCACTACCTAGCTTTTGAGTTTGGTATCTAGTCAAAGAATAAGCAAATGACAAGGACTCTTGAAGAATGAAGAAGATGGAAAGAAGTGGAAATTCTTGGCATCCAAAATAATAACCTTTTTTGATATGCTTAGTTTTCTTTCACCTCTGACAGGAGACTTGAATTAGAGATGTCTGGGAGGGAACTAAAGAAATGTGAAGAGGCTAGATTTGGAGCTGTGGGTTTGGGAGTTATTTGTATTCTGGTGATAGTACCAGAAGATAAACTCTGGAGGACACTTTACAAACAGAAGCACATGCAAAGAAGGGTGAGGTGAATGGTGAGGGGACTTGAAAACCATGCAATGTAAGGATCTAGCAATAAACAAACATCTTTAGGAGTGCATATTAACTTTTTTGCAAATGTGAAGGAATATCATACAGAAAGGGGATTAATGAGCTTTCTGCTTGTCTTATGAAGGCAGAACTAGGAGAAATTATGCAAACTGCAGACAAGCAGGTATAGGTTCAGTGTCAGAGAAAATTTCCCCTTTAATTGGAGCTTTCCAAGAGTGGAATGGGCAAATCTCAAGAGGCAAAGGAATCCTTCTATCTTGATGCCCTTCCAACTCTGACATTTTATGATTCTATAGTTAAGCAAAGGCTTTCAAAGTATTGTAGAAGAGATGACTATATGAGGTAGCACATTAGACTAGACAATCTCTAAGGACCCTTCAAACTATAAGAGCTTGTGCATTTAATATTCAAAATGATTAAGTACAAATTATACTGAACTATAAATATTTCACAGTATGGTCAAGGCAAAAAATGGTTTTAGTATATTGAAAATATAGACACAAACTGAACAGGAGAAAAAATCTTGAAATGCAATGTAAAAATAATAATAATAAAAGTGACTTAAATTAATTAAGTTGTTTTCTGCAAAAAAAAAATCCCATAGTCCTGATTTCTGACATACTGTTCAATGCAAATAGAAAGCAAAAATGGTGTTACTTTTTTATTAAAAACCCAATCATTTTTGAAGTCATGCTTAATCATTTTTTTATTTCTTCTGAATTCTAATGAATTTCCTGTTTTTAAATTTTTAATAATTATTTTTCTTACTTCCCAAAATATTAGATAACAGTTTACCTACTTTGTTGGTCTTCAGTCTTGTTTATCATCTCTGTAGTATTTTTGTTGTCAAATTTATTTACTTCTCCTTTGATTTTCAGGATTTCTTTATCACTGACATTCATTTATTACTATTTTAAATCTGTTTAAATTGTAAACTTAATTCATTGTTCTTTTCTTTCTCTCATTTGTTGATAGGAGTGTTTAGAAATATAAATTTATTCCTATGGACCATGTTAGCTAAAACCCACAAATTCTGATATGTCTCTCTTATAGGTTAATGTGCATACTATTATAGTTGTATTATTATAATTATTAATCATGAAAAATGTAATGTCTCATTAACATAAATTACCCCATAGTGTGAAAACTCCTTGAGAGTAATGATAACTTTATTTTTGTTTTGTATACATTAGACCTGGCACAAAGTATGCCTACTCTGTCTTGCACACAATAGACACATGATAAATGTTTATTGACTGATTGCCTAACCTTTATCAACTTCTTTGAAGGCCTCTCTCTTTATCTAAGGGTTGTCCTGGTGTATTAGATAACACTCAACTTAACTAAAAGACAAGAGAGAGAGGAAATGATACTCATTTTTCTCCAAGGGAATGATTAAAAAGTCATGAGCTTTTAAACAGACCATTTGTCTCATCTTATGTTGTTCCATTTTTGTTTGTTCCATTATGTTGTTCCAAATTGTATTTGTAATTTAAAACAAAAATAAAACTTAGAGGGAAATAAAAGACCAAAGAAGATAAGAATACATTAAACATGAGATTAGGAGGATCCTGCTGGACAGAGCTAAAGGAAAGAGTCTCATAAAGAGACTATACTTACACTATAAATAAGTAAGAGGGTATCACCAGAAATTCCACTGAATTGCTACTACATGTCTCATTTTTTCATCCCCAGAAGATACATGAAACACTCATTTTTATTTGTGTGTAAATTATAAGAACTGCAACAGCTGCTATAAATGTCACATTTTAAAATGTACATTTCAGTAGTTTATAATTTTGAACACATTTGCATTGAAGATCATTTTTTAAGGTTTTGAATTTCTACCTTTACTATGAGTATAGAAACAAGAAAGCATTCAGACATAGGAGTAGTTAATGGAAAAGTCCCTTAACTAAATTTTGGGGTTCAGTTTATTTTAAATGCCCATCAGCAGTCCATAGTAAGTAATACACATTGTTACTATAATCAGTCTGGTAGGGGTAATAGCCATTTAGTAGGCAACTACAGAGAATAGGTTTTTGCCTCTATATGTATTTGGGGTTTGGGACTTTTTATTTTAATTTTAATTGAATTATTATTTTTAAATTTTAATAATAATTGACAACAGGCTAAACAAATAAACTTATTTTAATCATAAGCCCATTTATAAGGTATCACAGTATTAATTTACTTTGCAAAGATGTTTCCATTAATCTCATGGTGAGTAGGGTATGCATTATTTTTTCCTGTTGTACAGAAGAGGAACTAAGTAACAAGTTCAAGAACACACTGAAAGTGGCACAGTTTTTAATCTTAAACCTCAAGGTTCTAATTCCAAATTCATGTTCCCATAGCACTAGGCAGCTCTCTCTACAGCATTAAACCCAAGTAATGTCAACAAGCAAAGAGAATGTTTATATAGTCTAAAAGTTTTCTTTGCTTTTGTTTAGGGTAAAGTTTTTTAAGAAGAAGGGATTGGGCCAGGCCAATTCTGAGGGACTTATGAGAAAGAATGCTATTCACATCCAGAGAAAGAACTGTAGGAGTAGAAACACAGAAGAAAAACAACTGCTTGATCACATGGGTTGATGGGGATATGATTGGGGATGTAGAATCTAAACAATCACCCTAGTGCAAATATCAATAATATGGAAATAGGTCTTGATCAATGACATATGTAAAACCCAGTGGAATTACTCATCAGCTACAGGGTGGGGGGGTGGGAAGAGGAAAGGGAAAGAACATGAATCATGTAATCATG